>NC_137255.1:2156885-2566967 GCF_965637545.1 Phallusia mammillata | reverse complement strand
CATTAGCACAACATGCTACTACCCTCGGTCACACCATAAACTTCTCTGCTGCCCAGGTGTTAGCTAGAGAAACCGATTTTCACAAGCGAGGTTTCCTGGAGTCGTGGAACATACATTCTCACACCAACACGATGAACGTTAAAACGGACGTTCTAATGCCGATAACTTATCGGTCGCTTTTGCACCATTGAGCCAGGTGTTATCACACGACCATTGGTGCGCACTGCGTTATTTCTATCGCCCTTTTTTTTGTGTGTTTCGCCGCCCTTTTCGCTTTATAATAACTTGTGTTTGCAATGTATGTCATTACCCTGATGAAGGTGTTTCGTATGGGACATCGAAACGTTGGCATATTACAATAAAAAAACTGCCGGAAGAGCTAAAAATTCTGTTAATACGTTATGCCTGGCAGCAACAGTGTATTCATTAAATTTCATGTACATCATCATAATTTGTGAGTCTCAATAAATTATGGATGAATGTATCATAAGTTTGTTGAGATCACAAGCCAATGCAAAAGAATGAAACAAGATGCCTAAACGACACTCGTTATTCTCGCAGCGGATGTTATGAAATTTTCACATTACGTTTGCTTTATTTAATGCAGCTAGAGAGGTTCAACATGCAAGACTTTCATCTTCCGATTCTGAAGCTTCAAGGTAAGATTGAGATTAAAATATGTTTTTTCCAAAATTGAACAAATTGCCACGATGATGTCATTCAGTTAGAGGTTTTTTGCCGGAATTGCAGAAAAATATCTTATTTTATGGTCTATTTTCGAAGACTATATTCAGATCTGTTCATAAGTTTAATGGTGAAAATAACGACCCAAATGATATCACTGATGATGGCATGAGCATTTGCAGACACATTTGAATATGAAAGCATTTCGATTTTTACGTCTTGGGCCGTTATTTTCACCATTAAACTTATGATGTATATTTTAACAAAACAATGTAAACCTCTAAAGCTAAAGAAACATAAATTTTGAAGACATCCAAACGCTAACTTTATGTCTTTGCCCCAAATTTTAGCGAAGAAATGTTTCCCTCTCCAAAGTTAGTTAAATCTAGTGATGTTGAAACAAGGTATTAGTTGTGTTTTGCTGTTCATGATGTTGTTATGCAATTGTTGTATTTTTTAGTTGTGTGTTGTTATTGTCGTTTTTGTTGTTTGTCTAGTAATCTAGTTTATGATATTTATCTATATCTTTGAGCTGTTTGAATGAATATTGGTGATTCTTTTGGTAAAAATGTGAGAGTAATTTTGTATTGCTGTGCAAGATGTTTCAAAAAGCAAAATAATTGTTGAAAAAAACAGCAGTAAAAAGTGAAGTTTAGTGAAAGCTCAATTTTTTTAATTTTTGTGGAATTTCAAATTTCAAAAAGTGTGCCGAAAAAGCAGGAATAAAACTTTCTTTGCGTTGATTGCAAAAAATCTATTGCAAAATCAACTAAATTTAAAAAATATCGCGCAATTTCTGGTCAATCATGCTAGTGGAAATTGTGATGAAATTTGATAAACATTTTTTTTTCAGTCAACACATGGAAGTAAAGCAGATTCAAATGTCTGGAATGACAGCCATCGCTATAACAAGCAACATGCCAAATATTAATAAGGCAAAACCCACACAACCCATGAGATATCCACCAGGTAAGTTTACTCAAATTAAAATAATTAACAACATATTTTTATTCAACTGGAATTAAATCTGTGTCTATTGTGGCGAAAATTGTAAGTAATTAGAAATGCACTTCATTGAATTTTGGCAAAAGTAAAAAGTTCTCTAAGAACACTATACATGGATTAATTTATAAGTTTAATAATGAAAACAACCCAAATCACTGCTATGCTCTTTTTATCTATCATTATTCTGTGACACTCGTTTTGCACCTTTTTATCAATATTTTATGTGACTCAAGTGGTTATGAGCGGGTGTAACTGATGTGGCCCCTCATATAACTGATGATAGCATAGGCATTTACACTTTTGTTTTTGCTTTTTTTTTGTCTATTTGGGCAGTTACATTTGTCTATAAAAAGTTACCTTTTCTTTGCATTTGACAAATATGCAAATTAAAAAGTTGTTGCTCTTTTAAATTTTTTAAATAATGCGTTGCAAAAATTTTTATTTGCTATTAAAAAGCTTTAACATAATATTTCAAATTTCACTGTTTGTAGTTAATCTTTTTGTAAAACAATATTATTTTTTGTTCAGACCATATGCCACCTTCAGTGCCACCTAAACCTGTTGGTTATACTGCCCCCTCGTGGCAAACAGCCGAACCTGACGTTCCGAAACCCAAACCTCCTATTGATGGCTTTGAGAGAATCGTGCAAATGTCAAAAGGAACATCAAGTCTTGGTTAGTGAAATTGTTCCTATATCCAGATAATTACAATCTAGCTAATCACATATTGTGTTTTGTTGCATACTGAACCCAAAATTGCTGATCATTAGTTACAAAAATTTTCTTGTTAATGTGTATTGTGGTAAAACAGTAAACTTTGGTGAATTTGAACCCGATTGGACCAAAATTTTGTCTGGAATAGTTAGGGTTTTGGATTTACGGATGTCGATTAGTTCAAGCCTTACCACATTACAAATCATTTGCACCCCAAGTTTTGTCCAAATTAAGCGAAAATCCAGATTAACTGAATTCGGTTCAACCGAGGTTACTGTATAGCTGTCAAAAACAGTTTTTTTTATTTTGTTGCTGAAAAAAGTAACGAAAACGGTAAATCAATTCCTAATGACAGAAATCAGTTAGTTAACTTCTACTGTATAAAAAAAATGAATAAGAATGGCTAATTTGTGGCCTCTTCTTTTCTCCTAACTCTATCACCATAATCTGTTATAACTGTCAACAACCTTTATCTTCAAAGTATCTGACTAATATAGCCTTAAGCATTTAACAAATTTGTTTATTGTCATCTAAAGGTATAACAGTAACTCCTGACAAAGAGGGTGATGGTTTGATTGTTCGGTCGATTATTGCTGGGGGTGCCGTTGCTAGGGCCGGAGAGCCCCACATCGGGGACATGATTCGGCGAATTAACAGTGACTCAGCGGTCGGCCTTGGAACTCAGCAGGCTCGGGCCTTGATAAGGAATCACTCAACATATAGTAATGATGTCAAGTAAGTGTATGTGTTTATTTTGTGAAAATAACTGTAAAATAAGTTTAATGATGAAAATAACAGTCCAAATAGACTGAAAACTGCTGTGCACCTTTTTTATTGATATTTTATGTGACTCAAGTGGATATAAACTGGTGTAACTGATGGCCCCTCATATCACTGATGATGGCATGAACATTTGCTGAAATGTTTGAACAATACAGATCCATGTATAGTGTTTCAACTGTAAAATTGTTTAGTTTTGTTTTGGAAAACTATGTGCAGTTTAAACTGCAGACAGTGCACACTGTTTCGTCCTATAAGGTCTTATCAGTGCAACTGGTGACAAGTCATTTTCCTTTGTGATGTATGCGCAGTTGTGGCATTGAACAGATTAGGTGAGGTATGACTTTTTGGCCTGTTACTCCCAAACTGGAGTGCCATTGGATGGCTACACTATCCAATATGGCCTATCTCTCATCACCAGCTGCACTGATGAGACTTATTAGTTCGAAACAGTGTGCACTGTCTGCATCTTATCATTTATTGGTTTGGTGCCTTTACATATGTACTGATTGTTAATAGCATTATACTAATGAAAATATGACAATTTAGATGTGATTGTTGGATGTTTACATTTTTTTTATTTTCTTAAATTTGTAGAAAGGTTTTTATTTGTTTCAATGTTTTTTATGTCAGTGGATATTTAGTTTTTACTATCTGATCCACAAACAACATTTCTGATTTGATTTTGATGCTTTTTTTGCAGTATTGCTTACGTTCCGAAGCGTTACATCGAAGCTTTTAAACTTGACCTTCCAATTCCCGAAGATTTAGAGGATGAGTCGTCTGATGGTGCAACTCCACAAACACCAAGTCGTGCTGGACAGTTTGCTGCTCTCAAATCAATGTTCGAAGCACAAGGTAACAATTTTTTGGCAAAAAGATTAACAATTTCTACAGCAATATGCTTGAATTTCATAACACCTAGTCTTAACTGATACCATTTATTGAAACCGAAATATGAAAGTTTGTTGCTTGGTGAAAAAAAAAACTAGTAAAACATGAAGTAAATAATAGGTAAGCTGCCTACAGTTCACACTGTTTGGATGTATAAGTTCTCATCAGTGCAGCCGGTAGTGTAGACATCCAACGTCACTCCAGTTTGTTGGGTGTAAGGGGCTGATGGCCTATGTCTTGTCACCAGCTGCACTGATGAGACCTTATAGGTTGAAACAGTGTGCACTTTCTGCAGCCTACTTATCATTTATTGGCTTGATGCTTTATGGGACACATAGATACAAAAAAAAACAGTCTACTGTTCAGGCTTTTCGAGAGTATAAAAATTGTCAGTGTTGAAATACTGGTCACAGTTCAAATCAATTTACTGTCATGTAGTTCCAGAAAGCAAAATTTATGTTGTGTGTTTATGTGTGTAATTTTCTACAAAAATAGGTGATTTTCCGTGCTGGACAGTAACCAAACCTTACATTTCACAGAAGGAAATCGCAGCAAGCAGACGTCACCAATACCACTTGATGCAAAACTTTGGGGACATCCACAAAGGTTAGTTTATCAATTTGGCATCAGTTCCTCTAAAAAATATATGAACGATGCTTTACTATGTGCCAAGTAACAAGCAAAGCCTCTCTCTCAACTTTTTCGTTCCAAATTTTTAGTTTTTTATGACATTAAGACTGGCCCATATTGCACTGTTTTAAATATTTGATTTGTCATAGTTTTTTGGGGGGTATATGTTTTTTAAGAATATTTAACACAGAGAAAGCAGTTGCAAACAGTCTTAGAAATATTTGTGACTATTTGTAACTACTTCATTAGCAATTGACCTCTTTGACCTTGTCAGAATCAACATCCGAAGGTCGCCCGGTCAGTCGCTGGGCATCAGTATTGTAGGCGGACGAAGTGATGGCCAACAAAATCAAATCAGACTCGAAAGTGGAGAAGTTGTACAGGTACAAATTAAATGCAACAATTCACAAATTATAACTCAATTTGAACTGTAATGTAACCACAATACTTCTTGCTAAGTGAGCACTTTCCATGAAACATTAAAATGTAACTATGTGCAAAAAATGGCTTGTATCAGAATTAAAATGTGTCAAGCATGAAATAAAAATAGCAAACACTTAAGTTTTATAAATATGTTTGTTTTTTATTTTGAGGCATGACCGATAATGCTTTTGACAACTACATTTGTGTAATTGGTTTACTTCAGTAATGGTGTCGAAAAATTTTTTCCAGTTGTTTTCCAATATAGAGGCGCACTATAAAACACTTAACTCCTATAATGTATAGCAGTGATTTTCAACCGGTGTTCCGCGGAACACTAGTGTTCGGTGAAAGATCGTCAGGTGTTCCGCTGGAAATTTGCTGGTTTGAATATAGGGTTGTAATGTTTTAGACTTCTATGGTTTGACTAGTGTCTCATGTCGAAAACCAATCGAAAATCACTGGTTTGACACAATGGGCGGAAATGGCTTTTCTTTGATGAAAGTATTTATCCGCCACCACCAGATTGTTGTGTAATAATAAGACTGGTTGTCTAATAATAAAATAGCTGAGTCGCGGGTAAAGCGCTGACGGTTAGCCAAAGCTTTAAGAATGATAAAACATTTAAACTCTGTCTCAGCCGAAACGAGATTCAACAAGTTTTCTGACGTTCAGCAAAACTGTTGCGCAGAAAACGATAAATCACGGAACAGCCAATGCTAGGCGAATATTGTATTTAGGTACAATACTAGTTTCAATGATACGTTTTCATAAAACCTCCCCCCAACTTCAGTAGCTCTATATGAGCATTTTCATTCTTTCTAGAGTTTACTTGATGTGCAAATTAGCGTTTTAGTGTCACCCTGTGCCTAGTTGTTTCATTTCATCAAATTTCGTTTGGTGTTCCACAAAATTATTTTAATGCATGAAGTGCTCCGTGGCTGAAAAAAGGTTGAAAAACACTGATGTATAGCATAGCATTGCCAAGGTGCAACGACATAATTTAGTAATATACAACTATTTTATTATGTTTCCAGGGGATTTTTATCAAAGAGGTTGTCCCTGGTAGCCCAGTTGCTGTTGATGGGAGAATTAAGCCTGGAGATAGGATTGTACAGGTAACATATATTTTTCTACATACATGTTGTTTTACAAGTCTTACGGTTGATATTATCGTTTTTGTGTTTAAAGTTGTTTGAGTTAACCTCTGTAGTTCTGCAAGCCCTGTAGATCATAGACAAGCAAAGTAAAAATTAATTTGATTTGTCATCAGATAAAATTTGTCAATATTGAACTGTTTTATTTTTTTATAAAACGTAAGAACGCTAAAAAGTTATTGAATCAACATGATGGTTGTCATTGGCATAATACGAAACTTTTAACAGCTGTTGTGATCAAATTATTGTCTATGCGAGTGGTTCTCAAACTTTTTCGTTGCAACACCTCTGGAAAAGTTTTCTGGACTTGCGACGCACCAGCAAATAAAAGTTAATCAGGAAACATATTATTAAAGTTGTGTTTATTGATACAACAACAAAAAGCCACAAAACGGAACTATTCTGCGACACCCTTGGAAAATTGAAATGACGCACCAGGGTGTCACGACGCACAGTTTGAGAACTACTGGTCTATGTTCCACATCAGTCATCAGAAAACAGACATTGCTTAAATTTTGACCCAAAATAATTGCTGTTTGTCAAAACAGTTCATTTCCATACGATTTTAGGTGGATGAAGTAAAATTAAACAACGCAACTCATGAACAAGCTGTGGAGTCTATATTAAAAGCTGGAACTCAAGTTACGTTTGTGATTCACAGTTTTATCGGAAACTCAAAGGTACATTAGAACTTAATCTTTATGTTATTGCACAGCATGACGCATACACATGCCTGTGATAGGTTTCATTACATGGTGTCATTTAAGCTAAATGTTGTCTGTTTACAAAAACTAATGTCCTGTTCTTTTCTGGTTCTGAAATTAAATATTTTTAATTTCACATTTGTTATTGAATAGCATAGATATATTATAATATAAGACACCAGTATTTTAAATACAACTTTTTTGTGTAAAACTTTAAACATCTCAATTTTAGGTATTTCTTTGACATTGTTATGAAGTTTGTTCATTTAAACTCCACCTATACTACAAAAATAGATTGATTTTATCATTATTTTGTGCAACACTGAAAATGTAGGGCCGTTTTATCATTATTGTTTTAGTTGAAAAAAATCCCAAATTTTAGTTGTTGAATTAGGCTCTTTCAATAAACTTTTACTTTATTTAAAAAAAGTATAAAAAGGGGACATTTAAACAGCATTTTATTGTTAAACCCTATAATGTATAACATATGAAATCAGTATTTATTGTTACATGCACCCAAATGGAGAAAATTCAAAAACACATTTTTAAGGGAAGGTTTTTTAAGTTTAAATTCCATAAAAACTAAATTGACATTTGCCTAAAAGCACATGATTTCATTACATCTGCATACAACATGCCCCAGTTGTGATTTTTGACATGCGTTTCCTTCACACAGTGACAGCTCGCTTGATAAATGATCATTTTTCATCTCACTAAGCATCATGCAGTACAGATTCAGTTGTGTGGTAATGCTTGGCCATAACTTGTGTGGAGAAGATTAAAAAACTTGTTTATCAATGCTGTCAGATGTATTAGGTGATGAAAATTAGTAGGTATTTATGCATAGAAATATGTACCAAAGGTAATATTAGCTGTTTGCAGAATTTTACTATGTTGTCAGATGTGGCCAATTTAATGTACAGATTTCATTTTGTTGGAAAAAATCGGAAAAATATTTTCAATTTAAGGAAAAACATCTTTTGCCTAAAAACATATAATAGTGGCAAATATCAGTTTGTATTGTTAAGAATTGTTGTCTGTGCTTATAGCAACCACAGTTTACTAATTGTCCAAAATCAGAAGAAGTTAACTTGTATAACAAATAATTCTGAAGCTTATAACTGATACAGTTTACTAATTGTTCGAAAATCAGCCAAGGTTGATTAATTAACGAATGATATTTAGGCTTATAACCAAGGTTGTTTACTAATTCCCTAAAAAAGTGGTTCTTAATTGCCCCCCAAAAAGGTGTAAACTTTTATAGCAGATAATATATCTAAGCTTATACCAAATTTTCTGCTATTTGCTTAACAACAGGTTATAAAAACTGACAGGGCGATTTTTAACTGCATGACAAAATTGCTGTTTTAAATTTAATGCCAATTAACAAAACTATGAATGAACATGACAATTTTCATAACCAGATTCATTTCGGGAATCTCCGGTGCACACATTTTACTGGTGTTGCATTTATGGTGAGAATGTAGTATTCTGGCATGTTTTTACACCTCAAAGTTTCATGGATAACGTGTTTTTTTTGCTTTGAAACACCTTTTATTCAACACAGAGTGTGTTTTTTTCTAATTCTTCATGTTTTACAAAAGTTTTTTTCTTAAAGCATAAAAACAATGGCAATGACAAGAAAATTGTCATATGTTTTGAAAACGGTTGTCTACGGTTTCAAAATTTAGACTAGCATGTTTGTTTGGCCTGATAAAATTGTTTTAGTGATATCTCTTTTTATAAAATTTATTTGTTTGTCAAATTAGTTTGCATCAAAATAGCCATTGCTAGTTGCAAGAGGTTCTTGGCTGTATTCTAATGGTCAGGTCTGAAAAATGATCTCAAATTACAAAATTGCAGTTATATTTTAAAGCAAAATTTATCATTGTTAAAGGGTATCTTTCTTTTATGTAGCCTTTCAGTATTTTAGCCATCTATTTTCTTGGTAACATACTTTTAGTTAGCTATTGTCTAAATTTAAATATATTTTCCCAATGCATGTTTTGTGTGTTAAAGTTTAAAACTAACACCAGTTTGCAATAACCTCGTAGCACATGTAATATGTTTTGAGTGTGTTTTTTGCATGACTTGCAATTCTTCATCATACATTTCCATGCATTAAAAACGTCTTCATTTTTGTGACATTGAAAGCATCTCTAAAAGCTTACGCAGCAAATCTTGCCACCAAACACACATGGGGGTTTGGCTTGGGCTTTTGTTAACAGCGTAGCATTAATTTTTCATCCCTATTTTACAGGATGTTGCCCCATCGCCGACACCCCCAGCTCCAGCACCCCCTACACCCCCAGTGATGACTCATGAAGGTGGGTGCTCTTATTTCTTGTTTACTATGTATCAACAAAATTTTAAACCATTATTTTCTCTTGAAAATTTTGTATCCCCTTTATAATTTTTATATAACTTTATAACTAAGATTTTAAAATATTTCATGCAAAAAATGGATGTGTTATATGTAAATTTTATGTTTAGACCCAGTGCAATTGTTTTTGTGTTTAAACAAAGATATTTTCTAACATAAAACCACAATTTTATCAAGCTTTTTTAAGTATTTTATTTGTCTGTTTTTTGGCTAGAACTTTCAAATCACTGAATTGCGCACCGAAACAGACTTTTAATCTTTTTCCCCTGTCAATCTAACGCCCTTTAATGGATAATTGAAACAACTCATAAAGCAAAATCACATGCTAAACTTAATGGTGAAACAACTTGTCATAATCTGCGTTAAGTAGCTGTTTAAATACCAAATGTGCATGTAAACTTCAAATCAGTCTCAGTTACAACCATTTACAGCGTTGCAGTGAAGTTATTTGACATTTGTGACATTTAATAAAGGTCTCTGCATCAGTTATAGGTTGTTTAGCATTTGGTTGGGTTATATGTCTTTCTTAAATGCCATGCTTAAACTTAAATCAGTTATATATAGAACATATATATGTGTTATGCTTATAGTTAGCATTGGCTACTTTGGTTCAAGAACAATTGGAAAAATTGAGGGTTAATTTGCAAAATTGCTTTTGACTGATTTATTGTTTAACCACGGATTTAAGCTGTCAATGTTTTTAATGGTTTAAAGCAGGGGTGGGCAACCTGCGGCCCCCGCATGTGGCCCTTCATTAAAGCTTGTGCGGCCCAAAGAGACGCTTGGATTTCAAAAGTACTGGCAAATGAGTCCAATTATTACATATTTTTGAGCTGATTAATGCGCCTGATGCTAGTTTTCTGGGATCTGGCAAAATATGGCTAGAATCAAATACGAATTATACTTGTAGCAAAATCACTTTGTGTGATGCACATGTGCGGCCCTCGATCCAATTTTGACATTTATAATTGGCCTTACAGTAACAAAGGTTGTCCACCCCTGGTTTAAAGTTTTAGAATCTTGGTGCTATTGCTGTTTTGATGCATTACACAAAATTTTTACATGTTGTTGTTTGTACAGAAAAAATGCATCACAAATATTCACACCTGCCTGGTGAAATACATGTGATCCAGCTCAGCAAGGGAACTGGTGGAGTTGGTTTAAGTCTGGCTGGAAACAAAGAAAGGTTAGTTCGTTTGCAGGGAATATCTTGAAGTCTATGTGAAACTGTGTACCATATACTGTCATTATGTCATATACAGTGGCATGTAATGTCTGTTATTTTTGTCGATACATATGCTTTTTTCTGTCTAATGCGGATTTGTTTTTCCTGTTGTTTTGGTGCGTATATATATATATATATATATATATATATATATATATTATTTTTACTGCGATGTTTTGGTCAAGAAAGAATGTTTTAAATTCTTTTGATTTTACATATATTATAGATATGTACCAGAAGTGGTGCACTGTAAATTTTGTCCTAGGTTGACGTAACGGTTCACCCACTGGCTTTAAAAATGTAAAAATTCAATTTGACTTTAGTTAGACACGGCTCAGAGCAAATGTCCATATATGCCAGATTTATAGATGTTTAGTTATATCTAGTTTTTGTTTTGCTGCACACTTAATATTAAAATGTTTAATTCATGCTGAGACATGTCCAAGCATTTGTTTTGTCTTACAATAGTGTCGTTTATTATTATTTTTTTAGACCTGCATCCAGAGATGAGAAATTTGAAAAAGAGTACACTGTTCTAGAATAGTTTATTGATTTCAGAATATTATAATCCTTTCCGTTTTTTCTCAGCATGAAATATTTTGTCATGCCAAAACCTTTGTAACAAAGTAGAATATAGAATAATGAAAAAAATTAACATGTCACTATTTCTCCCCAGGTCCCAGCAGAACATATTTGTAGTTGGGGTTAACCCTCACGGTGCAGCGGGGGTCGACGGTCGGATCAAAGTGGGTGATGAGATTCTTGAAATCAACGACACCCAACTAAACGTTCCCAACAACCAACAACTTGCTTTCGATGTAATCAAAGGGGCAAAGAATGACCTCTGCTTCGTTGTACACAGGTATAATGGATTCTTGGTGTAACTTTTTAAGTGTTTTATTTGTTGTGATATGGTGAAAATCTTTTCGATGTAATCATAAGATTGAAAACATTTAGCTCAAAATTCTCGTTTTGATTTGCGTTTTTTCGCTTGATGAAAGAAAACATAACGACACAATTGCCCAAAAACAATCACTAGGCCGGAAATAGCTGCGCAACGTTAAAACGTCATGGACCTCAAAACAGTGAAGGGCACAATTGGTGGATAATGGCTAAACGCGCTGCAACTACACCGTTTTTGTTGTGCCACATGGTATACTGACCAAAATATTTGATCTTTTAATTAAAGTTGAAAAAAAAAAAAACTTTTATTAAAATTTTCGTGATTTGATCTGAAAGTACCACGGATGTTTCGCAAGAAAAAAATATTTTAAAATACAAACTATCAAGTTTTCTAGCTTTAAAGGAAAACAAGTTTTAGTAAAATATGCTCCTAAAATTGACATAGCCTCAATTTGGAAACCCTAAATTACAAATCACAGTACGCCAGGCTCATTGAAGGCGTTATACCGAAACAAGCCAGTCACCAAGCATTCTAATATAACAAGGTACAGGGTAGAAAAATAATCTAGCCAGCGGTGGGATTCGACCCACGACAGGAGTCTTTTCGGGACTTGCTCTCTATGGGCCTGGCGTACTATGATTTATAAATGACCGTGCCGTGATCGCTGGTCTGCATAGACGCTTAGTGCTGATACCAATATTGAATTTTTTTGAAAGCGCTAACGGTTAGAGCTATTCGGGTTAGGTGTGGGTTTGTAATTGATATAATACTAGAATCTGGTCTAATTTTCCCTTGTTGGGGCTTGTGTTCTCACATTTCACACACCATGCAGTATTTAAAGCGGAATAACATGCGGTCAAATGCGGTAGCATGCGGTCTTATGCGGTATTTAGTACCACCCGAATTTATCTTCATCGTAACTGACTCGAAATTGCAATGTACACTTTGTTGAAGATTATTAAAAAAGTCTCTGCACTTAAAAAAAAACTTGTTTTCCTTTTGCAGAAATCAAAAAACAGCCAAGATAGACCGAGCGCCAACAGCACCCAAAGAAAAACGTCATCAGCGGCAGGGGTCACTGGAAGGTCACGCACTTCCTCACGGTCACGGCCGAGGGAGCAGCAGCACCGATGGACGTCACAGTCCCTATTCTGACGTCAGAGTAATAAAACTGGTCAAGGACTTTCAAGGTAAAATGACGAAAAAGTTCTTTAAAAATTTTGCGCCTTACGTTCCAAATGAAACCACATCACAACTAAAAGTGCTTGCATTTATGTATAACGCTAGTTTGTTCCAATCGTTTGGTCAAGAAATAGTGCTTTAAACTTATTCAAATTTACACAGATGTTGGTTTGTTACACATATTTGATCCTCCTGAAGTTTGACCCCAAATGACCCAGCGGTTCACCAACAGGCCCCAAAAACGTGAAATTTATAATACGGCTGTACTTACTAAGTACATGATCCAAGAGTTTCATACTTTGTTGGTGGATGCATTGCACTTTGTTGGTGGATGCATTTCATACTTTGTTGGTGGATGCAATGTTTAAGTGATTTTGTACCTTTTACCGGTGTGATGCTCGCCAAAATACTCGTTCTATGAAAGAACTTAGAATTTTTGTTGACGTTTCGGCCTCCAGAACGATAAGGCTTCTTCAGAATGGAGTAGAATCGTTAAAACAAACTATCAAAGTGGAAGTATTTGAAGTATTTTTGCGTAACACAACACTATTTGAACGATAAATTGTTAAAATCGGCAGAACAAATTTGTTAAAATTGATATTCCCCGTTTTGTGACAATAAAAACGTAACACCTCTACGGTCACGTGATCTATTAAAACTACTTCATTTATCAACTTAAATTGAGACAAAAATACACACACACACAAGTATGTACCAAAATTTGTGTGTTGTAAATTTTTGTATAATTGCATTAACTTTTTTCATGTCTCTTACTATGCACTCGATACGTGATTTATCTGCCACGTTTTTGCCTCCAATAACCCATATTACATAAGTATGATGACAAATTGGCTATTAATCAAATGTGCCGGCTAAATGATTAAAGGGGAGCTGTCAAACATATTTTTACTCCTAGTCCTAACTACTATGTAATTATAAACAAAACTAAGTTGTATAAATGCATATAACAATTCTGTAATAATTTTAAACACTTGTAACACCTTTAAGCATTGGTGGGATTCAATTTTTTGTCAGCCGGTTCTATCACAAAAGTCATATTTTTAGCCGGTTATGTTACAAAAAGTCCATTGGCAGTAACCAGTAATGCTAACCGGTTCGCTGATCTCATAAAATTTCGTGAGACGGTTGTGTAGAACCAGTGCGAACCGGCTGAATCCCACCACTGGCTTTAAGGTGTATTACAGCATATATTTTTGGCTTAAATAATTATTGCGCACTTTCCTTTAATTTTCACGGTGGTGTTTTTTTAGGTCTGGGTTTCGCGATATCGGAGACAGCGAACGGGATAGTTGTGCAGTCAATAGCTAAGGGTGGCACAGCAGACAGGGACGGCAGACTACATATAGGAGATCATATTCTAGCTGTGGATGATCATTCTATAACTGGAGTGTCGTATGAAACAGTAAGTTGTGTTTGTTGACTAAGTAACATCTGTAATAAAATGTTTTTGGATCTGTTTTCGGGATAAAGCACAACTTTTGATTTGACTTGTTGATTTTTCCTGTTGATTTTTGAGTTTGTCCATGCACTTTTGGCATGAAATGTTTGATGGATTTGGATAAAACTTTTATAGATGGTAGATATAGTCATGTAGATGTGCCATCTGCTTTGTTTGGCTTTATAGACCCAGCATTTACCCTATTAGCCCCCAAAAGATAATAATGTTTTTATTTGTTTTACGTTGGACAAAATGTTTGGCGGTTTTTGACGTAGCAGATTACAGTTTTTAGACTAAATGCATTGTTTGGTTTTTTTACTTGTTGCATCATCCAAAAACTGTATCTTTACAATAGACAAGGTTTCCTTCACAGGACAAACCTCCTAAAAACGACAAAATATTTTGCCATACGTGCTTGGTGCTTGTTCGTTTTAATGGTATTTCGTTTTCAATCCACTTTTGTTTCGATATACCAACAAAAAATCAAATGTCGTATTTTATGATTTCCTTTCACTTGTAGGCGATCTCTGTGTTGAAACAGTCACGTGGTACAGTGAAACTGACGGTGGCATCTGGACCGATGAACTCTCCAGTGCCATCTGGTGAGTGGTTTTGATAAACTACGGTTAACATGTTACGCTTGTGCAGAAGTGCAAAATTGCTTTAATTGGTTGTAACATTTTGTATTAGTCTGTGATTGGTTAAAAGTTTCGGTACAAATTCTGATTGGTCGAAAATTTAGTTGCAAAAATCTAACAAATCTCTGATTGGTCGAAAATTTCGTAACAAATGTCTGATTAGTCGGAAATTTCGTTACAAATGTCTGATTGGTCGAAAATTTCGTTACAAATGTCTGATTGGTCGGAAATCTCGTTACAAATGTCTGATTGGTCGAAAATTTCGTTACAAATGTCTGATTGGTCGGAAATCTCGTTACAAATGTCTGATTGGTCGGAAATCTCGTTACAAATGTCTGATTGGTCGAAAATTTCGTTACAAATGTCTGATTGGTCGGAAATCTCGTTACAAATGTCTGATTGGTCGGAAATCTCGTTACAAATGTCTGATTGGTCGGAAATCTCGTTACAAATGTCTGATTGGTCGAAAATTTCGTTACAAATGTCTGATTGGTCGGAAATCTCGTTACAAATGTCTGATTGGTCGGAAATCTCGTTACAAATGTCTGATTGGTCGGAAATCTCGTTACAAATGTCTGATTGGTCGGAAATCTCGTTACAAATGTCTGATTGGTCGAAAATTTCGTTACAAATGTCTGATTGGTCGGAAATCTCGTTACAAATGTCTGATTGGTCGAAAATTTCGTTACAAATGTCTGATTGGTCGGAAATCTCGTTACAAATGTCTGATTGGTCGGAAATCTCGTTACAAATGTCTGATTGGTCGAAAATTTCGTTACAAATGTCTGATTGGTCGGAAATCTCGTTACAAATGTCTGATTGGTCGGAAATCTCGTTACAAATGTCTGATTGGTCGGAAATCTCGTTACAAATGTCTGATTGGTCGGAAATCTCGTTACAAATGTCTGATTGGTCGGAAATCTCGTTACAAATGTCTGATTGGTCGGAAATCTCGTTACAAATGTCTGATTAGTCGGAAATTTCGTTACAAATGTCTGATTGGTCGAAAATCTCGTTACAAATGTCTGATTGGTCGGAAATCTCGTTACAAATGTCTGATTGGTCGAAAATTTCGTTACAAATGTCTGATTGGTCGGAAATTTCGTTACAAATGTCTGATTGGTCGGAAATTAGGTTGTAAAACTGTGATTGGTCGAAAATTAGGTTGCAAAAAGTGGACTGGTCGGAAATCTCGTTACAAATGTCTGATTGGTCGGAAATTTCGTTGCAAATGATTGATTGGTCGGAAGTTTTTTGCGACGTTTTTGCAGTGCAAATTAACACACCATACTGCTAGCTATAAAAATCATGAAGAAATAGCTGTATAGGTAAATTTTTAATACCCCTGCCCTGCACACAACTGTGTTCAAAATTACAGAACATAAAACCAAAAATACTTACCAAACTTTATTTGAGACAAAATCCATTTCTCTAATACAGCTTTTTTTGTTTTCTTGATAAAAACAACCAGTGAAAATGTTACTCAAACAACTTACATGCTAAACAAAAAGAAGTATGCAACCTTTTAGGGATGAAACTCGTTGATTTACACACAGAATTGAAGCATTCCACACTCAACCTTATATTCTATTGTTACACAAAGCCCTACAACTTTTTACTACGACTTCGCATTTTACAATCGCTATCCTATTCTTTCCTTCACGGTACGGAATGTATTCAAATATTTACTCATAATTCTCGCTATTCAAGTATCTGACGTCCTCAGTCCTTTTGATGAATCGTTCAAATCCAGTTAAAATGTAATCCTCAACTAGTGTTAAAAACCCGCAACTCGATGCGAAAAATAGCCAAATTGGGCGGGAAAACCGCCACCCTAGCAACGCTGTTTAAACACACAGCAAACTAGAAATGATGGTTAAATATTATTTTCACTCTGTGAAGAATGTTTGAATGAAGTTGTAAGATGAAGATCAATTGTTTAGTTAGCTTAAAGCCTAATCCACTTTTTGTGTGGTTCTAAAAAAATTCCTGGTAGCACAGTCATCTTTTATCGCCTATATTTCAAAATATATGTCTAGTCTTTCATACCAGTCATTATGGAATATTTACCATTGCGTGGGATGTGGCCATTTCAGCCTTTTTTAGGTTCGGTCGACAAAATTAAGGCATGATTTACATTCTGTAATCAATAAACCGGTTCTTAAGGCACAATGTAATAGCTTCCTAATAGCCGGTAAGGCGAGTTCCGTTGTGAAAACGTTATTTATTATGCGGTGTAGTTCACAACGATGAATGAACTAATTTTATGTTTGCACGACAAAACCTAACTGCGTATAAACCCAGCGTCAAGTTTTTTTATGTTTTTTTAGTGGTTTTGAATATATATTGGCATAGCCGTCCATAAAAGGGTGCAAAAGTCAATGCCATTGCGCAAATTTGTATTTAAGCATGTGTGGTGGTGTCTCCCTTTTGCTATTTGACTTCTAAGTAGACGTTTTTGTTTAGTAGGAAACAAGTTAAGTTTAGCAAACATTTTAAGCTGCTAGGTTGTACATTTGCAGGCTTAGTGAACACACTGGCGGCAAGTTAGTAAAATAAGAACGTATGATGCGGCCTACAATAACAAAAAGGTTGTGCGCTTCTGACATAACAATTGCTTTCAAATAAGAAAATGGATTCTGTAATATACGAGTTTGGGTTTTAGAAAATTGCAGCTATCTAACAGAGTACCCATTGCAGTTCAGCTTGCATAGGCAAATCCACCTGTTTTCGAATCCAGCACCTGTTTTTACACAATCACTGTGTTCGACAATTAGCAAACAAGCCTTTGTTGCATTACAGCGATTCGTGACGCTTGCCTAAACTTGGAATGCTGAACTATTTGCGAACGTCAAAGGGCTATTGTTACGTCATGTGCAAACAAGGGCGTATCTCCGTAACCAGGTCTTGCTTGATGAGTGAAAGCAATGGGCTTTTTTACAAGGCAGCAAAGGTTGAACGTGGTTTTCCTGCAGATGTTTTTTAGCCTTTGCAGCAGTTGTTTTGTGTCGAAATAAGAGTTTGTTTGATTTGTGTTTTGAGTCAGTTTTAGTTAGTTTCAAAGATAGTTTTTGCAATTTTTTTTTTTATTTTTGTGTGAAAAAATATTCTTGGCTCAACGTACTTTAACGTATCGTAAAATAGTGTGTGAACTAAAATGTCTTGGGCCTCGTTTTGGTGTAAACATTTTTGTGGGGCAGCATCCCGTATTTTCCGTGTAACGCTGGTTTGTTTTTAACCGTTTGGTCAAGAAAGAGTGCTTAAAACTTATTTAAATTTACACACATGTTAGTTATCATCCAAATTTGATCCTCCTAAAGTTTGACCCCAAATGACGCAGTGGTTCACCCACAGGCCCTCAAAACGTGAATTTTTCAAACGGCTGTATTGACTAAAGTACATCTTCCAGGAGTTTCATAATTCAAGTCATACAGTCATTTATTGCGACAAGGTACGTAGGCGAGCCAGTAACGACGTTTTCTTAGCAGCTGACAACGGCTTAAGGCTTTTGTTTGCGCTTTAAAAGCCTTTGTTAATGTCCAACACGACTGAAAAGGTAGAGATAGTGATTTATTGTGATTCTGTTCAGGATAAAAGCCAGATTGTGGAACAGATAACCCTGACTGTTGGTTTAGCATGAGTATTGATTTATATAGTGTTTACTTTTGTATTGATACTGTGGCAAATGTTTTAATAAGCATATGTAGTATTGTTACAGCCTGTCTATTTTAGGGTCCTTTTCCACATAATTCTACGATTATAATATCAGCTTTTAACGAAACTTAGACGGGAAGTTTCAAAGTTTTACTACCAAGAAAGGGTCTACTATTGTTTAAAATGTGGTTCAGTAAACATCGGTTAATCCGGACCCGTTTGGACCAAAAAACCTGTCCAGATTAGGCGAAGATCCGGATTAACTGATGTCGATTAGTTTACAGTCCTACCACATTACAAATCATTTGTACCTCAAGTTTTGTTCCGAATTAAGCAAAGATCCGGATTAACCAAGGTTTACTGCATTTGTAAAGTTGTCTGAAAGATAGGTAGCGTGGAAATAGGAATCCAATAATGAGTAAAACTTTTGTGCTTTAGATATTGAAATTACGTTGTAAAAATAGGGAACCGACTGTAAAATGCGATATAAGCAAACAGTATTTTAATACTAGGCAAGAACGGACACGCCCGTACTTGAAATTGCATTTCTCAATTTTACGAGCTTTATAGGGGGAAATTAGATTGTAAAAATAGTCTTCTATCTTTGTAACGGTTAACAATAGAAATTGTGGAAAAGTGACGTTTTTAGCAGTAGATATTGTGTTTTGATTTGTTGGATTTAGCGTTTTTATCAAACAGATGTATTTAATAGAATTTTAGTTGGGGAACGAGCCGATTAGACCAGTGCAGCACCTTTTTTGCTAATCATGGGCATTTTTTTCCTTTAAAAACACGGGTGTCTCCATTGAAACTAAAGAAAATCTAACAGCTGGGCCTGTATACTACAGTGAAAAAAATATGTGCCTTTTTGGACAAAAAGGTTTCTTTACACCAGTTTCAGTAGCCTAAAATAAAAATAAAAGAGTTTTTGTCAGTCCTCTGGCGCCAGTGCATGCATTTTAATATACTTGTGTGTAACCACATATACTTCAATTTAATAGTTGTTCACCTCTACGTTTAACCTTTTAATACGCGACATATTTTATTCAGTTTCCAATACGACTTGATACAGTTTTCAAGGTTTTTACTTGATGTATTTTACCCCCATTGTATTTACTCACAAAAGAGCAACACAAAAAACAACACTTCGGTTAAAAGCACTAGTGCATTGCGAGTTAGCCAAGCATTGAAACAACATAATGCCACAAAAACTGGGCTATTTCTGTCTCCCCTTAACTTGCAAAGGTTAATTTTGTTAGCGTGTACTTCACCGTCAGTGGTGCAAAACGCTCTCTAAACCACACACCAACAGCGAAAATCATCATGCTTCTTGACTTTTAGTATGTTGTGTTTATGTGAAAAGTTGAAAGAGCATTGCAGAAGAATTTGTAGACCTTAGAACTAAATGATGTAAATTGATAAAAAAATAGGCATTGCAAAATTTTTTGGTGATTTTAGCATTGGAGCATAGGATGTTTTTGACATTTACTTTGCACGGTTAGGGTTTGTGCCGTAAAAAGAGTTTTCAGCGCATCGCAAATTAAAATGTCATGCTGTGTTTGTAATTGAACTTGTAAAGCGACAGGATATTAAACATTTCACCAAGGGGCTAGATCAGAAAATTAATTAATTTCGTTTTTTTGAAAACGTTTGTGTACTTTATAAATAGGATATGTCCCTCTAATAGTAGGCAAGTTAACGTCAGTAAGTCAAACGGTTTCAGTAAGTGATAATAAATAAGTAAATGCTTCTGACTCAAAATTAGAATCGAGATATATATTTCAACTATACAAGCATCGTCAGTCTCTAAAAACTGCAAACAACGAAGGTTAAATAAGAGCAGAGCAAATGTATTGTGCATGGGCAAAGGCAAAAAATACCTGGTTTTGATTTAAAAACATTTGCTTCTTTATTATTTGTGAAATTTACCAAAAAATTGACGTTTCCACTTGAAAGGAAAAATATGCATTTTTGCCATTTCGCTGAAATTTTAAACAAATGCTCTTTTTTATCATAATTGATTTGTGTTTGACTTCCAAAATGTGTTTTGAAGTAGAAATTAGTTAACTTGCATTGCTGACATATGGCTCTTTCTAAAATGTAATAGAACAGGGTTTACAGTTAAAACAGGACCACGGTTGGTCTTTATATCAGTTTAGGAAGCGTTTAAACAGGGTTTAGTGCATCAATACTTTTCTACAACTATTCAAACCGAAGTAGTAAGTCGGGCCGGGTTCGGGCTTAGGTTTGTTCAAAAAAACGGGCTGGATTCGGGTCTGACTTTACACTCTGTGTCAGTTTTTTGTTGAAAATTTGAACTAGGTAATCAGCTAAGTGCTGGACCTGACCTAATGTCAAACAGCTTTAAAAAGGCTTTGTTCAAGACCAATTGTCTAGTTTGTTTGTTTTCTTGGTCTTTCCTAAGGCTTCAATGTATAGGCATGTCAATCACACTTTCGGGCCTTAACGGGGCCTATAAGACCTATAAGATCTCATCAGTGCAGCTGGTGACGAGAGATCGGCCGCATTGGCTATAGTGCAGCTAATATAGTAAGCTTTGCTTTTTTGTTCATAGCCTGTCACCAATAGTTATGCAAACGCCACAACCATAAACCATGTCTGAATTTAAGCCTCTGCTCGGAGAAAAAACCTTGCAATTGTCTTTTGTCAACGAAACGACCTCAAATCAGGCCACAGAAATCGTACCATTGAAAAAACCACAGCTACGGCGTACCTCTAGCGCTGGCGCAAAAGACCGCATCAAATACCGGCCAAAATCAATGTCAATGATCTCTCGAACGCTATTGGCTGATGACTTGTCCATTCAGAGCAAAGCATCGGGTCAAACCAGCCAATGGGTGGACGCCAATGTTACCATGAGGTCAAATTCAGTCACTTCGTTGAACAAGACTCGTCCGTTGAGTGCTTTGCAGATGAACAAACAATTCAACAGTACTTCTAATGTTGTGATTATTGAGAATAATGATGTGGGCCAAAAGGTGGAAAGAAAATCACTGAAAAGACAATCCGTCGTGACAGACGGCTCTTCAGAAGTTTCCTCTGTCCAATCAGAAACAGTTTCCAATCAATCACAGCAAAAAACAATTTCAAATCAAAGCTCTTCTTATTCCGACCAGTCAGAAGGCATTAAAGTCACGTCCGTCCGCCAATCAGAAGCGAGCGCGCCTCTTCTTGACCAATCAGACCAATTTACGCATGTCAAGGTCAAATTCGAGCCGATCAAGGTCAAATCGGACCAGAAAAGCTCACTCGAACAATCACAAACGAGTTCCATTTCTTCCCATTCAGATGTGTCGTCATCCTCGGGTCACCGAGCTATGACGTCACCATCGTCGGAAGTGGGGTCCGAAAACCAGGACCCACTAATGTGCCCTATTACCCCTGGGCGCGAGACGACGATTGAAATCAACAAGGGGAAGTCGGGACTTGGAGTGAGCATTGTGGGAGGATCGGACAGTTTGTTGGTGAGGTTTCGTACAGTTTTGGAAATTTTATCTTTATGCGCAAAACCTTACAATTATGTCTCATAGTACAAAAACTTGTTACTTTAGGTAGAGCTACTAAAACAAGAACTCACAGACAGGTTTGCTAAATACTTCAAATGCAATTTGTTTAAATGCTGACTGTTTATCAACAAGTTAAACAATCTAAAACCCAGTTCTTTGTGTTAAATTAAGTCCCTAACCCTATTCCAGTCTCACTATCTCACTAATTTAAATAACTGTGCTTTTTACGCCATTTGTTGGTATTTAACGATACTTTTCTGGTGTGAGTTCTTGTGTTAGTAGCTCTACCGTTACTTTATCTCAATTTACACAACGTTCAAAACACAGAACAGTAGGATTTTTGGCTCAAGTCATTTTGCAGCCATAACTCTTAGTGTGCGAACTCTTAGTGTGCGAAAGTTTTTTATCTCCCAAAGTGGGCAATAGTGCATATGCTTTGCAAGGTCATTTTTATAGACAAGTATGACTTACTAAGCCCACGGTTGTTATCCAAATATCACGAAAAATGTTGTTGTATTTTGTCGAAAATTGTTTCGTAGTTAACAACGTGCACCTTTACAATTAGAAAATTAAGAAACAGTTTTCAAAAAATGGCTGCTAAAAAAACACTTTTCTTCAATATATATTTTGCAAACAAAATGGCCGGGTGTGTTAAAAACCTAAAATGTACTGGTAGTTTTAAAATTCAATGTCGAACACGTTTCTAAATATTGTTCTAACCGCTTGGCTGACTTGCTTGACATTTCATGTTTTATTCTGGGTGTCTTAGGGCGTTACCACTTTTCACCCTTCAAAATTACCCAAAACCCTCAAGGCGGAAGCTTCTAGCAATTGTTTATGTCAACGCAGGGGTAGGCAACCTTTTGTGCGCTGCGTGCTGAGTTTTTAGGGCTATTTCATTATTACAAACTAGAAACATGCAAGGAGTACCAACAAGCTACTGGAACATGAACCAGCAAATCGTTTAGTGTGCTATAACCAATTACCTTGTGTGATTTCCACATTATATATTCTTGCTTTTACCTGTTTATTTATGAAACAGTCTATTCACTAGATATGAGTTATTGCTGCCAGGCATAGTATCAAGTTTGAAGAGCTCTTCTGGCAAATGTAATTGCAAAGTCTATTCACCGGTCTTTTGCATAATTTACCGCTCGAGATTTGAACCGCCAACCCTAAAACCTTTGTTCTCTTTACAGAACTCTATTCTTGTGCACACAGTGTACGATGAAGGGGCAGCGGCAAAGGACGGACGGTTGTGGCCAGGTGACAGGATATTATTCGTAAATACACATGATCTGCGTCACGCTACGCACGATCAAGCTATAGAAGTGTTGAGGAACACACCAGGAAAGGTGCGGCTTACTGTTCATCGTGATGAAAACAGGTGAAAATTGAAGTTTTTTGGGGTGTGTTTTGGTGTATTTGTGAGGGTATATTCAACACTGGGATTAGCTCTAAAGCGTTTATGGAAAATCAGTGTTTCAAAAAAACTTTTCATATCGTTTTCGGTGTGTTTTAATAATGAAACCAGTGTTTTTGAGAAAAAAATTATGTCACCACTTAACAGTTTGTTGTTTTAAAATGTAACTTTAATGAAAAAATAATGGGTTTACATACTGGGACGAGTTTATCGAATACGAATTTCAAGAAGTAGTCAATAATACGAAAATATATAACCAAGTTAGTTGTTTTTCGTTTAAAGGGGATATTTTCAACATTTTCAACATTCTCTGAGGGGATATAATTCAAAATCTTAAAATATGTGTAGTTCTCCTGGCTGAAACCAATGCTAAAACATTAGCACGGCATCCTGATTGATTGATTAAAATATGTGCAACAAACTGGCTTTACCAGCATTTTAATTTAATCTGCTACCATTTTACCAACCATTTTTTTGGTTGAACATTTCCTAAATTTATCATAAAAATACAATTCCATTTTTTTACCATCACACTGCCATTTTACCAACCATTTATTGGTTGCACATTTCCTACGAATATATCATAAGAATACAGACCCATTTATTTTAACCATTATACTACTATTTGACCCACCATTTATTGGTTAAACATTTCCTTTCAGATTTTTTTTTAATTGTTGTTGTATTGTCTTGATGTTTTCCAGGTCAAAACGGTTTCTTAAGTGGCAGCGAAAGTTTAGATTACCAAACCTTGCTTATTGGTGAAATACAATACGCTTGCATGATATGTAGAGCATGTGTATAAAATACCTCCAATTTTTCCTTGCTATTAATAACCTGTTAACAACTAAAACTTTAAAAAATTAGAAATTATGAACTATTACTTAAACTCTGCTATATTCACTTAATTGTAGAACTGACTTTTGCATGTTGTCCATTGCTAAAGAAAACAACAACAAAATTTGCTTTAAATTGCGAAATTTTAAAAGAAAAAGTTGTTTTGAACAGTCCTAATATTTACAAAGAACCTAGAAAGCCTTTCGGTTTAGCCACGAGATAATCATTACCCTTTTTGAAAATCATTAAATATCCAGTATTTTTAATTTCTGTAATATTTTATCTGCTCAACTAATTAAATAATTTATAGTCATCATGAAATTATAGTTGTATTGAAAAACTTGCATAGAATACGGTCATAAAATAAGCAATCATGCACTCTAAAATCAATTGCCATCCACAATTGCATGTTTTTCTGTAGATTTTATTTGTAAGTTAGTTCAATTTTATGATAGCAGTTATTTCATATTGGTAGCAAATTGATTTGCACTGCTGAAAAAGTTTTCGTCTTTTAACATTTTAAAACAAGTCATATACAACTTGTGTTTTAACAATATGATAGAATAAAGATAATTCTGTTTGACAAATACCTAATGCAACTAGGGATAGGCATTTAAAATCGTTTTCTATTCTACACTAGTAAATTAGAATCTAGAATACAGAATCTTATTTCGTGGTTTTTGCACTTCTTTCCAGACACTTAAAACACTTTACTTAAAAGCGCATTAAACGTGTTACCAATGATAACCATTTTTTATTTAACAATTAACCAAAAAGCATGGGTACATCGGCTAATATAAATTGTCCATCCCTAAATACAACTTTAACGTAGAAAAAAAACAATTTTGAGCAAAAAAATAAAAAAAATCCGACATTGTATTTTCGGGTTTTGAACCCATGACCCTTTGACTTGTTCATCTCTATTTTACTTTACAACAGGGAGGCTGTTAACAGTGAGAATGACAGCGATTTATACGATGTGTATGATGTCCATCTCACGAAAAAAGGGGGAAGAGGTCTTGGCCTTAGCATCGTCGGCCGACGGTAATTAGACCAAATTTATTACGCCCAACTTACGTGATCTAGAACATTTTTTTCTCCGCATACTTGCCATAGAATATTGCTACTTTTTGGATAGGTCATAATATACCAGGCCCATTACAGGCGTTATTCTGAATCAAACTGGTCTCCCAAGCATTCCCATAAGGCAAGGCACAGTCTAGGACAGGGGTTCCCAACCTGTGGTACGCGAAGGCTTTTCAGGTGGTACGCGAGTAGCTTCCGCTTTTTTCACGTAAACCTGAATTTACAACTTTATATTTTGTTTATCTGGTTTTGTTTTTCAAAAAAATCTCCAAGGTTCTTCTTATTGTTACGTAACTATTCCTGTTGTTTCGTATCATTACGATCTTCAAAATATAGGTTATGTCAATTGTCAACAAGAAGCACAGTTGCTTTGAAACGCCGTAGAATGCTGTGAGACAGTGGGCATTAATTATATGTCATATGATTGCCCTTGATAGATATCATCTACTATTTTATAGCTTAAGCTACAAATAGCGTTGAATAATGCTAGTGTTATAAGCTAAAATAGATCAGGATAAAATGTTCAATAACGGTTACGTATAAAGAGGTAGTTTATGCTTCGTAGTAATGCATAGGAATGTGAGCAGGTATTTTCCGTCACGATGATCATCAAGTCAAAAATTTGAAACCGACTATAGGTGCGCCCGGAAATGACTTTTGATGCGCTGCCAGTTTACACCGCGCATCGACCAATTGGTGGACAGTAAACAAAAATATCATTAAATTTCGTTGTGGTGCTTCAGTGTTATTTTAGTAGGCCAATATTCTTCTTCTGAATACAATATGATTCGATCAAATTAGTTGTTCTGCAAGAAGTGGTACGCGTGACAGTACAGAGCGTCCAAGTGGTACGAGATCGTAAAAAGGTTGGGAACCCCTGGTCTAGGATAATCAAACCTGCGGTGGGATTCGAACCCACGGTTGGGATAAGTGAGACTTCTCTGTATCTGAAGGGGACACATATTGTTTTCGTATATTTTTTTCGGTCTATCGCCGGTTTGTTCCACCCGTTTGTTTAAGAATGAGTGCTGCAAACTTTTGTTTAAATTTACGCTTATAACAGTTAGTTATCTAAACCTGATCCTCCCAAAGTTTCACCCCATATGACCCAGTGGTTTACCCACAAGCCCCCAAAATGTAACTGGTTTTGGTGACAAATAAGTTCTATAAACACTTCTAGCTTTTTCATACTCACCAGCTTTTTAAAATCAATCTTTAAGACATATGATGAAAGTAAAAAACAACAATATTTTACTAGACGTAGTTTAGGAATTACTTAGCCACAGTGTCAAGTAATTATCTACCAGTCTTACTTACAAAACATGCAAAAATCCCCAAAAAACAAGCCTCTTTAGTGATTCACTGCTAATCACTTTACCTCCTGTTGTAGAAACGGTGCTGGAGTTTTTGTGTCAAACCTTGTCCACGGAGGGGCAGCAGAGAGGGAGGGAACAATGCGTAAGGGTGATCAGATTCTAGCTGTAAATGGAGTCGATCTCAGAATGGCTGGTCAAGACGTCGCTGCACAATTACTCAAAGTAAGATTTAAAGTTTGTTCATAAGCTGCTGGATATTATGTGAACCTAGTATAGCTCTTTAGATAAATGTGTTTTGCGTACAGACGTTCCGTAGTATTTTTAACTAGTGTTTTTTTGGGTCTTAGATATATTTGCCAATAAACTATATTTGGTAAAAACACCCGTATTTTCTAGAGCCTTATATGTCAGCCATGATTGAAATGTTGCGAAATTTGTGAAATGTAAACATTTTATTAGTTACAAAGGCTCGTTTTTTAAGAAACCGTGGCTCGCCCATGATTAAAATGTCTCCAAATTTGTAAAATGTAAACATTTAGTAGAAAATGAATATCAAAATACATTTTAGTGTTTAAATGGCAAGAAATTTCAAAAGTGCACAACCCCCAAAAACAATTTCAATAGACCTTAGCAATCAAGATAAATAACGTTTCCTCAGATATGTTAAATCCAAAGTTATACCAAATGCTATAATGCTTAAAAATTGAAGGTGCAACTATCTTTATTTATTGTATAGAACTCACACGGTGCAGTTGACATCAAAGTTGGTCGGTTAAAAGCTGGAATTCCTGAAGATTTAATCTCTCTCCCAAAATCCGCATACATGGGTGGTTCCACTGATGAAAACAGTCAACCTAAAATCACCAGCAAAGAGAGAGAAGAACATCAAATGCGATTTGTCGAAATTGATAAGGTATAATATGATCGGGATTTACCTAAACTGATACAATTTAAACATGATTTTCATCAGGACGAATGATATATATTTGCCATGATTTTCATGTGAGCCTTTTATGACATTTTTTATATTAGTGAATTCGTGACAGCGTTTCATACAGATGATCATTTCCGTGATAGCGTTTTCTGAAAGCTAGATCACGTGGTCTTTAATGATTTCCATGGTGGGGTTTCACTAAAATTTTCATCACCAATATCCTCCTGATTTTTATGACAGTATTTCACTAATTTCTGGATTTCGTCATGTGAAGTTTTATGATAACGTTTCATAAATTCTGAATCACGACTTGTTCGTGATTTCATGATACCTTTCACTAAGTTATGGATTTCATAATGTGATATTTCATGAAACCGAGTCACTAATTATCAATCTTGTTATGTTTGTGATTTCAATCGTACGCTAGTAATCACACTAAATATTTTAATTATAGCTTTGCATTAACACCTTGATTGTTGCATATTTATGACGGTTAACGCTTTATTTATTACATCACAGTCGCCAACTCAACCCCTGGGCATTAGTATTGCCGGCGGCGTCGGATCTCCTTTAGGGGATGTACCTATTTTTGTGGCAATGGTTCAAGACAACGGGGCAGCTGCAAAGAAACTGAACGTAAGTGGATTTTGTGGTTGAAACTTTAGTTAGCTGTGTTGGAAAAACTGCTATTTGTGATCAATTCAAAATTGGTTTGCATTACTACTGTAACTTTTGCGGTAAGTTACACTTTTGGTCGAACTGGCGATCCCCTACTACGAAGCTCACATGTGCAGCATACAAGGCAGACAACAGTGCTTGTAATTCAGCTTTCGGCGGCTTCACCACTGAGCCTGTGTAGTTCAGTTGGTAGAGCGCAAGTCCCGAAAAAACTCCAGTCGTGGGTGCGAATCCCACCGCAGGCTAGATTTTTCTAGTCTGTGTCTTGCCATATAGGAACGCTTAGGAGACGGGCTGACTCGCCATAACGTCCTCAATGGGCCTGGAGCAGTGGTGGGATTCAGTTTTTTTGTCAGCTGGTTCTATCACAAAAGTCAGATTTTTCAGCCGGTTTTGTTACAAAAGTCCTGAATCCCACCACTGACCTGGAGTACTATGATTTACCTTTAAGCGAGAGATAAGTTTATCAGTGACTGGAAGCCCTTACTACTTTTAGCTTTGCGTTGGTATTGGCCAACAAAACTTTGTTCTACGCAGGTTGGCGACAAAATTCTGAGCATTAACGGACAAAGTACGGACCACAAATCACACGATGAAGTTGTCGTAATGCTGAAGGGTTCTGAGGACGCCATTGTGCTCATGCAGGTAGAATGTATATTTTAGTGATTTTCAAACGCGCTCTCAAGGCCGCATGCGACTCCCAACAACTTACTTGCGGCTCTCACCAGACCTCAGAATACCACCAAAGATTATTATTTTAGCTTTTAAGGAAATAATCTTTAGTGATTTTCTCAGGTTGCGTGTTTTGTGGCTCCTTACACACTTAAAAAACTAGCATTTGGCCCCACAATAAAACAGTTTGAGAACCACTGAACTAGTTGAAATAAACAACTGTTACTGCAAACTATAGCACTAATTAAATAACTAGAAAACTGATTTTGCTTTTTTATTTTACAATTACCAAAACTAGTTTTTCCTACCGGAGCATTTGGCCAAATTATATACATTCTGTTCATTTTTAGCGTCCCCAATCGCTCAGTAATTGCCCAGCACCCCTTAACTAAGTGTAAACTCACTTAAAGGTGTAACCACTTTAAACAACACGTCTTATTATACTACTGAGTGCTACCTAAAAAAAAACTAAATTTTACAGCGACTCCTATCAACTGAAAAATAAATAACTTGTAAATCTAAAACCTTTTTCGTTAAATATAGACCAAACTGTACTTTATAAAAGAATTTGGTCAACTTTTTGTGCAAATGTGAAGCTTATTATTGATCTAGGGCAGGGATGGCGAACCACTGACCCGCGGGTCACAAAGTGACCCACCACGTGAAGTCCAGTGACCCACTTGTAGTTTTAAAAATTTATACTAATTACTATAGGTAGGGTTACCAGACTTTCAAGATTAAAAAGCAACACAACAGTTAACTTTAAGCCATTTGCCAGATTGTCTATTGTCTTAAAATACAGATTGTTGAGTCAATTGTGAGGCAACAGATATGTTTATTTAAACGTACAACTTGAAACGATTTGTTGTAACTTTGTTGACGCAGTTCGGTTCCACATATTCATGCGAATCCTTGTTTTCACGCATGAATTTCATACAACCAAGTGTCAGATATGACTGCTGCGTGTATTAAACTGAAAACTACCTAGGATTACAAGACTTGCAGAAAAGATGCAACAACAAGCATCTTAGCATTGACATACGACAAAATCTGTGACCCACTTTGTTTTCTTTCCGAATTTTGATGTCATGTTTGACCCATTCAACTAAAAAGGTTCGCCATCCCTGACCTAGAGTAACCCCTATGATTCATATCCTGTTTGACCTCCAGTTACCTTTGTTGAACTTTGCAGGTTCAGGCAGGCGGTGAACCAATCAAGAGATTGTCAGATTACCTTACGCAAGCTGCAAGCGCCGCTAATGCAATGGTGAAAAGTCCCATCGAAGATATACAGACCAGGTTGGTTGGGAGTTTGTCATTGGTTAAACCGCCGAAAGTCGAATCACAAGCACCGTTGCCTTGTATGCTGCACATATCAGCTTCGTAGTAGGGGACCGCCAGTTTGACCATTGATCAGCTAAGATGAACATAAATTCGCAACTAGGATCAGCCCTGAAGCGTCCGTGCAGACCAGCGATCACGGCATACTCATTTACAAATCATAGAACGCCCGGTTCATTGAAAGCGTTTAAATATCTTTTTGTGAGTGAGGTATCACTCTTGGACCTTCACATAAGTAAATCAAAGCAGCCGTTTGCTCATGTGGTAACCCAATCCAAATTGTACTTTGTGTTACTAATGATATGATAATTTTCAGCAGCAACAAGGAGATAGACATAGAGCTAATGCGAGGTGCTGATGGATTAGGATTCACAATAGTTGGAGGTTACGGTTCACCACATGGAAATCTTCCAATATTCGTCAAATCCGTGGCAGCAGTTGGCGCTGCAGCGGTCGACGGCAGGTTGAAAAGAGGGGACAAAATCGTTTCAGTGAACGGTAATTTCCAGCAATGTTTCAATTTGAAAGCTTAATATGGCAAAAAACTTCAATTTTTTCTGTTTTCTGACCACATGCGAGGCGTATAAGCACACGCTTAAAAATGTGAAGCTTTTTGTAATGTTATTGCATAATATATATTTGTTGTTTAAATGTAACATACCTAAGCCTGTCTGTATTTCACAAGTAAAACAAACTTTTGACATAAAATACAAATAGGAAGACTTTTTGTGCGGTTAAATTGTGCCTTCAAAGAAAACAAAACTTCTATTCTACAGAGTTCTACAGTAACTCTAATTTTATTTAATTTTTTTGATTTTGTGTTTACAGGTGAACAATTAGAAGGTTACACACATGAAGAGGCCGCCGAAGCATTAAAGCGACGTAGTAACCATATTATTTTACGCATAGTCCCTGCGGAAAGATAAAACGTACATATGGGACCCGTATCTTGCATTTGCTGGGCTATTATTGTTGAGCAGTAGATCATGTTGTCATATTTTAGTATTTCTCAGGTTTTCCTATTGCAGCAAATGTAAAATGAAAATCTGTTAAGATGAATGCCAAAAACTGTATTGCAGTGCCATTAACTGAAAATGTTCTTGGCTGGGGTGTTTTACTGTACGAATTGTGACATAATTTTAACACTACAAATAACACCATTTTTTAAAAACATGTCCATTTTGGTGGTAGTTTGGGTGCTATGGTTGACTGTTTTGTTGAATTCGTTTGTACAGTTTTGTTTTTGTCAGAATATCGTCTCACAAAAATACTAATATTTTTTAACCTTCGTTCCGCCAATTAATTTCTATTATCATGTAAATGCAGTGAATAAAAACAATCCCAATATATTGTACTTCTGTCTGTTTTTTTTGCCAAGCCTGATAAAATACAGAAATTGATTGAGTTTTTGGAATTCCCCTAATATCGAGGCTGGTACTTTTAGGCAAACTGCCATTGTTTACTTTAAGGTACCATAACAAGCTAAGGATAACATCATCCAAAACAACGGTTTATTTCATGTCAATTAAAGTTAATAGTTACTTTGTTACACTATATTTTAAACATTTGGACAATTGTATAAGGTTTTAAACTACTTGCAATATGTTTTCAACAAATAACAACTTAAGAAACAATTCCAGTTTTTAAAAATCCTAACCACAAACAAATCAGCATAGTGTAAAACATGACGTTTCGACAGCAACTTGTGTTATTTTCAAATGAATGTAAATCCAATAATAAAGCATGTAAAAGCAGTAAAAAGGTGAGAACAAGCGCGAGTGACAGGCAAAAAACGTGCAGATAAACTTTTTAAGATCAGTAATTCTTTTCATAATGTGCAATCGTACCTTAAAGGTTTAATAGACGTGGTCATCGGTTTATTATTGTCAACAACAGATCAATTTCAAAGCATGAAATCGACCATTTTTGACTGGACTTGGACTTAACAATTACAGTAAATTTGATTAGGCCAAATCTGCCAAAATGAGTGACGATTCAGACTCTTCAGAAGCGAAAAAATTTGTAGGACAATCAACTTTATCGGCCCGAGTTAGCCGAAAAGAAAGAGAAATCAGTCCAAGACGAATTTGTGCATATTTTCTGAGCGAATTTTTTTACGTAAGTTTCTGCTAAATAAGGGATGTTATGTGTAAGTTTGTATTCTTAAGTGATTGTCTGTTTCAGCTGATTGAGTTTATAACTGGCGTTGCTGCCTACCGATGTGGCTTTTACAAATATCATGAAGGTTATTATGGGCGATTTTTGGTAAGTTAACTTTCAGTTTTTAGAAGTTTGGGATTGATTTAGCAAGTTTTAAAGTAGTCTCTCACTTTTAGACTGTTTAATGATGTTATTTTAGTACTTATAACACTACTGGAAGTCCAGTCTGCAGAGTGTGGCAGCTGCACACGTGATTATTTTTTGAAAAAAAAATTTTGCATGCCAACATTTGGGATTTGCACACGAAAATTTTGCACCAAAGGCATTTGAATGGGCTGTCTTGACCTCTTTTTGGTCTTGCACTCGAACTTATGGGTCATGCACGTGCACATGCGGGACATGTAGGTCCTGCACGCACGAGATCTTGTTGGGAACTGCCATGTTCTGCAGACTGGCTGGAAGTTGACTTTTTTTTCTTTATTTCTTTTGTCTTAATGTAGCGTTCACTTGCAAAAGTGTCACACTTTTTGATGACATAAAAGTTTGTTTAGGCAGGTACAGCTTTCATAAACAAAATTTTTCTTCATAATACACAAAATTTGTTGATTCTAGGTTTCAGAAATTAATTGCACCATTTAAGGCCCCGGGCTACGTTAAACACATTTGCTAACATCTGGTATATGTATGAAAGTTTTCAACCCTGTTCAACCGGTTTAAGTCATTGAAATTTACGCAGTACTTTGCATGGTTCGACCAATTGTGTTTTAACCCGATATTTGTATATTTTTTGTCTCATAATAACTTTATTGTGTTTAACATTAATACACCAATTGTGCCCTCCACTATTTAAAATTCCACAGTTAATTTTTGGCTCGGTAGTTGTCCTAAATAAAATTTAACAAACAGAACCACTACAAATGAATGTTTTTAGGCATTTCTTATGAAGATGGAAAAACCAGAGGGGGCTGAATACTATGTATCAGTAAGTGTTTTGCCCAATTACATTGAAACAAAGAGATACATAACTTGTTTTTGTTACAGCTTAACTTATGGCCTTTGCTATGGAGCTTTCCAACACTGTTGTTAAACTACTATGTCGACTCATATGGCAACTGGGACTTGATTTCCCTGTTTATAAACATAGTGAGTTAAAAATATTGCTTATATTTTAATGTCGTATGTGGTTGGGTGTATTTTTAAAAATCTGAATGTGATTGTAGAACTATTTAGTGATATACTGTAAGAAAACCTAATTTTGTGTTATTCCAGGTTATGCTTTCATACTTCTACATGCTTTGCTTGTCAATTTTTTCATTCCTTTTGGCGGCACTTCAAAAATTCTTCGAAAAATGTGTTGTACAACAAAAATTTCCGGTAGGTATCAGTACTTTTCAAAGCAATGCACCATAAAAAATTTACAGTTTATCATTTTATCACTTTTCCAGAAATCAGCTTTGCATAAGAAAGTAAAAAAAATAAAAAAGAGACTTTGCAAGAGGTGTTGCTCAAAACCTCAAAATAAGAGGTATGTAAATTTTTTAAGTGCAGTTTAATAGACCAGTGGTTCCCAACCTTTGGTTAGCAATGGACACTTTTTTATAAATTTAGTCGGCTTACAGACCCAGTATAAGGATAACCTTAAACTCTCCAAAGAAAATAGCAAATTATTGGTCTTCACAGACCCTTGGCACCACTGATCGCTTGGGGGTTGGTTAACCCCAAATTGGGAGTCACTATGTTAGCTACACTAGTATCTGGTCAAATGTGGGGCAAAAACAACAGTTGAATTTTTTTGTAATGCTGCTATTTAAATTACTTAATAAACTTTTTATGTGTGTTTAGTACTGTAACCCAAGTTCAATACTCCCTACTTCCCTCTAATGGCGTTATTGAACCAGAAGAAGATGTGTTTACGAAGAAAATGGTGGAAACTTTTGTTGCAGTTTCTGACGACAAAAACAATCTTCCCGCTGTTATTGAAACCACTTTGCCTGTCAAAGAATAAGTGCATACTGTTGTATAAGGTGTTACATATATTTTTGCTAGCAATTGTGAGATGTTTGAAAGCTAATTATGACAAAAACTCTGTTTCAAGCACTCTATTTCCAAAATAACATTGCTTCCTTATTGCCTAATATCTTAAATATTTTTATCTACTACTTACTGCATTCTCTTCCAGTTTCAATTTTGCAAAAAGTTCATTTTTAATGAGTACATTGTGTGTTGAATTTGTTATAACATTGTCTTCTTTATTTTCTTTTTATCTCCTAAATTCGTTCTACTAAACTTATGTGTTTGTTTTGTCTTTATCTTTCTTAAACTATTACTTTTTGCCAAACTTTTTAATGTCTCTTTACATTTAATGGTTTGTTTCAAATTTTCAATGCTTTTGAGGGGTATTTTCTTTTCTATTAATTTCAACTGACTCAGAATTTGAATTTGCCTAAACCTATGACTTAAAAGCAACGTTGCTTAGGTTTCTTGCTTGTAGAAACGATGAGGTTAAGGTGGGATTAGAACCAATAACCTTGTGATTACAAGACTTATCTACTAAAAAAAGTGCTAATAAGTTTTGTTTTATCGTTACTAACCTTACTATGCTGTGTTTATTGTCACATATTTTTGTTTAATTGCTGTTTTTGAAATGTTTTTAACCGATGTGGTCAAAAATCGTGTCAGGTTTTTCGCGCTGTTGTAAAAAGGTGGTTAGTTTACCACCTATTAGCGGATGCAAACTAAAAAAAATGTCAAAAAAACTGCTTAAGGCAAAATCCCGCAGGCGTTTTCAGTTCCACTTTTAGGTGACACAGCTTGTATAATCGCCAGGTCGTTTTGTTGTGTTTAAAAATAGCTGATTTGCAGCAGAGAAAAGGGCAGGTTTTTCTAGGAACTTGTATATATTTAACAGTTGCGTGTTAGTTGTTCATGCACCAGCGTCACATGAGCTTCTGAACACAGACTAGTCAACGATGAGCACAAAGTTACAGAACATATACCTTATCTTGTGTTAGTTATTGTACAGTTAGCCACCTTAAAAAACGAACAAAAATATCCCATAAACATTTCCAGGGCATTATGCACTTGATGACTGCAATTTTTGAGGGTTTTTTCCCACAAATACAAATCATTTAATTTGTTATACACTTACTTCTACACTCTTGTTTTGACATTCTTACTAAGTCACCTATCAAATAAATGTCATTGAAACCGAGAAGTCTTGACGCCATATTATAGACCTATCGTGACTTAAGTTGTTTGCCATAGGACCCAATTTGTCGTAAAAGGTTTGCGATCGTTTACAGAAGTATTTGAGGTGAGTGTAACAAAGTCAGTGCAAAAAGGCTAAAGTAACACTTCTGTTGCTTATTGTTGAAACGTTGCATTAATTTTTCATGCAAGAGTTTATTTTTTCTTTGTTTGGGTCAAGCCAGGAACGTGCATGCTAGGAACTGAAAATAGAACTGTAAGTTTTGGCATTTCTCTTGCCATTACAGTTGCTGTTAGTGCAGTTTATTTTCCTTGGGCTCTTGAGACATACAGTTAAAGGCTTGCTAAACAGAAAGCATCTGATGTCTAATTATTATCCAGTACCGTACAGCCTGGCTCCTAATGGGCAAAGACAAACAGCTACAAGTGGAAAAGAGCCTTACAAGGTAGGTATAGTTTTGTTGTATCCGTTAATGCAAAGTTAACTTGCTTTCAAATTTCAGTTGGTCGCTGATATAACTGCTGGTCATCCAGGGGCATCTGCCTTTCAAGGGAATCCGCGATATGTGTTTCCTTTGGGGTCTTCAGCACCAGTACAGCCTAACGTATCAATTGGTATTAACTGTCCACAAAATCAGGCATACAAAAACGCAAGCGCACCACCTCTACCACCACAGTATGTAGATTTACAAAAAGAGAAGTACAAACCACACGCAGAACAGATACCGTACGGTTTTCAGCCCCAAACTGGATTTTCACAGCAATCCAATAATCTTTATGGAAACTTGCAACCAAATGGGTCGCAAGCTTTTCAGTCAAAACCGCCTGAACAACCTGAAGCGGCTTTTCTTCGGATGCAAATGGAAATGGAGAAGGAAACTGAGCAAATGCTAGGAATGATGATGCAAAATCAAAAACGTGATCACGAAAACTTTATGTCTTACATGCTGGAAATGCAGCGAAAGGACAATATGGAAACACAACAGTGTTGGCAACTGCTACAGCAGTCAACAATGCAATCGTATAATCTAATGCAGCCTATTTTTTCGCAACCAAATTTCCAATTCGGCAACCCAACTCCAATGCAGTCCTTCAGTCCCCAACAAAGGTCTGCGCCACAGCAATTTTTAAACTTGGCCGGACAGGCATCATCTCATTTGGAAACAGTTGGAGAAGTGGCCGGTCTTTTGGGAAATTTGGGCTCATTTGGTCTGTAAAAAGCAAGTACCCCCTTTAGTACTGTACAGCTCTTGCGTTATTTTGTAAATATTCAAAAGTACAGTCACGTTAATTTTTCGTATTGCAGAGAATAGGGTTTAAAAAAAAACTTTTCTATTTGTGGTACTGAAAACTATACCTAAAAAACGATTTTTACAAAATTTGTCTGTAAATAACATGTGTTTTGTAAAAATAAAGTACACACTGTATTTGCATTTTTTATGATTTTTATAGTTAATGTTTGTCGCGCTTCAGCTCACAGCGGTAGTTGATTAAGTTGCGAAAGGCAGAGTTAACTTAATTCTTGATTGCAATGTTTGTTTTTGTTTTACCTCAATGCTGTTTGGTACTGGAGAGGATTGGTAGACAGCTGTGGTTCCTATACGTACATTTACAGCAAGAAATACTTGTCAGTTTGGTCTTTTTAACAGGTAAAATAGTTTACTGTTTTAGGGCAGTGTAATGTCAAAAGCTATGTAAACATTTAGAAAACCTGAACCAGGTGTAAATAACACTTTTTTTTTTGCCGCGATACCTATGTTTGTAAATAGAACCTGTTAATATTAGCTTTGTGTACTTAAAGATTAACATTATAGAGCCTATAGCCTATACCGTAAATTCTGTTGTGTTATTGGATCTACGTATTAAGCGTCAAAGAACAATGTGACATGTGTATACTACACTTTAGTTTAAAGGCGCTTAAATGTTAGTGTTGCCAAATACTTATGCCGGTTTGCATGTATTTTACAATGACGCTTTATCGCTACCCTGGCGTTACGTCTTCGTCAAGTCATTTTCCACAGGGTGTCAGTAATTCACAATGAGTTTACTTTCTTAGCTTTTCGGAAGGCTTAAAAGTTAAACAGGAAACCTTCACATTGCTGAGTTAAAGCAAATGAGGTCTGAAAAATATATGGACAATTTACCTAATGCGTATTTTGATTTGACGGAAAAATACAAAAGTTTCGGGTAAAGATGTTGTATAAAGTCTACGTATTTGTTTTGTATGCGTTTGACAAGACACGTTTTTGCGATAGTTTATTTACCATAAGAAAGAGCGGTGTCTAGCTTGAAAATCTTGCATTGGAAAACCTTGGTTTGGTAGCCTATATATAAAAAAAAATACCGACACATGGTAATAAAACCGTTTTATTAGACGACATTTTTTCACAGTTCTAATTGAGGTATTTTTCATCGCTTTTACTTTTAAAACGAGTCGAAATCGTGAAACAAATGGTTAGTTTGAAAAATTCTTTGTTACCAAAATAAATCATTCTTTCAGACTTTATTGGCATTACTCCTACAAGAGTGTGAACAAGGCACTCTGACGTAACCTATGTGTTCGTTGCCAAAAACCACAGCTGAACACGTGGTAACCTGTTTCAATGGAGCGATTTGAAACGACCCAAGCCAAGTCTGCACCAATAGGAAGTTTAAGAAATTTTTGCCAACATTTTGGGATGAGAGCTAAGAGTTATGCGATTTTCAACAACATATACTCAGTGGTGGGATTCAAACTTTTTGTAAGTCGGTTCTGTCACAAAAGTCATATTTTTTAGCCGGTTCTGTCACAAAAAGTCCATTGACAGTAACCAGTAATGCTAACCGGTTCGCGGATCTTATAAAATTTCGTGAGATTGTTCTATAGCACCGGCGCGAACCGGCTGAATCCCATCACTGCATATACTGATTGGAAACCGATCATTACATTTTCCAAGTTTATAAATTTATCAAAGGGCCCAATTTTGTAAATTTAATTCTACTGGTTAATGGTCTTTTATACAATTTATTTACACCTAAAATATTTATGACTTGTAAATCGTGTATATATAAAAATATCGTAACAAAAAAGGCTTTAATGTATTGCCAGCATGTCCTCAATAGGGGCAAAATCAGCAAGGTTTTTGAGTCAACTTTTTGCTGGGACTGGCCCATTATTTCGCATTACATAATTTCGCACCCCTGCTCGCAAAGGAGCCTCTTGTTGCCATAGCGACCGGTAGCGATGGTGCCAAGTTGAAAATGTCACCTTCATCGCTCCACCGTGAGAAAATCCACAACGTCCAAGTCACGATTGCTCGAATATTGGGTCGTCATGCCAACCAATTACTATGTCATCTCAAACCGCAACGAGTCAAGGCCAAGTTTGGGCGACAAATTTTTGCCAAATTAAGTACGTTTGCCAAAAATTCTAAAATTATCGTTTTAAATGTTGCTTAAATAATTTTATAGCTATGATTTGCCTGAATTTTGTCTCCAAACAAAATATTTCATTTTATTCATTAAAAATTAAATGGCACGAATTTGCTTTCCCAAACATACAAGGCTTATTTAAACAAAATAAAACGATTTTTTTCCTGTGGTAACTTTTACGAAATTCAGTTTTAATCTTTGTCGATCTTTAACCCTGGGATTATTTAATAAAATTCGTTTATCTTGAAGCTTTGTTCGTGTGCAGTTGCATCGTTTTGTTTTCAGAAACTTTTTGTAAGTTTGTTTGATTTTTGATCTTGTTGATGTTTATTTTCAGGGAAACGAATAAAAACTGATTCATTTTTATTCATAAATTCGTCACCCAAACCTCGGCTTAAATCCCGTTGACGCGACAGACGATTCGAACGTGATTGGTCACAAGCGACAATCACTCTTTTGTGACGTCACAATGTACCGAAATGGAAACGATCGGTAAACAGCCGGAAGTACTTGATAAGGTACGGTACCGATTCAACATTGGTCCAATGCTTCAGGTATGGTCTGGTGATGTTTTTTGTCATGGTACCTTATGTGAGTTTGGGAAGTTCTGTTTGCGATGAATTTTTTTGAAAGCGTTCCCGACCGCACGAATCTGGCTTACAAAGTCAGGGGGAATATGTGTTAGAAAGTCAATGAAAGATCTACTATTGTCAATTTTTTTATTACAACTTTATATGCACAACTAAGGACTTGGATATCGAAAGGCAGAAATCAGAATAAACATAAATAATTAAATGCAGTAAAAATAGTTGTTTTCTTAATGAAGAAAGCAGACAAGAAATTAACAGACGTTACTCCGCATGTAGAAGCTCTGTTTCACATTGTTGTCATTACAATTAAGCAATGAACATTTTACAATTATTTTTTTTCAGGTAATTGGAAATAATGTCCGTACTTTGTGCTCGTGCTATATTATAAGTTTAGTACTTTTAATTATGGATTAAAAGACGTTTTATCAATATTGGTAGTAGGTAGTTAAAATTAATAGTTGACTTTTCCGCTTAATAAAATCTGGATTCGTATCAATGGATAAAACTGTACTGCTTTGGATATTTCTGACGTTAATACCAACTGCTCTAGGTAAGTAAAAAAAGCAACACGCAACTTTGTATGAGGTATCCGTAAGTTTCAGCTACAAATAAAAAAATTCCATTGATCGCCTTTTTTATTTATGTGGACCGGGTTTGGGCTTAAGTTTGAATAAAAGGATTTGATTCGGGCCTGACTTCACACTCAGCTTAATTTGTCCCTAAGATGACCAATCGTTGGTCTTCATAAACGCTTCACGACTGATCCCAGTGTTGAATTCCTGTTATTAACTGATTAATTGTCAAACTGGCGATTCCCTACTACGAAGCTGACATGTGCAGCATACGAGACAGGCAATGATGCTTGTGATTTGACTTTCGACGGACTCACCGTTGAGTCTGTGTAGCTGAGTTGGCGCGAGTCCCGGAAAGACTCCTGTCATGTGTTTGAATCCCACCGCAGGCTAGATTTTTTAACCCATGCATTGCCAAATAGGAACGCTCAGCTGATTTGGTGTGGCGCATTTAATAGGCTTAGCGTACTATGGATTAATTTGATCAATTTTCGAGCCTAACTTTCCCCCCAAAATGGATCCAGTTGGTTTCTGGCTTGTACTTACGGGTTTGAGTGTAACATTTTCGCTAGTACAGATGATTGATCATTCTTTCTTTTTTTGCCTCGGTAACTTTGCTTAGTGCAACGAACAACTTCACTCGTGTTAAGGAACGGGTGACTTACGATGTCTGACTCATTGGCGTTTGGGTTGCAGTGAAAAGTTCAGAATAGGAAGTTGTGCCAGGGAACTTGGCACCAAGGATTGTCACAGGATAATAAAGAAACCAATAATGACGTCACGCGAATTTTCTACCCTTGAATGACGTCATCAAACAATGTTACAAGCACCAAACAACAAAAATATAACATGAAAAGAAAAAGAAATAATTTTGCATCGACCTTACGTAAATTTTCCCACTTTTTTATGTGCACAAAAAAAGTTGTTCTACAATTATTCAAAATGTCAAAATAACTTCTTATTATTTTCTACCCTTGAATGACGTCATCAAATAATGTTACAAGCACCAAACAACAAAAATATAACATGAAAAGAAAAAGAAATAATTTTGCATCGACCTTACGTAAATTTTCCCACTTTTTTATGTGCACAAAAAAAGTTGTTCTACAATTATTCAAAATGTCAAAATAACTTCTTATTATTCAGGATGTTTTGGAGTCACAACGTCCTGGGCGCCATTTAGTTCGGAATGTTGTAAGTCATTTGCGCTGATGAGACATTATAGGTCGAAACAGTGTGGACAGTCTGCAGCTTACTTATCATTGCAATGGCTTCATGCTTTGATATAGAATCGTATTTTTCCATTGTAAAAGCTAGGGTAAAAGGGTTCTAATTTATAACCTTTCTGTCATGCAGGTCAAGTGGTTTTATTTAACTACTCCCCGCTGGTTCCACGTCGAGGCAACACTTCATTTATTTGCGCTGATCTCTCCGGTGAATCATCTCGATCTCAGTTGTTTATTAAACGTCTCTTCAAGTGGAATGGCAAAACTTCAACCAGGGTGAGTATTTTAATACGAATGCCGATTCGGTGTGTTAGAACAGACTGTGCAACTTTTAACACTGATGGGCCAAATACACTAAACATGATAAGACCACACCTTTATATCCATGGTTGCCATACCGTCCTTATTTCTTAGATTTGTCCTTATTTTGAAAGCCAATGTCTTGGAAAAATGTATTGTACATATTTCTAACAAATATCCTTGTTTTTGTGGGCCTTTTTGTCTTATTTAAAAAAAATATTTTCAACAAGTAAAATCCCTGCTACAAGTCAAAGTAAACGTATAGACCTGAGCTGTCATAAGATGCACGAAGTATTTTCCACGAACAAGGAGTTGCTGGAGCAGATTGTTTCTGGCAAAAAAGACGGCATGTGATGTGTCATGGCTCGTATAAATGCAAAGATTTGTCAAAAAAACGTTTGTTTCGTTTCGCGCATATATTGACTTAACAGCTAATACAGAAGTAAATTAGCAAATAATTCTATCCGTATAGTTAGGTTGCAGTAAATAGCCCCGGACGCATTGCAATGCTCAGTTACTAATTAAACTCGAAATCGCTTGCCAGCACTGCAGTGAAATCGTTAAGCGGGCCACACTTCATTTAAAATCAAATGCTTCTCCTGCAGATTGCACACCCAATGTGGTACAAGATTCGCCTTCGGTAAAACAAGTTTTAAGGCGACTTACGACCCAGCCTTTGCTGAAAAGTATTGTAAAAGGCTTGAAAATTGAGAAAAACTTTCAATTTGTGTGGAGTTGATTTATTATTGTTGTTTAATATTTAGGGTTCAGTACAAAGTGTTCTCAATTTTACTGGGTTGGAATATTCATGGAACGTGAACCCCACTACTGCTGTTGGGGCTTATGGGTGCGGAAAGGGTAAAAAGAGGGTGACCTCGTACAAAATGAACGAACTAGGTAAGCAAATTATTTAGTTGAATATAGACTTAATACCAAATAAAACACCTACTACTTTTGTATGTGCTAAAAATATAAGGGATATTTGGTTCTACTTTTGCATAAATATAAATATTGTGGAGCAGCTTGTCACAGCCTAGCCCGGTGGTTCTCAACCTTTTTTTTGTTGCGACGCCTCTGGAAAAGTTTTCTGGACTTGCGACGCACCAGCAAATAAAAGTTAATGAGAAAACTTATTATTAAAGTTGTGTTTATTGATACAACAACAAAAAGCCACGAAACGGAACTATTCTGCGACGCCCTTGGAAAATTGAAACGACGCACAGTTTGAGAACTACTGGCCTAGCCTAAGTATGCATAAACTGTACTCATAGACTAATAAAGAATTTAGATTATAGCCTTACTGTCCAAAAAGTTTCTGGTGGTTAGCGCAACTGCCGTGTGATCACAAGGATGTGGGTTCTAGTCCCATCTCCGTTGCTTGAGTTTCCCTGGGCAAGAACAAATAACATCTCTGTCAGTTTAGTTTGTGTGTGAAATAAAGCTCCCTAGGTTATGGTTTTTAACCTTTCTTTCATGTTTATTACTTTTTTAGTGGTAAATTAACCTCTGAGTTTCTTTAGTTTTCTTTAAAGTTTCTGTTTTTTTGCATACCTCACAAAAATTTACCTATTTTTATTTACCCTTATCACCCACAAGAACCTCTGCCTCAGGGAAAGTAAAAAGAACAAAAAATGTAGCCAAACAGCCTGTTATTTTTCAGCAAAGAGTTGTTTAATTCGTGTTACAGGCCTTCTACGACCGGAAGCCTTCACACAAACTGTTGCCGCCGGAACTCGAGTGCTGATTCGTATGTTTCCTGCCCGATCATCGGATATAGAGAGTTTAAAACGGGTGAGCTGGTGGAAAGATGGACGAAAACTTCGTATGACTCGAGGACGGATATGGCAGGTTTGAAATTTTATTTTCATTTTTCCTCACAAAGTCTTAGAATTTTCAGCTCTTCCAGCAGTCTTTATTATACGAGACACCTTCATCAGGGTTATGTGTGTTTCACCGCCCTTTTTGCATTATAACAACTTTGTGTTTTCGATTCATGTCATTACCCTGATGAAGGTGTCTCGTATGTGACATCGAAACATCGGCATATTATTATAAAGACTGCTGGAAGAGCTAAAAATATGTTGATAAATTGTGCTTTGCAGCAACAGTTTATTCAAAGTCTCAGACATTATCTGACTTTAATTGTGGTCCAGTTTACATAACTATTTTGACCTGGACTTTGAGTTTGTTTCGCTTGGTGAAAGACAACATAGCGACACAATTGCACTAAAACAATCACCAAGTCGGAAATAGCTGCGTTGTGAAGCGCAAAACTGTGAAGGGCACCAAAGGTGGACAATGGCTGAATGCGTTGCAGCTACACCGTATTATAAAGCGTTATCTGACTGGGGCTCACAAGAAAGTGAGGTTGGCGCATTGTGGGTAAACCCGACTGGGGTGGGACGTTGGTAGGACCAGTCGAGGAGGCCCTAAAAAAAATCAATTTGTTTGAAATTATGTTGTTTAGGTTGAAAGTGGAGGACGTGTCCTCGTGATTCAGAACGCAACGCATCATGATGCTGGAGTTTACATGGCCCACAGACTGGATGAAAGTGTCTTCTTCGCTGCTGCAACAATCATCAAAGTTCGAGGTAAGTATACGATTTCACTGTATGAATGCGATCATATGCAATTCGACGTATATATACGTTGGTTAGAATTTTCTATGTTCTACCAGAGGAGAATCTTAATAAAAAAGAGAGTGTCGTAACAAGTAGAAGAGCTTAAAATCTAAATGGATAAGTACAACTGTCATAACAGACTACAGGAATCAAGTCTGTGTAACAGGGTGGTGACCAACGGATCTGTCTTCGCTTATCAATTGTACAAAATGCCCAAGAAAAGCGTTAGACGGTTTTGGAACCAAAATGGACTTTAGTCGTTCGAGTTTTAACGTTTACGTTCGTAGCGTGTCTAGAACTACTTAGAAACTGCAAAAAGTTGTTTTTTTACATCAAATGGCCCGACTGAACATCGTGCTTAGGGCCAGGAAAAAAGATCAATCACAGAAAATTCCCCTCAAGTTTTTATACTGCTATTTCTCCTACCCACCCACTCTTTAGTCAACATTATATCATTGTACCAAATTCCTAAAGTGTTTGTTGCTCCAGAAAGGCTTAATTCACCTTGGCCTGTCGTGTCTTTCATTCTCAGCTTTAGAAACTACTTTATAAATGTTTTAGATACACGCTTTATGAATAAACAATTTGACCCGATGAACTTTAAAATCTTAAGTTTCTATGCAACTTTTTTAGATTGTCCGCTCAACAAATGGAGTGGAAATTGTTCGAGACCTTGTCTGGTTTGTAAGAACGGTGGAAGTTGCGATGTTGAAAGCGGAAAATGTTTGTGTCCTCCTGGGTTTAGCGGAAAACACTGCGAAAGAGGTAAAATCTAGGTTTCCATTTATTGTGCAGCTAAGAAATATAAGCTTTACGACAAATTTGGGTGAAAATTTAAACGTTTGTGAACTGTTTAAAAATGTTTCAGCTTGTCCTTCAAGGCACTTTGGCGTTGATTGTTCGGTGACATGTGACAGCTTGACATCCGATGGCACCTGTCAGTCACTGCAGATGTGCCAGGTGTCAGGGTGTCAATGCATGTCAGGGTGGACTGGACCTGACTGTAAACAACGTAAGTAGAATCAAAGAGATACTTTATTTTTTCATTTAAGTTAGGGATAAAAAAATAATTTTCTGTTAATATTTGTGAAATATTTCTACAGCAAATCGAGTAAAATAACAAAAATACGTTTTTTAGCTTGTCCGCCAAATCAGTATGGTGCCGGATGTACTGAGCAATGTCACTGCAAGAACGGAGTTTGCAACAGATTCAGGGGGTGCATTTGCTCCCCCGGATGGTTCGGGCCTCACTGCAAGTCAACGGTTTCATCCCAAAACACATTAAGGTTTTAACTTACGAAACCAATGTGACCGGACAAAGATTTTTTCATTAAAATTTGTGCTTTGTACATTAAAGTTATTCCTGTCGGAATTGTAAGCGTTCCGAAAAATGCGCAAACTCGATTTTCTAACAGTAACGACTGTAGTGAGATTGAATGTTAGATTTTCTAAGATGAAATTACCACTAAAATGTGACCCAGTGTTCTTGCTTAGAACTGAGGATGCCATTATATCGGCGAAATCGATATTATTTGTTTACAATACATTGCAACACGAAAAACACAGATTGATTTAGGTGCACTGAAAGCTTCAGTTACTAAGTTGTGACCCAGTGTCAAGACAGGTCAAAATAAAATCTTTTTCATTTAAACTTACGCCCGGCCCGACTTATAAGTCTGCCTCTGGACGTTATCAAGCTGCATGGACGTTTCTGTGAATAATCAACTAAATTGGAATATATTTTCCACGAAACAGAATCAGTCCAGGAATTTACATGGAATAAATATATTTTGGCTAATTGTCATCTTTACTTTCTTATTCAAATAGAATCTGAAATCATATTGTTGTTTTCAGTCACCAAGACGACCAACCAGCAAGACTTCGCGTTCGAGAAAGACCTCCTCAGATTGTCGAAATCAGAGCAATTCCGTCATTCAAAGTAAAATAACCCTATACAGATTATTATCATTATTAAACTCAAACACGTATTAAGTGTTTGATACAATTTACACACAAATGGCCCAAACCTAACGAATTGTATAGAAATATTACCATATTTACTGGTACTTTTTAGTATTAGCCAAGTAATTTTTCTGTCTAATTTTGTTCAACGGCTGGTACCAATAGGACCTTAAATGCGTTTCTAGGAAACTATTTTTTATTTTGGCATAGTATAATATTGTGAAGCAAAAATAGATAAAGGACTTTAATTCAATAAAGTAAACAAGTATTCAGGACATGCAAACTTAGTGTAATATTTAGTCGTCATGAAGCAATGAATTAGAATCGTCTTGCCATAATAAGGTATTTCCACCCAGGGGGCTGACAGTAGTCAATGACAAAGTTGCAAAATCTCAAAACACACAACTGTGCTTCTTACAACCAGCCCAAAAACCGCAACTGCGAAGAAAAATTAAAAACGAGTCCAATTTTACGTCCTCGTAACTGCTTACAAAGACACATGTGTGTTAAATAATAATAAAATGGCCATTCACAACCCGCCTAACCAAAGCAACCCACAACCAGTGATATTAACTCGCAACTCGATATCAGAAACCAGCCCAATCGGGCGGGAAAACCGCCACCTTGGTAACACTGTAGAGCAGGGGTTCTTAACCAGGGGTACGTGTACCCCTTGGGGGTACGAAGCACCAAAGCAGGGGGTACAACATGCAGTATGAAATTATACGCTTTAGGCATATCTGTGAAGAATGTGCAACAAGTTACTTTGTTATATGTCTTTGACTGATTGTTTGGTGTGTTGTAAATATTGTTGAACTTGCAAGACTGTTTTAGTGCATGCATTCAACATGTAAGCTATAAATACACTTAGTTTAATTCCTATTATTGCAATTGTATTTACTTCCGTCGGCCATTGTAGACAGGGGGTACGAGAAAATTTCATGAAAGCTCAAAGGGTACGAGCGCTAAAAAGGTTAAGAAACACTGCTGTAGAGTGTAGACTGTAGACTTTCAGCAACCGCATTCGTAGTCTTAATTTAACCGTGGGAAAGCGATTTAAGCAGTCTGTATGCAAGTTGCAAACTTTGTAGCTCACCAATCGAACCCTGAATGCCGACCCACTGGCGCCCAACCCTTGCCTTAACATTGCTTCATTTGCATAAAGGTCAACCCGGGTCAAAGGGTCGAAGTTCACTGCTCAGTAACGGGGTTTCCCCTTCCCATCTCCGGCGAAATCTTGCTAAAGGTAAAAATGTTTTATCTTCAAACTAATAAATTGTTCTATGTTTAATATATAAATGACATGTTGTAGTTTTAAACCTTTGGTCAAGTTTTCATAAACTTGTAATAACGTCAAACACTTTGGAAATAAAGTCGCTTTTTTGTTTCATTTTGGCCAATTATATTTCATTTTAACTCATGAATAAGTAAGCTGTAGACAGGGCACACAGTTTTGACCTATTAAGACTCATCAGTGCATCTGGTGACAAGAGATCGGCCGCATTGGCTAGTGTAGCCATCCAACGACACTCCAGTTAGTTGGGAATAACAGGGTTAAAACCCATGCCTCACCTATTCTGTGCGATGCAATCTTTGAGCATCTTATGAATCTTTTTCAGTTTATTTATTCGAATCTATATATTTAGGTATTATTGTATCTTTTTTAGAGAGGGGAGCATAATGAAACAACGCCCAATCGGACGATTCAATTCTCGAATAGAACTACGGCGGTATTTTCACTCGGTGTGGTGTCGTTTTATCCGGGTCCGTACAGTTGCGTCTCGACCACCAGGGCCGGATCAACCAGAAAGGCTTTCAACTTTACCTTGGCCGGTAAGTAGAACCTCTATTTCATCAAAGTAACTAAGTACAGGTAACCTCGGTTAATCCGGACCCGATTAGGCCACAAAAATTGTCCGGATTAGGCGAAGATTCGTTTTACCCGGTGTCTGTTTTTCAAGGCTTACGTTATGTAGGCAGTGGTTGGTCTCTTCAAACTACCCTAAATAGGATCAGAACCGACCTAACAACAATAATGCAACTAAAATACACAAATTTATTGATACATTATGACGCATGTTGGCATTAGGTGCACAAAATGTAGTGTAGTAAGCAGCAAACACTTAGCAGTTGTTATCAACCACCACGTTACTGCAACATGGTTTGATGTGTAAATTTGCTATTAAAATGTAAAAAAAGTCTGAATTCGGAGATGTAGAAAGTACAATTTTCCCCGGATTAGGCAAAGAACCGGATAAACCGAAGCGTTTTGTTACGAAAAAATGTTTTGTACCTGACGTTTTATCCGAATTTGGCAGAGATCCGGGTTAACCGAGGTTGACTAAAGCAGTGATCAGCAACCACCGGTCCGCGAGAAGTTCGTTACCGGGCCGTATAATTTCAGGTTAAATGCTTTGAAACATTTTCCCCGTGCATCCCGGGGATGATATACTAATTTGGGCGTTTTTATTTTTAAGTATTTGTGTTTTTTGAATGCCGGTCGGCGATATAATTTCAGTTTTAGTAACGGTCCGCAGTGCAAAAGAGGTTGCCGACACCTGTACTGCAGTACCTTTTTCAACTAGAATTAATATTTTTGCCTATCTGAATTCCACAGAGCTCCCACGGCCAATCAGCGCTCCCGTTCTAATTCGTCAAGCGTCAACTCAACTTGTGATTGGTTTAAACAGCCGTCGGTTCAGTGGTGATGGACCAATCATAAGAACTGTTGTGATGTTTAAAAAGAGAGAGGACGAGTCATACATTTTCCCTGACAGGTATAACACTGAACTATCCTTTCGTTGGCGTTATATAGCCTCACCAAAGACTTAAATATTTTCACATGGGTTTGCAAGAAATATTGTTGCATTTAGACCTGTTGTTCCATAAATTGTTGTTGCAAATAGCCCTAAAATCACTGCGACCTGGATGGGACTAGCACATGTGCAAAATTTTGGCGCTCTTAAAGTTTTTGTCTTGAGTTTTTAATCATCTTCAATTTTTTATGAAACGCCCCTTCTCTCGTTTACAATGACTGACAGAAGTAAATCAAAATGTTGTAATCCGCATAAAATTCTGAAGCCTTTGTAGCCCCTTTTAATGTTAATTTGGTGATGTTTTATATATTCGACATGCATTCTAAACTCGACAAAAACTACCACTTTTTATAAACAGGACTGAAATGGCATTTTTTAACATCCAATCTTGTATAACCTACTTTATAGTAAATCATAGTACGCCAGGCCTATTAAAGGGGTTGTACCGAATCAGCCGGTCTCCCTATCATTCCCATATGGCAATGGCAAGGCATAGGCCAGAAAAATCTAGCCTGCGGTGGGATTCGAACCCACGACAGGAGTCTTTCCGGGAGTCGCGCTCTACCAACCGAGCTACACAGGGAGCTACACTACTAAGATTTGTCGATATGTATACCGTGATCGCTGGTCTATATCGACGCTTCAGGGCTGATCCCAGTATATATGTTTCTGCTTTATACTTACTACCTCTGGTAAATAATGACTTCAATTTTGCGTTTTATGGCAGGAGCATCATCTACAATGATTCGATCACCATCGGCGGGTTGGACGAATATACAACTTACAACTTCAGAGTTCTACTTTACAGAGAGGGCGGTGAAAGTGGCAGGGGTATACCCGGCCCAGTAGCTGACATCACCACTAAATGCGGACGTATGTTCATATTCAGATTTTTCTTGTACAGCGCAAGTTATAGTCGAATGGTTAGCGCAACCGCCTTGTGTCTTAGTGTTGTGGTCCTTGCAGAGTTGTAAACGGGCCTGAAATTTGAGCCCAAACCCGGCCCGAACTCGAAAGTACATGCCCAAAACCCGGTCTGAACCATGCCTATACACTGAAGCCTTAGGAAAGACCAAGACAACAAACACAATAGACAATCGGTCTTGAACAGGGCGTTTAAGGACTGTGTGACTTTAGGTCAGGTCCGGCAACTAGCTATACTTAACTGGTTAAATTTATTCAAAAAAAAATACTAACACAGAGTGTAAAGTCAGGCCCGTTTGTTTGAAGAAACCTAGGCCCGAACCCGGCCCGACTTACTACTCTGGTTCCTTAACAAGAAATGTTAAGTGACATTACCTTAGCCCAGTGGAATCCAATAGGTAAACACAATTAAAGTCGCCCACTTCCTAAAAAAAGTCTAAAAATCCAATAAAAATGTTTCGAAAGATTAAAAAACATATACGTCGATAAACCTTATAAGGCTATAGTACAGTGGTTCCCAACCAGGGGGGAATTTGTGTCACAATATTAATCTCTTACTGGTTGTCTGTCCTATGTTATATTGCTGCATTTGCCATGAGGAATATTACAGGCTATAGAGCTTTTAATCTAGAGCAGCGGTTCCCAAACTGGGGTCTGCAGTCCTTTTTAGGTCCGTGAAGCAATTTTGCGGGGTCCACGAAAAGGTTGACGTTCTACTATATTCTTATTTGGCCTCAGTTTGTGCCACTGAATAAGTTTAAATCGGAGTAGAATGAAAGATCGGCTTTCTCTAGCCTTTATTGCATGACAACTGTCAAAAATGCAATTGTTCGCGCACAATCATGATGTTTTCTGGCTTGTCTAGGATGTCACAAACGGTCTTTGGATTATTGTTATGCGTAATTTTGCATGATAAGCTAAAATTCTACAAATCAACTTTCGCTTTGCTAAAATACACATTCACGCTTAAGGACCGCGACTCTTCCATTTAATGGCAAAAAGACCGTTTTGAAAAATAATGAAAAAATTTGAAAACCACTGATCTAGAGTTTAATTTCTGTTCTAAGAATTACTTTAAAATGTTAATGTAAACGATATTTTAGCAAACTAAACTTGTAGGGGGAATTAGATTTGAATATCGACTAAAAGGGGCACAGGCCAAAAAAGGTTGGGAGCCACTGCTATAGTGGTTTGTAATGCCGCATCTACTTTTAGGCCACTTTCCTTGTTCCTATACGACTGTTGACTTAGCAATCTCTTGTTTGGGCCTTTCGTTAATTTTCCTTACATCTTTGCAGTGCCAACCGCCTCTCCAATAATCAAACAAACATATCCAATCAACAACTCAACCGTGTTCCTTACATGGGCAATACCCCCACGAGATACTCTCAAGGGCGACATCAAGGGATACACTATAAGATATTATCCACTGGGTAAGTTTAATCAGTTTTTTTTACTCTTTTTGCCTTCAAAGAAATTGCCATCAGTTTAGAACAAATGGTATTTGCGTATTTTGAAAAAGCCTGTGCACCAACGCAAAATGTATCCTGCGGTGGGATTCGAACCCACGACAGGAGCCCATCTTGGGCTTGCGCTTTTTATGTGAGCATTTATGTATAACTATGATCAACAAATATTTCCCTTGCAGCCGATTTTATCGTAAATAAACCGACGTTTCGACGTCCCAACAGAATAATGGCATATCATAAAATACAAGCACGTATAACTCAACGAAAGTAGAGTTGTAACCGGGCCTGAAATTGGAGCCTGAACCCGGCCCGAACCCGAAAGTACAAGCCCGAAACCCGGCCTGAAACCGAATCGTTTTTAAAAAGCCCGTTTTAGCCCGAAAGTTTGATTGACAGGCCTATACACCGAAGCCTCAGGAAAGACAATACAACAAACACAATAGACAATTGGCCCTGAACAAGGCGTTTTAGGGCTGTTTGGCATTAGGTCAGGTCCAGCAACCGGCTACTCATCTAGTTAAATTTATTTAAAAAAAATACTGAAACGAGCGTAAAGTTAGGCCCGGATCAAGCCTGTTTATTTGAAAAAACCTAAGCCGACATACATCTTTGATTCGAGCAATTTCGGCTTCTATTTCAGGGAAGAGCAATCGACGGCAGGTTCTTGAAATCCCGCGTTCCAATATTTTGTCAACCACCATCAAAGACCTCGTTCCGAACGAAGTTTATGGGATGCAGGTGAAACTCGAAAACTGTGGAGGGGAATCCCCGTGGTCAAGCGAGGTCAGGGTCACTATGGGTCATCTCGGTGAGTGACGAATTATTGAAGAAATTCTACAGAAATTTAACTTTGTTTTTTGAAACAGAAACATTGTTTACATAAGCTATTGCTACCAGGCATAATATCAAGTTTATAGAGCTCTTCTGGCAAATGTATTTTTATTCCGACGTTTCGACGTCCTATACAGGTCGTCTTTATCAGGGTAAATAAAATGAATGCGCGTCGTACAGTGCAGGATAAACAAAGGAAAAAATAATTAAACGCAAGCAACCTGTGATGTGTAAACTGTGCTGTAATGTAAAAAAGTGCCTTTCAAATAATATTAATATTCTACCCTCTGATCTTTAGCAAAACCAAGAGGTCCAAAACTGGTTTCCAGTAATCTTACTTCAACGTCCGTATCTTTTACTTGGACTACTCCGACCAACGCTCGCCCTTATACCATCGTTACATATGAGGTAGAAATAAGTTTTGCTTATTGGTTAAAATCACATTACATTCACTGTACCGTTAAATTGTTATTTTTTCAGCGTTTTTTCAGATACATTATTTTGAATGTCCTCATTTTGTAAAGTTAATTTTTTGAGTTTGTCGTCTTGTTTCTAAGGATTTTAACTTTTATTATGGCGCGATTTTTGTTCTATCTGTTTTATTAAATTAAACATATTTTTAATTCGACTTTCGGCGGGTTCACCACTGAGCCTGTGTAGCTCAGTTGGTAAAGCGCGAATACCCGGAAAGACTTCAGTCGTGGGTTCAAATCCCACCCCAGGCTAGATTTCTATTCTACACCTTGCCATACGGGAATGCATGGTGACCGGCTGATTCGATATTGCGCCTTCAATGTGACTGGCGTACTAATTATTTTTAATTCATTCACAGATAAACTTTGTGGAGGTCAACAACCCGTCAGCGAATGCAATGCGCATGCGCACAAACACCACCAAGTTGTCACGTGACTTTACTGAGCTCGTTCCGCACACGTCGTACGCGTTTCGTGTGAAGGCATTTAACCATGAAGGACCAGGAAACGACAGTGACGTTATCACCGTGACGACACACGAAGACGGTAAACCAAGTATTACGTAACGACTTAACTAAAATACTTTTTACGTCACGACTTAACCAAAATACTTTTTACGTCTAGACTTAACTAAAATACTTTTTAGTTTTTACGTCACGACTTAACTAAAATACTTTTTAGTTTTACGTCACGACTTAACTAAAATACTTTTTACGTCACGAATTATACACCGAACTGAAAGGTTTCGATTGTGTCATCATCCGATTGTTGCGCTGACGCTGTAGTGACGTCATCATTATAAAAGTATGACGTTATTCTGACGTCAGTATGGTAGGTATGACAAATTATCTACCATCAATATTAGCAAAAATGAATGAGATTGGAAAAATATAGGGATAAAAATTGCAAAATACAAACTAAAAAATTATTCTAAAGAACTCTTTTACAACATTTTGATGATTAAAGTTGTGCAAAGAACAAAATATTTAATCGCCTTCTAACTGGTTAACATTTTCTTGTTTCATTAGTTCCCTCACAACCTATCAACCTGCGCGTTTCGATGGTAACAACAAAAAGTCTCCTCCTGATATGGGATCCTCCGCAACATCCGAACGGAGTTTTGAGGACTTACAAGATTGAGATGAGAAGAGAAGATAAAGATTGGATGAGGATCAACAATCAACATCCCGGGAACAAAACCAACATACAAATAATGGTACAGTAAACCTCGCTTAATCTTCTTGACCCGTTTGGACCGAAATTTGTCAATTAGGTAGAGCCTTATCACATTACAAATTATTTGTACCTCAACTTTCGTTCGAATCAGGCGAAGATCCGGATTAACTGGAAAAAATCTTTCTACCAAAGGGTTTGAAAAACTACACAAGCTACCAGTTTCGTGTTCGGGGATTCACCGTGGGTAACGGACCATGGAGTGACGTCATCACCACCCGAACCAGGAGCGACCGCCCTTTGCTCCCCCCACAAATTATTGACGTTGACGTCATTAACTCGCAGTCTGTCGTCATCCGTTGGGCCCCACCTGTCTATTCGCCCTACGTTGACAATATGACTTCGTACAAAGTGATCTACACCGACGATCTTCGTCAAACTCATGAGCACTGGAGGTCGAAGGTAAAAGAGATTTTTTCTTTAGTGACGTAATGTTATGTTTCTATGGTGACGAAAGCGTTTGGTGACGTCATGAACTGTTTTGAAGTAAGTAACGGCGTTTGGTGACGTAATGTAATGTTTGGACTAAATAAATTTTGGATGACGTCATATTATGTTTTGGAGTAACTACAGGCGTTTGGTGACGTCATGTTCAGATCTGTCATGATTGATGAGGTCACGATATGTTTTGTTAAAACAAAATCAATGACGTCAATTTAAGTTTTTTGCGAATAAAAAGCATTCATGATGTCATAGTTTATGTGGGTTGTACGTGGGAGGCTGTTGATGACGTCATATTGCTTAAGGTGGTAGATAGAAACGACTTGATGACGTAATACTTTCTACAGGTTGTAGATGGAAGTGAATTGTCGATGTTGATTGAAGAGTTAAGAGTCGATACTGTTTACGCTTTCAAGATTGCTGCAAAAACTTTACACTGGGGGCCTTATTCTGTTCAAACCACCAGAAGAACGAACAAATTAGGTGAATATGTTGTCTCTTTGTTTTTTATTTACCCTTTCCGATTTTTTTGAATCTTTAAGCGCTAGACTTCAAAAGTTTTCTCCAGAAATTGCATATTAAGACTGTAAATTCAGTTGTTTTCTTTTAAACTATTTCACCAACAAATATTTTTATCGTTAGTTGATCAAAAAGAATATTTTCTTGTATTTAAATGACAAAATGAATTTAAGTTCTATTTTATCAGGCTTACCGCCCGCACCTTATGACGTAAAAATCTCCAATGTGACGTCATCAACGGCAATTGTGACGTGGCATGTCCGATCGGCGTTCCACATCACCAACGTTAAGATTCGGTTCCTTAGCTCCGGTTCTTCACCTCTTCCGCAACCGATTCTTGAAGAAAAGAATTCTGTTTTCAAGGTAGCAAAGCTACATTATAGATTGAAATTTTGCCAAAAAGAGCATTTTTGTCAAATTTTTGACCCATTTTCGACTTAAAAACGCAGTGAGCCTTAATATCTCCGGTCGTTTGCTAAAACTTTTATGTTTTAATAAGTTTAACAAGTTCAAATTATCAAGTTTATAAAGCTCTTCTGGTAATTGTATTTTTATACCGACGTTTCGACGTCCTATACAGGCCGCCTTCATCAGGGTAAATAACACTGAATGCCACTAGTACAGTGCACGATAAACAAAAGAAAAAAGAATAAAACGCAAGCACGTCACAACGCAACGAAAACACCGCGCGATAACGAATGATTGGGCCTCTAATCTTTGAGCAGGTACCTTTAGCACGCTGAACGCATCACGTCTGTTTTGATGTTTATTGTGTTTCCCTGTTGGTGACAAAGTTCAAATTATTGTGTCATGAAATTGCACATTAGGAATAAAAAACCCTTTATTGCAGAAACTGACCGGTTTGACGCCTGATACTCAATATGAAGTAGAAATTATGGCTGGTAACTACGTCGGTTTCAGTTCGTCCAATCCTGTTCTAAGATTCAAAACCGAAGCTTCAGGTAAGCGTGCCTGTTCTGTTGAATTTTATGTAGCAAATATTACATGTTCAAAGTGCTTGACAAGTCGAATAGACACATGTTTTAGTGACGTCTTAATGAGTTTTATTGTGTAAAACCAATTTCGAAGTTATTACCCATTGACTCTAAAATTCATAACTGGGATCAGCACTGAAGCATTCATCCAAACCAGCGATCACGGCACACTCATTAATATAAATCATCATATAAACAGACCTGTTAAATTTATTTACCGAATTAAGCTGGCTACAAAGCATTCCCACATATTGCAAGGCACAAACATACCTCCTTTAATATGCCTGGCGTACTATAACCCCATTATAAAAACAAATTTGAACATTATATAATATTTAGTTAAAGTTTCTTTTGGTGCCATATGGACGGTCTTATAAAATAAACAAAAATAAATAAACCTCTCTAAGTAAATCACAGTACACCAGGCCCATTAAAGGCGTCATACCGAATCAGCCGGTCACCAAGCATTCACCACCATATGGCAAGGCGTAGGCTAGATAAATCTCTAAATCTCAAGTATTCAGGCTTCAGTGATACTGTACATAGTTGTATAAGCTATAGCCCGAAACCCGACCGAAACCCGACCGAAACTTGTTTTTAAATAAAGTCTAAATTGGGCCTGAAATTTTGTTTACAAAGGTGAAATTATGACTTAAATGAGCCCGAGTGTGTAGTCAGGCCCGAATCAAGCCCCTTTTTTTTAAAGAAACCTAAGCCCTAACTCGAATCAAAAAGCCCGGCCCGACTTACAGCTCTGCTACAATATTACTAATCTTTTTATGTTCAATAGCTGAGGTTGAAATTCCGGACTTGATTATTCCGAATCCTGATAAGCAGACTCGGATATATCAGATTATTTCAGCCGTTGCTGGTGGAATTGTTTTAATCATCATTATACTGTTTGTTTTTATTCATTGTAGGTAAGTACATGGATATACCATGTTAAATCTAAACATTATAAAATACCATGTTAAGTCTAAACATTATAACTTTCAAAGTAATTGTTTGTTTGATATCTTTTTTTTTAATTTTGGTTTATTTCTTATGTTTTTCATGTGTGTTTTCAACATTTAATTTAATTTATGTGTTTATAGCGCATTATTAGAATTTTATAGATGTGTTTTTAAACGGTTTTTACATTGTATTGCCTTATTATTAGGGATAGGACGAGCCGAGCCAGAACCCGAGTACTCGGTACCGAGCATCGCTATTTTTGATGCTCGGTGCTCTGCCAAGCAGTTGCACAAACTGACCCGAACATTAAATTTGCATATTCATGCCCTGCTAACATACGAAACTAGTGTTCGAAATCCAAGAACAAAAATGAATGTTTTTCAAATGCGTAAGATAGTGTAAAGACGCGTACTTTTGGGGCCTGTACAACTGACATAAGAGGCCTCAGAAAGATAGCGTGGAATTGGGAATGTTTGTGATGTCACAATGCACTGAGCATTAACGTGAGATGCTCGGTGTTCGACCAAACAGAACATTTGCAGTTTTGGCACATTCCTACGTATTAAACGTTAGAAACTTTCAATCACAAAAATTTTATTTGAAAACATCGTTATCCGGTAGAGGTCGCCAGGGAGCACAGCGTCCGTGCCCTAATCAGTTGGAATTGGATTCAGTTTCAACCAACAACCGACTTTCAACGTTCGGATCTTCATCACAAGGTGGCGGCATAAACTCACGATCGGGAACTATGCTTTCTATCCATTCGAAACATTCAACGAATTCAAGATGTCCTTCCACCTATTCTGGCCAGGTATACATTACTGTGAATTTTTTTGGGTTTATTTTGATTGTGCTTGAACATTTGAGGTTGAATCGTCGCTAATTACCAAAGATTACTTACTTTCGAACTCTTATCATGTAATGCTTAATAATAACGGCGTAGATGTAGCGCGTTCGACCTTAATTCAAAACATAGTTGTAAGCATTCACTGAAATTGAGGCCTGAAACGTGGTCCAAAACCGATATTTTTCAAGCCCAAATTTAGGCTTTAAAGTTAATTAAATTGGCGCCCGTATGAGGTCGAGTGAAAAGTACCAGAGCCGCTTCTAGCCCGGTTTGTTCAAACCAAAGCCCCGAACCCAACCCGAAATGTCCAGTCCAACATACAAATTTTATGTCCCAATTGCGTTCTTTTTTTCGCTTTTTTTAAAAAAAAGTTTTTATTTTCGAGGTGGTGGTTTTATCTGTTAAGACTTGGTCAACCTTTTAGCTATTGTTTGCCGCAATATATAGGTTTATTTTTTCATTAACGGCTTAGTCTTAACAAAGTTTCCTAGCTGAAGGTGCCTGTTTTATAAACATTATGTTTCTTTCCGAGTTTGGAAACGTTTTTTTTTTCCGGCTAAATCAGTTCGCTTGCGTATAAAAAACAAATATATATTCGCTTATGCAAGCATCTTCAGTGTCTAAAAAGGCATCACAAAAAGGGATTAAAATTAGACAAGGCATCTCCGATTTCATTCCAATCGGAAAATGTATTTTCTGGGCAGTTTAACAGCCTAGCCATGGGAATTTATTAACGCACTAACCACCAGCAGTTTGTGCAAAACGCACTAACCACTTGTTTTGTGCAAAACGATTCAATGACAAAGATCAATATTAACAAGTTAAAAGTAGAGTTTATTTCGCTTGGTAAACATAGCAACACAATGACACTGAACAATCACCAAGCCGGAAATCACCAAGCAAAACAGTGGAGGGTACTGTTGATGGATAAGGGTTAAAAACGCTATAGCTACATTATAAAAAAACGTTATGTCGTGTATTAACTTACCGGTCACCCACTGTTCGCAGATCTTTCCCGAATCGCTCATCCTACCTTGGGAGAATATTCTGTTCGAGGATATTCCGCTCGGTGTTGGAAACTTCGGACAAGTCGTGAAGGCGGTTGTGCAGAAAGATGGAAAGATTATACAGACTGCTGTAAAAATGCTTAAAGGTAAACTCACGAAATTAAATCCTTATTTTTCTTGTTAAAGGGAAACTTTAATGATATATTTTGAAGGATTTAAATAATATATCAAAAACTTATTGTAACAAAACTGTCTAACAGTAGTGACGTTACAAAATTATGACGTCATAAGAGCATTGCTTGATACCTTAAAATGGAGTTGTGGTTTTTCTTTCACGCTGAAGGTGTTATACTTATATATGAGTGTGCCGTGATCGCTTGTCTGCATTCAGAGCTGATCCCAGTTATGAATTTATGTTCAAATTGCAGCATATGTTCAAACTGATTGTGTTTTTTTGATTAACTAGTTTATTTTTTCCAGTTGTTTATTAAAAGTCATCTTTTATATTACAGATGGGAGCACATTGGATGATAAAAGGGATTTCCTTGCTGAACTTGACACTATGGTGCGAATCGGCCATCACAAAAACGTCGTGTCGCTAGTTGGCGCATGTGAGCACGATTACGCAATGTACCTTTGCACCGAGTTTGCCCCGAACGGTAACCTCCTCCAGTTTCTCCGTAAAAGTCGTAAAGCGGATGATTCAGACGGTAGTTATACGACTTTGTCTCAAACTCAATTGCTTCAATTTGCATCTGACGTTTCGCAAGGAATGTCTTATCTGAGTGAAAAACAAGTAAGTTTAAGTCGATTTTACACTTAATCACAAATTTCTGTAGTAAGATAGTTATACAATCCTTACTTCTGTGAAGGAATAGAACCGTTACATGATAAGCTACAGACAGTGCACACTGTTGTTTCAAACCACTGCATTAAATAGATTTAGTGAGGCATGGGTTTTCAGCCTTTTACTTTCAACAAACTGGAGTTACGTAGTTATTAGGGATGCGCCGAGTCGAGCCAGAACCCGAGTACTCGGTACCGAGCATCGCTGTTTTTGATGCTCGGTGCCTGGCCGAGCAGTTGCGCAAACTGACCCGAGCATTAAATTTGCATATCCATGCCCTGCTAACATAAGTAACTAGTGCTCTAAAGGTCGTCTATGAACAACAACGAATTATTTTTTAAATGCAGTAGATGGTGGAAAAACGCGTACTTTGTGGGCATGTACAGCTTAACAAAACACCGCCGGTGACGTAAGAGGCCTTGTAGAGCTAAAACGTAGAAAGAGGATTTTTTGTGACGTCATAATGCACCGAGCGTGCTCGACCGAGCACCGAGCATTAAAGTGAAATTCTCGGTGCTCGAACAAACAGAACATTTGCAGTTTTGGCACATCCCTAGTAGTTATGGCAAAGTCTTGTCACCGCCTGTACTTAAGCGGTCTTAAATGTCTTGTACAAGAAAAAAATACAATATATTTATTTTTAAAACTGACATATCCGATTAATTGCAACTCCAAATGGCTAGGTCATTTGTGCCAATTAGCAGGTTTTCCCGATTATCCGGATTTTATTTAAAGAGTGCACATTGTTTTCAGAAATTCATTTTGCACTTCCCAACCGAAATACGGTTTTAAATCAACAATTTCGTCGTGATTTTACCTCGGCAAATCTAAATTTTGTGATAAAAGTATTTTTTTGCAAAATTCCCGCTTCGGACTCTAATTAAAGACCCGGTTAGAAATCTGTTGTGACATGTTAGTATGACGCAACCTCTGCCTCTTATTAATTTAGCATAACGTTTGTTTTTGGTACAACCTTTTTCAGTGTCTACGTCAGTGATTTTCAAACTGTGTGCCGCGAAATATTCCCTGCTTTAAAGTGCAAACATTCCCTGATGTTTTAAGACTTCATGACAAAATACTAGTGTGCATGACAACGCTCATATTTTTGCAATTGGTAATAAAAAGCGTCCTTACTCACCACAATAAAGTTGAAAATGGACATTCGTTGAACATCTTTTGTTATGTTTACCTGTTAAGTGTGCCGCAGAAGAAAATTTTAGTTCTTTAATGCGCCGCATACTAAAAAAGTTTGAGAACCACTGGTGTACGTATTTGAACTGTAAGCCTTCTTTTTCAAATAACTGTACAAATTTGCAGCTGATTCACCGTGACCTCGCAGCTCGCAACATTTTACTGGGAGAACATCTCATCTGTAAAGTGGCTGACTTTGGGTTATCTCGTGGTGAAGGAGTATACGTGAAGAAAACCGTTTCTCGTCTTCCTATACGCTGGATGGCAATAGAGAGTCTTAATTATAATGTGTACACATCGAAAAGTGACGTGTAAGTTGAAATCGTAAATATTCTGATTTTTTGTTTTTCTATTTGAATAAGGATTTGATAACGCCCAATGAAAAGTATATGTTACTGTGCTTGTATACAATTCAGAATCACTTTCAATTAAGGATAGTGCGCCAGGCACATTGAAGGCATCATACCTGATCAGCTGGTCACCAAGCATTCCCATATGTCCAGCGTACAGGGGCAAGAAAAATCTAGCCTTGCCATATGGTGACGAATGCTTGGTGAAGTAGCTTAAAAAGAATTATGTTGTTTTAACTGAGGACTTTAACACCAGGTGGGTTTTCTTTACTGCATTTTACATACATTTATTCATTGTTTTGCAGCTGGTCTTTCGGGGTCCTTCTTTGGGAGATTGTCAGCCTCGGGGGAACTCCTTATTGTGGGATGTCGTGTGCTGAGCTTTACGAAAAACTTCCGACCGGTTACAGAATGGAAAAACCTATCAACTGTGACGACGAAGTGTAAGTTGATGTTCTATTCAAAACTAAAGACAAGTGGCAACTGAGTATTGAATCATAGGTGGAGCGGGCTTTTAAGGAAAGGGAATAGAAAGGACAAAGACCCTTCCCATCAAAAAGGCTTTTTGTCAGAACTATAGAAATGACTGATTTTTGACATAAAAAGAAAATACAAAAATATACATATAGAATGACAAATATACCCATTTGTTTTTCAAAACAAAACTTACGTTAATTTTTGTATATCTTGGGCTTTTTATAATATTTTGTCTGTTATGAACTGATGCAATTTTTTATCCACAATTTTACGAATACTTGTCAAACATATTGTTATGTATAATTTTGACATTTCAGTTATGCTCTGATGTACCAATGTTGGAAAGACCGGCCTTACGATCGTCCAACATTTTCTCAACTCTGTATCGCCCTCGAGCGGATGTGCGACGCTAGATCAAGCAGGGTAATTTAACAGTACTGATGTTTTTCAATATGTTTCAAAATAGCGGTGCACAACTTTTTTGATTTAAAAAAAAAAAACTCTCTTCGTTTTTAATATTGGTCTAAAGCAGTGGTTCTTAACCCGTGGTACGCGTACCACCAGAGCTTTTTAGGTAGTACGCGAATAGCTTTCTATCATACTGAATTTAAGTCAGATCAAATACAGTAACTCAAATGACCTAACTGATCAGCCATGATTTTTTTGACCGAACCCGTGTCTTAGACATGCTTCTGAAATTGCTAAGGCCTTGCTGGTTTCAGAAATACCAGCCTGGTCTAGAAAAGTAGGCCTATTTCTTGGTTTACCCATTTGAACAGGGTTTAGGTGGTAGGCAGCGAAAGAAATAATCGTCAGGTGGTACGCTAACCATATAAGGTTGAAAACCACTGGTCTAAACTTCAAACAGTGTACAAAAGGGTTTGGGTGTTACAGGCCGAGTATAAGTGCCCCCCAAGCTGAGACTTTTAACCTAGGCTCAGTTAACAGGGTCGTTGGTGAAATAAAAACCTATGAAAAATATATATATACTAGGTTGTGCACCACTGAATTGGACTAAACATGGACTACTGATGAATAATATTGGCATTTATTTTTGGTAATTATGATTTTTATTTGTAGAATTACGTCAACACCGCCATATTCGAAGACTTCAAATTTGCCAATATCGACGTTACTGAAGAAGAAGGATAATAACTTGTCTTGAATTTGAGAAGTAGGCTACAACCAAAGCCAGTGCTTTCAACCAAGATGAACGACTATGTAGGGACAGTGCTTGTGCAATGATATGGAATTTTAACTTGTGTTGTCTCGTGTGTTTCTTTTGAATAAATCTAAAGAACAACAATTGGTTGGAATTGTAAAAAAACAACAGCGACAAGACAATCGCTTTTTCCGCACATTAAAAAAATGCTGCCAAAATGTTTCTTAGATACTGCATTTATTTATGTTTATGCCTTTTTTTTTCAATGTAATATGTTCCAAATACATTTGATTAAGATAAATGTAATACATGCTTTGACTTACAAATTATGAACAAGCTTACGAAAAGGATTGTGTTTTTTTACAAATTTAAATACCGTATTTTGGAAAAAAATATGATTTCTATGATGCATGACTAATCGCGAATAAAATCTGCCGAGTCATAAGAATATTCTGGTTGTTTTGATTCGCAAAGAAAGAAAGAATTTACAACAAAAACGACCAGATTGGAGTATTTTGATAACTTTCAAGTCAATTTTAAGCAACATACACTAGCTTGGCATGTTGTAATAAACCACTACTGAACAGGAAATGAAATAATTCTTGTTTTTTTAATGTTAAATAGACAATTAGTACGGGCAAATATTCTTTGTGTTTTGTCAATTTTTGTTTCGCCTAAATGTACTTTTCTTTTCTGGTAGGTCTACAGTTAGTTGCCAATAAGTCAACTGAGGCTTGTTATAGTAGTTTCTATCGTTGGGTGGAAGTTTTGTGTCTAGACAACAGACATATCACATACGGAACGATTTTTATTTTTAAGTGATTTTGAAACTTTTTAAATAAATTTTTAAAACGCTGGGCTACCCCAAATGTTCCAGCAGTACAGGGTTTTGTAGGTTTAAACACTTATTTTTCATTTGTCAACAAGTACAGTTTAAATTTCCTGCTGTGTATTTCCCAAAACGTTTTTCAGGGGAAGTCCCAGGGTTTTCTTACTGGTTTTAACTGTTGGGGAGATTTGATAGATCATATGGTTTGGAGGCCTAAGCCTATATGGGGCAATATGTTAACAAAAAAGGTCACACCCTAGATGTTTGCTACCAGATTACAGTGTTCAGGTTAGATAAAGTAGCATTTTACAAAGTGAAAAATGTAAAGTAAATCTTGGTTAGGCAAGGCTTGAACTAATCGACATTGGTTAATCTGGATCTTTGTCCAATGCAGAATTGTTTTTGGTTCAAATAGACGAAGGTTTACTGTATTTAACAACTCAATATTCTTAGGTTAATAGTTAGTTTCATCTCAAAAACTCGTACTGTGTGTTGCTTGTTAACTGTTGTTGTTTCACACTGATTGGGGATGTATAGTTTCGAAGGAAACTTTCGAAGTCTTCCGCAAGTTTCACTCGGAGGAAGAAGCAAAGATGTAAGTGTGATAAAAGTTTATTTCCTGCTCATGTTGGTGTTAAAGCGTCCCTTTATTTCAAATGCTAATCAAAGAATGACCTGTCTAAGACAAAGCCTGCAAGCAAGTGTGAGAAATAAAAAGGCAATAACATGTGTGCAAAAGGAAAGTACGTCACGCTTCATTAGAAACACATTATCGAAATTATTTTTTAAAGCAAAAAAAAAACATATTTGTATTTTGAGACCTAACCTGTTATTAGATATTAGATTTATTGATTTTATTTCAGGAAAAATACAACAAAGCATCTTTGCTGCACAAAGCTCAAGTGGAACGCCTTAAAAGAGAAGTATGAGTTGTTTTCATGCTTTTGGCCATCACACTTCACTTTTTTTATACAGTATAGTTCAATTAAAATGATATGGGTAGCAATCTTATGTTATAATTTATTTTTAAATGATCGAATTTGTGCTTTTATTTCAATAGTTTGTGGTTCATGTTTAGTAAGGTGTCCTCTTACCTTTTTTGCTTGGCTATGGTTGCATTAAAAATTATAACATAACCTAGTCCTATTCGATGCATTTATACTTTATCTATTGAATGCCGTGGTGTTTCTCTATATTCAGAATGCCCGAAAAGAGCTCAGAAGTACGATTCTTCTCCAATCGACTGTTCGTTCATTTCTGGTGAGAAAAAAAGTGAAGCAAGAATTTCGGGAATTATTTGATCAAATGAGAGGCTCTAATTTTGACCACAACAAACTTGGATATGTTATTCGACAACTTTGCTTCTTTTTTGACAGAAAAACTGACCCTGAACGATTGGTAAGTGAAAAAATGGTTTCAAGGCCAAGTTGGGATGAACATAAATTTGTAACTGGGATCAGTCCTAAAGCATTGCAGACCAGTGATCATGGCAAACTCATATAGAAATTGTTGTACACCAGGCCTATTGAAGGAGTCATAATAAATCAAGGCATGCAATGATGCTTCTGAGCCTGCGTAGCTCAGTTGGTAGAGCTTGAGTCCTAAAAAGACTCCTGTTGTAGGTTCGAATCCCACCGCAGGCTAGATTTTTCTAGCTTATGCCTTGCCATATGGGAATGCTTGGTGACGAGTCCATTATAGAGTCCATTTTAGTTACTTGTAAAAATAACACTTAAATATACTATATACAACTTTCATATTTTTCAAAGGTGTGGTTATGTCAGAATATTCTTAAATCTTCCACTGTTGACTGGCAGAAAGTTTGTTCCTCTCATCTCATGTCCCAAGTGATGGTTTTGTGTTGCAGGTGGGTGTGTTTTCTATGTTTCATACAAACGTAGAGTAGAGGTTATCAACCTGTGTTTGTCTTATTTATGTGTGTGTTCAATTTCAAGTTAATGGCATGTTTTTCTTAATAAATTTTTCTCACATATAAAAGCAGTAGACACTGTTTCGTCCTGACTCAAAGCAAAATCAAAGCTCTTGCACAATTATATATATTTTTTTTTTTTAATATTCGAAAATCAGATTTGCATAAACATGACTTCTACTATGACTTTACAATACGTAAAATTCGGCATAAAAAGTGTAACTGTACTCGTCTTAAACTCAAAAAACGACATGGACCATATGAGGCAAACTGTCTCTCAACTTCAAAAATATTTTGTGTTAACTGAATATTGAATTTTGTTGTGTTTGCTTTATGGGTGTCCAAGTGTCTGTTTTGTGTTTATCTACCCCTTTTTAGGGACCTGTGTTGCAAACAATACAAAATGTGTAACATCCATACAGGTTTCTTACCAGTCAAAGACAAACCTATTTTGCAGATATCTGTTATCAAACACATCCACATCGGCTGCTATCCCTCTTCGCATGCTGGAAACACAAATGAAAAAATTCCTTGCAACAGAAAGTGACGAAAATTTAAAGTTAAAACACTTGTCTTATATCTGGAGAAGAATCATCAGAGATGGAAGTAAGAGAAAAAAACAAAATAAATATTTTTCTGCTATTATCCCCTTTTACAAACCTGACATGTGCAGCATACAAGGCAGGCAACAGTGCTTGTGATTCGACTTTTAATGGACTCAGCACTGAGCCTGTGGAGCTCAGTTGGTAGAGCACCAGTCTTGGAAAGTGCCCTGTTGTCAGTTTGAATCCCACCACTGGCTAGATTTTTGTAGTTTATGCCTTGTCATAAAAGAATGCTTGGTGACTGGCTGATTTGGTTAAAGCTGTATGATTTCTGCTATTATAAGGCACAAACAACGCTTGTTAATAGGTTTTTGTTGTGATTAACTGGAATATGCAAATGTTTTCAATAGTAAATATTGTCTGCAATGCATGGTTCACATAAACATTTTTTTTGTCAAGGAATAGAATTGTAAGTAGTTGATTGACAAGCAGAATACTAATTGCTGAAATAATCAGTGCAAGCAGTCTCTATCTTACTTGACATTTTTAAATTAGAAAAAAACCTGAGTATGGCATTTTAAAGTGTGTTAAATGCTAAATACACTATTTTCTTTTTTAGACTTTTTCCTGTGTCTCCTTGAGGTTTTTAAGAAGAAAGTGCCTCTTGACATTGAAGCGCCCTCCGGTGTCAACAATCGCAACCCACAACTAGCGCTTGCCGCAAGTTTGCTCGATATCATGAAACAGCCACTTATATTTGCGAAACATCTCATAGAATCACAACAAAAGTCTCATTTCGACAAATTTACAGACAACGAAAAAATCCAGCAATCACAGACCATTGATTTTATTCTTGGCCACTTTTGTTCCGATTTTCTTTGTAACACCATGACTCATCAAATATACAGTTATATTTTGCCGATGCTGAGTCGTTCCTTGGACTTTCCAGTCAACCCACTGTTGTCGTTTGTGGAAAGGAATATAAATATGAAGAATAATTTGAGAAAAAATATTCATTTTCTTTCATCGCTTATTTTGTTGGTGAAGCCTTCATTTGGTAAGTCCCTAGGAAAAGCTGTTTTGTTGGCATTGGACTTTGACATATGTAACTACAATTATTTAACTGTCATTGTAGCAAGAAATTTATATCACAACGCTATTTTATGTGTTTGTATTTATATCTAATAATAGTCTATTCCTCTGTTAAATATATTTGCTATGTTTTATTTTTTTGTTTGCCATCTTTTGTTATCTTTACTGTAATATAGACTGCATGTTGATATGTTAAGAAATAATGTAAGTAGTTAACAAAATAGCATTTGTATCAAAATGCAATGAAGACATGAAAAAAGTAAGAGGCCCTCGATTGTAAACACAAACACTAGGGTAAACATAGCTGCTGCTTACCATCAAATAAATGCGATAACTAAAAAAAACATTTTGCAATCATATGTACACAATGCACAGTTTTACAAATTCTAATTAAGTAAATCTAAGGCAATATCTGTGTATAAAACATGTTTCGACAATTGCTGTCGTCATCGTTAGTTCAAGCATTGCGATGTTTTATACCCAGGTATTAGCTTGTATGATTTTGCCAAAAATTTGCAGGCAAACTTTTTGTTATAACAGAGGAGATAATAGCTAAAATATTTGTTTTTAGATTCTATTTCAAACAAATCAGCATTTCTGGCAATAATCCAATGGTTGGTTCCCACCATACCTAGATGTGGTAACGTGGGGTCATCCATGCATGACATTGATGACAGTTCAGACGAGGACGAAGATGAAGAAATGGAAGTTGCCGGATGTGAATGGGTTCGTGTTGTCGCTTTTTTTAGGACTAAAATGGGATTGACTTTTTGGAAGTTACTTAACATTAGCATGTGTACTCTGATCGGCAATAAACCTTTCCTTTTACATTTATTCACATTGAACAACCTTTTTCAATTAGAATCAAAACAATGATAACGATAAATTCACTTGGCCAGCGTGATTTCCCAATGTTCTAGTTTAATGAGAGTTAGTAGAGCTAAAAGATTATTTTAAAAGCAACATTGTTTTGCAGGATATCCCACAATCGCAGTTAGCAAATGATTGTTTGGAGTTCCTCACTTCATCAGATTTCATCAAATATTTTGTAAAGCAAGAAGTTGCGGAGAGTCAAGTTATCACAACGTTTTGTGAGATTTCCTTTCACCTTATTGCAAAAATGAGAATTCCTGTTCATACTAACAGGTAAGTCAGAAAACTATACCATATGTTGTTAAATTGTGACATAGCCACAATGCGATAAAGATGTGTTTTGCCACACACAATCATAAAATAAGTTATCAATTTATGAATAACAACACCATGTCTGTGATACAATTTAGTGTAGGGACAAAAGTACACTATGAAGCTGGAGACATATTATGATTTTCTCTATTTGCAGATGGGTTTTCTGATGTATAGCTATTAAATCAGACATTGATCTAAAAAAATACTGTAAGTGTTTTGAGTTGATTTTTTTTCCAGATTTCTCTACACTCTTGCATTTTCACCGAATTTTTTGAAACATTTGTGGACGTCGATCATACACTCCAGATCTAAGACACGAAACAGCATGATGAGGTTAAATATTTTAATTTACCACTTTTTTATTGTTTTGCTTCTAAAAACAGAAAGCATTCCCATAAAATACTTTTTTTGAATTAATTCTAGTCTGTAGCTGAACAGATTTCGGTAACTGATTAAAAAAAGTTTCAAAAAATATGATTTCTATGTTTCAGTTTATCAAGTATTCGAGCACTGTTAGATGGTTGTCACATGACAGAAGCGTCGATGCATGACCTTGTAATCCGACTTGTTACTTTTTCGTCGATGCTTTCCCACAATCTTCTGTCTCTTCACGATGTTGATTTTTATGCTGGTAAGATTTTTTATGTTACGCCTTTCATCACAAGAAACATTAGTGGATTAGATGTGGAATGTTTAAAATATATCTTTGGACTTTATGTATGATTGTTAATGCCCTTAAATAATAAAATGGGTGGCAACATGTACTAAAATTATCTCAAGGTTGTACAAATACAAGCTGAAGACCTAAGGTCAGTGGTTCTCAACCTTTTTCAATGAATTCCCCCCTAATATACTACATAATAGATGCAAAACCGTACAAAGATCATTGAAAATTTGGTATTTTATCAACTTCACAGGTCATAAGTGTCTATTCACAAACCACATGTGCAAAATAATGTAAATTCCTCAAATCAAGTTTTAAAATTCCTCGCTGGTTGGGAACCACTGCCTTAAAATTTAAAAAAATATAAACAGTAATTTGGTGCCTTAATGTGTGTCATTAACGGGTTACTCCTAGGATTCTGGGCTTTTGGAGTCCCTACCTTCTTTATACATATTGATTGTAAGAGTGTACTACCTCTTTACTGTACACTTTCAATTTAGATGCCTTTTCCACACAGGCATAATGTAATGTATTTTATGACTTAAGTTCTCACTGTCCATCTAAATTTTACAAAACACTTAAAGGATGAATTAAACATATCTGTTTTAATTACAAAATAAATATTTTAAGGTCCCTCAAGCAGCCACGGTTTGTTTCCAATGGACGAAATCATTCGAATCACCACAACATTACGAGATGTATGTTTGTGTTGTGTAAAAATTATCTTGCCAGAAACTAGAACACACTTGTTGGATTACGACGTGAGGTAAGTAGATCATATTCTGTAGTAACTTTTCTACTATTGCAGTCGTGTAGAATGAAAAAAGGGTTTAAAATTTTTGTGCTATGATCATATAAAAACCAAGCATTATTATGTGAAGTAACCTTCGACAGTTGATGCAAACATATAATATTGCCTTATTCAAATAGAATCAAGGACACATGTTTAAGAAAGAAAATCATACAACATGCGTACAGTAGTTGGCATAAAAACACATTTCAAGAAAAAAGTATATCAACTTTACCTGTATACCAACTGTAACTGAACAGACTGAGTGCAAGGTCATGCAAGTTGCCACTAGGACACAATCAGTCATGCATGAAACTTGACGCAAATAAATGTGAAATAAAAGATGTAACCAAAAGAACTTTAATGATGACTTTTTTAACAATTATACTCAATGCAACTCATAGTAAAACAAGTGGGGTTGGTTTGCTACAAAATGTGATTCCACCATAATGCATTGGTAGTCACTGACACATTGGCATCCAGCCAGTAAATAATAAGCTGCAGACAATACACAATGTTTCAACCTATAAAGTCTCATCAGTGCAGCTGGTGACAAGAGATAGGCTGTATTGGCTAATGTAGCCATCCAACGGCACTCCAGTTTGTTGGAAGTAACAGGCTAAAAAGCCATGCCTCACCTATTCTGTGCGATGCCACAACTGGGCATACTCCACAGAAGACACCGACTCACAATGGTCAAGCGACTGCTTCTCATCAGTGCAACTGGGCCAATCTCTTATCACCAGCTGCACTGATGAGACTTTATCGGTCAAAACAGTGTGTACTGTCTGCAGCTTATCTTGTACAATTGTAACAATATTATATTTGTACTTTTCAGAGAGGTGTATCACTGCCTGTCCACTGGTAAGTTGTTACGCTTCGCCGCACCTCCTGTGTTGGGAAATCGACCACTAGATGTCACTACTGCTGCACTTTGCTTCAAGGTAAAATCATGCATTCAATTTTTACCTGAAATCTAAACACAGATTTGTTTATGATACTTAATACTTGTGTACTTTTACTTGTAAATGTACTGGCGTTTTGAACAATCAGTGTTTATGTCAACAATATTAAATGTACACAGGTGATTACATAGGACAAAAAAATTCTGAAAACCTACTCAAAACTAGTATTTTAGAAATGTTGTGTTATTTCAACCTTGAAACAGAATACAAATTATTCTAACTAAGAAAGCCACCAACCTTTAGGTCTTATACAGTATTCGTCGGTTAATCCGGGCTGTTTAGACCCAAAAATTGTCTGGATTAGGCTAAATTCTGGATTAACCAATGTGGATTAGTTAAAGCCTTACCACATTACAAATCATTTGTACCTCAAGTTTTGTCCGAATTGTGCGAAGATCCAGATTAACTGAATCTGGTTTAACCTAGGTTTACTGTGTAAGTATTTTGTTTGTTAGGTGTGTTCTCGTTTACTCAACCAACTGCACACTCGACACACAAGACGAGCGTTTGCCAAAGATGACATTTGGTTGTCTAGTGCCATCACTATTGGCGACGATCGGTCGAAATATTTGTCGTCAAACTGGAGAAGACGAAAATTGAGAAATGAAAACATTGCTGCACATATGGCTGGTATGAACACAAAAATTGTTGAAATACTGTCAACAAATTTTCACATCATATATATAGTTTTTTTCCTATTTTGAGTTTATTTGTTGGCATGTTTATGAACTTATAATATTTTTCTATTTAGACCCTTCTGATGAAGACTTACCTATAACAATTACTGAAGCGCGCCAACTGTCCGTATTAACAAATCTCCCTTTTGTTGTTCCGTTTCAAACTCGGGTTCAAATTTTCACAGTAAGTTTGATCTATTAAGCCAGTGATTCCCAACCTTTATTAACAATTTCATTCCTTAACAATTCGAAACATTTTCATTCCTCCCAATATACTAATTAGTAGATGCTAAACCATACAAAGATAATTTAAAAATTCGGTCTTTTATTAACTTCACAGGTTATATTCCCATAGCTTAAGGGTTTGTTTACAAACCACATGTCAAAAATAAAGTAAAAATTAAGTTTTTAAATCTCTCCCCAATTGGGAACCACTGCACTAAGCCATTAATTAGCTAAAATATGTCATATGTCAACAGAATTAATTTTCCTTTGAAATTTTCGCATTTTTTTAGGCTAATATCATCTAAAAATGTTAGTTCAATGCCACATCAAACATTTTTGTCACAGTATTGTTACAATACTTTTTTTCTGAATTTCTCAAAAAGCAAAAACAGAAAATATCTTTACAAGAACTCTTTGTTGTATGTACTTGAAATTTTTAAGTAAACTTTTCAGACGTTTTGCTAACTTTATAATGGCTAAAATGCCTTCAATTTATCATTAGTATTACTTGTCGTACAGACTATGTTAAGTCAAGATCGACAATCGCGTGAATCCAATCGTGACGTACTTCTTCATGATGCTGGGTTTAATGACACATCTACTGTTATACGAGTCACAGTCCGAAGAGATTTTCTGTACGAAGATGCATTCAATGATTTGTCAGAACATAACGGTAAATAATAAACTCGTATATGTAGTGTTGCAACGTTTAACTATTTTAATGCAGTGCTAGCAGGTGAATCCAATTTATATTTGCCTGCCTCATATGCTGCACATTTCAGCTTCGTAGTAGGTGATCACCAGATTGACCAGTATCAGTTAAGATGAGCATAAATTCATAACTGTGATCAGCCCTGAAGTGTTCATGCAGGCAAGCGATCTCGATCAATGGTCGAACTGGTGAACCCCTACTATGAAGCTGACATGTGCAGCATACAAGGCAGGCAATGGTGCTTGTGATTCGACTTTTGACGGGTTCACTGCTAAGCCTGTGTAGCTCAGTTTGTAGAGTGTGAGTCTCAAATAGGCTCCTGTCATTCCAATCCCACTGCAGGCTTGATTTTTTAGCCTTTGCCTTTAACAGGCCTGGCGTACTATGAGTTACATAGCGTGCCATGATCACTGGTCTGCACATAAAAAAAAAAAAAAAAGTGATTACCTAAATTTCAGTATGGTATAAATTAATAACTTGTACTTATTAAATTACTTATAACGTTCATTTACTTAAGAGTTAATTGAAGAAAAAAAATATTTTAAATTTTAGCTCCAGATCTGCGTAGAGTCCTCCGAGTAGCATTTGTGAATCAAGCTGGGGCTTCAGAAGCGGGTTACGGTGAAGGGGTGACCCGAGAGTTTCTGCAACAGATTGTCCGCACTGCTTTTGACCCGAAACGGGGACTTTTTCAACTTGTGGGTGAATCGGGACTTTACCCAAACCCTTATGCTTCAAGGTTGTTTGAAAATTATCAACAACATTTTCGATTTCTTGGTCGATTACTTGGAAAGGTAAGAAAAGCCACTGCAGACGTTTAAACTGGTGTGATAATTCTATGTAAAAAGTATATGGACGGTTTTGTTATTTTGTTGTTTGTTTTCTAACTAATTCAACATACTTATAAAAAAACACAAAACCAAAAAATTATTCAACTAACAGATCTGTTAAGGGGGATAACATGGTACTATGCTGAATGCTGCCATGTATATATTAGAAATAATGCAGCCCATTATATATATATGCTGCCATTTGTTTCTTTACAATAACAAAACAAATGTGTTTATGTTTAAAAACAAATGTTTAAAATTTTAAATATTCATACAAGAACTGAACAGAAACTCATATTGTTTTTTCTGTAATTCAACGCTGGTTTGTTCCAACCACTTGGTCAAGAAAAAGTTCTTTAAATTTTGTTAAATTTACACAGATGTTAGTCAATTATCCAAAGTTGATCCTCCTAAAGTTTGACCCCAAATGACCCAGCAGTTCACCCACATGCCCCCAAAACGTGAATTTTTTCAAACGGCTATGTTTACTAAAGTACAAAATCCAGTTTTTCTGTAAATTTTTTATCCCAACACCCATTATAGCAAGCATATGTATAATTCGCCACATTAAATTATTTTTATGTCACAGAATTTCCTGTTTTTTGTGACTCAGCCTTTTATATGCTTTCCTGTATTAAGTAGTAGGTGCAATGTTTGTATTTTTCACACAGATCCTGTATGAAGGCATGCAAGTTGAGCTTCCATTTGCTGCTTTCTTTCTCAGCAAACTGTTGCGGCACAAAAACAGTGATGTAGATATAAATCATTTGCAGTCCCTGGACCCTGACTTTTACAGGTAACCAAAAAAAAGTTTTTGTCTTTACATCATTTTGGTGAAGTATTGTACACGGATGAATTCGGTTAATCGCATAATCAATTTAATGAGCATTTTTATGCTTATAGCCAAATTAGTTTTTAGCAAATTGCAACAGTTTGGTTATGCACTAACCCGGATTTGGCTGCACCATAAGATGGTTAAACTTTTCCTGTGATGTTTTTTACCCATACCCCAAAGAGAAAATGGTATTGCCTTGGTTAACAGATAAAAACTGCAAAGATAAGAAAATAAACTAGTTTTCTTTCACGTTTATTGAGTTGCCTTTTTTCCAAAATTATAACTTTGTTTTTAAATATATTTTCCTAATTGATATTCCACTGCAAGTGTTGGTATTAATCCCTATAAACCAAGTGTCAGCAACCCCTGGCATGTGCGCCAAGGTTGCCACGCTAGGTGGTCATACATGGCACAAACCACTATTACTCAGAAAAACGTTGGCACGCGAAATCATTAACACATGGAAATAACAAGTAAATTGGCGCCCGTCACCTAAAAGGTTGATGACCCCTGCTATAAACTGTTATTTTCATTTTCGACATTTTATTTTACATAGAAATCTGATGTTTTTGCGATCGTACGAGGGTGACGTTGCGAACCTCGACCTGGACTTCACTGTCGTGGATGACCGATTTGGTGAAACTTCAGTTACTGAACTTATTCCGAATGGTCGAAACATTTCTGTAACCAATGACAACAGAGTGAGGTAAGAAAAACATTATCTCCCCAAAGTGCTTAGGTCAGCAGTTTTTGATTGGGTATCACAATAACTTTATGTGAATGCTACATAACAGATGAGACCAGCGTTCACGGCACAGTCATATACAACTTTGTGTTTTGATGTTTTGGTTTAGTACATCGGTGGTACACATTAATTTAAGCATAAACTTTTTTAACAGATATATTCATCTGCTTGCCAACTACAAACTAAATGTGCAAATGCGAGCAGCGTGTGATGCTTTTCGTGAAGGACTATCAGCAGTTGTTCCTATTGAATGGTTGAGAATGTTTGACCATCGCGAATTTCAGACACTTTTATCTGGCGCTGAAGCATCTATTGATGTGATGGACATGAAAAACAATGCAGTCTTCTCAGGTATGTTCAAAAATGCATAGAATTGTTAAATTAAAGATTCTATATAGTTATGCTACAGACAAGTAAATTAAATGTGAAAGAAATTGCCTAAATATATGATCATTTTTGTTAGTTACAAATTTTAGCAAATCTATAACATTAATAAATAGTCATTATTATGCCTCTGTTTTATGCCACTTGGTAAATGGCCATTTTGTTTTTAGTTTAACAGAATTATTTTACTGTTCTGTATGATTTTTTAACAACACAGATAATTGGGTTTTGATAAAACTTTATAACCTTAAATTACCTAAACTTCAATTTTGCTGCTGGGTTTATACGAAGAAACTCTTTTATTTTTCCACCTTAACTTTAAATTTATTTGAGTTTTTTGCTAAATTTAAATGTTAAAGGCTTATTGTTGTTACTGTAAAAATGTTATAATTAGCCAATTTTTAAGTAGTCAGCATTAATAATGAAATAATCTGTATGCTCTGTTTGCATATGGTGTTGGGTATTGAATGGTTTTGGCTTTAGCTGTCAATAACACTCTTTAACAGTTGTATTGTGTTGGCAGGAGGATACACTTCTGATCATGGGGTTGTTCAGCTCTTCTGGGAGGTTTTAAGCGAGTTTACAGAAGCAGACAAACGGAAACTTTTGTTGTTTGTGACGAGCTGTTCTCGCCCTCCTCTGCTTGGATTTAAGGTAATTTGGATGAGAAATTAATATAGTCCACCATAATAGGTTGACCAAGGATATAAAATACAGTTTTGCAGGCATTGGTTTATGCAAAATCTTTGCTGAATATTTTTTCCCTGTATACATACTAAATAAGTGTAATACAACTTAGAAAAAAAAGAAAAACAAACAAACAGGGTGTTGGTTTGCAGTTTATGTGTTTAACAAACAAATTTTATATACTTTTATGTTGGTAGAGGTATAAATTATTGACTGTTAAGTATTTGGGTATACCCAGTAGAATTTGAATGTCGCGCTTCATGGTTTATAAGCCTTTTTCAAAGACATAAACACTTGAGAATATGTAAACTATTACAACCTAAGCAGTGTTGGGATTCAAATTTGTTTTCAGTCTGTTCTATCACAAATGTCATATTTTTAAGCCGGTTCTGTTACAAAAATTTTTTCCATTAACAGTAACCACTAATGCTAACCCGTTCGCTGATCTCATAAAATTTTGTGAGACGGTTCTAGAACCAGTGCGAACTGGCTGAATCCCATCACTGCACCTAAACCAGTTGTTGCTACTTTATTATGTTACATTGACAGTTTAGATTTAAGTCTTCAAAAACTCTCAACTATATATGTTTAGGAAATGCATCCTCCTTTTTGTATTCACAATGGCGGTGAGGCTGACCGACTTCCAACGTCATCAACCTGTCTAAACCTGCTACGTCTTCCACAATACGACACTGCTGAACAGATGAAAGAAAAACTGCTATACTGTTTGAACAGCGAATCTGGTTTTGAGCTTTCCTAAACAACACAACTTCTAACAAGTTACCTTCAGTCTATCAATGGGGGAAACGTGTTTTAAATACAGTTCAACAAATCAGAAGTGATATTTTAAAGTTGTTGTTTTGTTATGTTGGCAAATATAAATATCCTTCAGTTTGTTTTCTAAAGTCTTTGTTTATGTTTAGCTTTGTTGTCTTTATGTTTTGTATTTAATTACAACTTTTAGTATCATCTCAAGGCAGGAAAAATGCCCTAAAATATGTTGATTGTCCTTTTTTGCTTTAAATGTACTTTCTTGAGTACTAAAACACGATGAAATGTTGCTCTTTTTGTATCTTTTTTTTGAATGTTTTTTTTTTTCTCTGGTGTAAAACATGAAATAACTGACCTATAAAATAGTTACAGACTATATTTTATTGTTTATTTCTTTATTTAATGGTCTAAAAAGTTCATGCACAAATCGTGGCGGGTACAAAATCTTCTAAACAGTTTAAAAATGTCCAGGAAAGTGAAGGCTGTCAGTACAAGACTGAAATCATTGGTGCATCATATACTACAGCAGCAGAACAAGTGTTTTTTGCCCTTTGGTTGGGGCTTTCAGGCAAAATTCAAGCTGGTTTCCATCGTCTATCCAAGTGCAAAGGCACCTTATCTTTCCTTCTCAGATGGGCTTGATTTTGAAGTGAAGCCCAATCAAGGAGAAAACCATGCACTTCAGGTCCTAAAAAAGATGTTTAAACATAATTTAATTAAACTTTATGACATGAGACTATAGAAAGATCAATAAAGGGTCAATAACTGAACACAGCATGTAAGATTATAAGATCTAAAAGGCTATTTTTGACCAGAATATAATGGGATTTTAGTAAACTCTCACTCCAACATGAATAGTCTTTACCATTAGCATCTTTATAAGTCCGCAAAGTTATAATTTAGCATTAGGTGTATTTATGTTTATAAAACTGTACTAATATGTGGTAATATGTAAAAAAACTAAAGTTAGATTAGGATGTTTGCTTTTTCAGACAAGACATTCTTTCCTATGCGAGTTGCCTATTAACAATGCTGTTAACAGATTTTAGAAAGTTTTAGTACAATTTGCACTAGGCCATAATTGTGGAAAGTAAAGTTAGTAAAATTTACCTGAACCAGATAATAGAAACATCTAAGACCATTTGGATCTTTGCATTCGTTCACATCAACTAACGACCCAATCTTTGAAGTTGTAAACGAGATGTGATCCTCTCCAAGCACAATTTCCAATTCCTAAAAACAAAAGTATAAGTTATTAAAAATACATGGTATGTTTGTTTATCATATTTACTCAATTGTAAGTTGTATGTTGAGGTGTTAAAATAATGTAACTCCCATGTAGATAACAAGCCAGATGCTGTCACTTTTTTAAATTAATGTACATAATAAACACATGTTAAAGAAAATTAAATGCATTTTTTTGAAAAAACAGTGCAGTTTAAAAAATATTGGCCTGATATTAAAAAAGTAGCTGTCCTTTAATTGTACGTCGCACACTTTAGGGTAAAAACAATAAAAAATACACTTTAAGCACCCCCAAAAATGGTTAGTTGAATGCCACATTGCCATTTGAATACATATTCAGATAAATTGTGTAAAAAACAAAATTGTGTAAGTTTGATTTGTTTTGGCAAAAACGAATGTGACAAAATAACAATTTAAATTAACCTGACGTCCAACACGATCTGGTTTGGGCCACATTGTATCATCTTCCTTCATGATTTCAGAGTCTTCAATAATTCTTTTTAATTCTTCAAGCACGGCTTTATGGACGTAAGCTTCCTTTCTGATCATTGTGTCATTTTTGTAGTTCGAATTGTTTGCATAACGAAGTTTTCCTGTTAAAAATACAGCACAGTAAAGATTTATGCTTTATATACTCAATAGTACACTAATATATGAAAAACTAGATATATATTACAGTCAGTTTACATTTATTTTGAGAAGAACAAAGGTAAATTGTCGGAAAAACAAAACAATTTTTTTACCGTCTGGACGAAATTCAAACTCCAAAAATTCGTGTCCAAATTTGCCCTTGTGGCCCACATAATATCTTAAGTAAAACTCGGACGACATTTTTCTTCACAATCTATGAATTTAAGTTCACAAAACAAGCAACTTTTACTACAAGCAGCGAAAACAACGAAACCAAATCTTGCGTTTCTTCGTGTTCAAATTACCTTGCCGGTAGAGTCATGTTAGCGCGTTGTTTTTTTAACACGAAACGCGTCAAACTTTTTCTTTCAAAAACACATTGTTTTAACAAACAAGCGTTTTTTAAATGTTGCAAATATATTTTGTTTTATTGTAAGTTTTATTAGGTACAATACTTTATGTTTATTGTTTGTATTTGCGTCAAAACATTAAATAAACTTATTTTGGTGCTCAAATTCAGCGACACACTACACGCGACAAATTGTCGCTTCACGTTGTTCATATCTTTCCAAAAATGTGCAAAATTTAAGTTTATGTATTTAGTTTTTTAAGCATACCCTCTGCATTGTTGACTGTGATAGCATTTTTAAAAACGTTTTGTTGCCTAACGTTGTAATATAAAATCTGGTAGTCAGACCTTTATTCAGCTAAAATACTTATTTTTGTGTTTCTTTTGCATTTAAGGAGCAGGGAAATATAAATAACACATAATCAGTCTATCGAACTTCGGTAAGCAAATAACCATGGCAAATGCATCTTATCATATATCCAGTCTTCTGGATAAGATGAATTCCCATGACAAAGACTACAGGTAAAATATAATTCTAATTTATCTGTTTTTTGTTTCCAAATTTTTGTCTGCAAAATTAGTTTAGAGAACAAATGAAGGGTTAAAAGTTAGCTATGAGACCAAAAACCCTTTCTTTTGTTATAGGTTTATGGCAACTAACGACTTGATGACTGAGCTCCAAAAAGATTCAATTAAACTTGACGATGAAAGTGAAAGAAAGGTGATCAAAATGCTTCTCAAACTTCTGGAAGATCAAAATGGAGAAGTTCAAAATCTGGCTGTGCGATGGTGAGTCAAATAACCAATGTTTTGTATTGGAAATAGATGGATAAAATATTTCAATCGCCTACAGACAAATCCAGTTAATTGCATAATCTATTTAATTGCATAATGATCCTAATTCCCAACTGTAGTTATTTGTTGAGAAAATTTTATCGATACTTAATCTGGTTAATTGCATACCACAGTGTGGTCAATGGGTAATGCGATTAACCAGTCTGCAGAACATTGCAGTTCCTGACAAGATCTCGTGTTTGCAGGACCCATATGTCCTGCATGCGCGCGTGCACGACCCGTAAGTTTGCGTGCAAGACCAATCTCAGCAGACGCAAAGCAAGTAAAAGAGGCCAAGATAGTCCAGTTAAACGCCTTTGGGGCAAAATTTGCACATGCAAACCTAAAAAATTGGCGTGCAAAAAATTTTGTTACAAAAAAAATTGTGCATGCACCTGCCACATTCTGCAGACTGGGCGATTAACTGCATTTGTCTGTATTGTACTTAGTAAAATACAGCTTTGTGAAACCCATGTACAGTTAACCAGGATCTGCAGGACTTGTTCCTCCCAATAATTTTCTGATTTTAAGACATCATTTCAATTGCAGTATTTGCAATATATTATGATGTTATGTGCTTACAGTTTGGGTCCATTGGTAAGCAAAGTTAAAGAACACCAAATTGAGACAATCGTTGAAACTCTCTGCAACAATATGATTTCCGATAAAGAACAACTTCGAGATATCTCAAGGTTTGAATAACTTTGTCTTTCAAAACGTGTTACACTTTATCAGTTGCATTTTGTTTTGTGTCAGTCTGGTCAAGGTGTATTTGCATGCAAAGATTTGTAGTTATAATGCATATTATTGTAAAAATACAAGAATATTTACAAAAAGGTTGTATTTTCTAATATTTCTCTATGCTTTCAGTTGCCATTGACTTAAAAATCACTCTGGAAAATGCCTGCTAAAATGCAAAAATAATGTTTAAATTAAACCTTATAACTCTCAGGATTTCGTCGATTTCTTTGGTTTAGCATTGGATTATTTTTTTTTTATGAATAAACATTTGATGAACTTTTTGCAGCATTGGTTTGAAGACAGTGATCATCGAATTGCCGCAAGCAAATGTTGGATTGGTTGGAAATATCTGCAGAAAAATTACAGGACGTTTAACTTCAGCAATCGCCAAACAAAAAGATGTCTCTGTACAATTAGAAGCTCTAGATATATTGGGTTTGAATATTTTATTTTTGTTCATACCAATATAATCACAATATTTGAAACCAATCTTTAGGATTTTTATCATAATGACAAAATTTGTACAAATATTTGGTTAAGAAAGGCTGTTATTTAAATAAAATTAATGCCTTGTCATGTTTTAGGTGATTTGCTGAGTCGCCATGGTGCACTTTTAGCAAACTTCCATCAGCAAATTAAAGATGCTTTGCTTCCACTTTTGAACAGTAGTCGAATGGCTGTCCGCAAGCGAGTTAATACTGCTATTGGTCATTTGGTAAGTACAGTAGGAAATGGCACAATGTATATGATTTTTGCAAATAGCCTAATTGTGTTTATCTACAAACCTAATAAAGTTTTCTAGTGGGTTTTTTGCAAGGTATACAGACTCCAACTTCTAGTATTGCCAGAAAAATTCCCCACAAACACTATTCTTACTTATAAGCGATTTGGTTCCTAGGACTATAAACTCACAGTCCGCCAGGCCCATTGAAGGCATTCTACCGAATCAGTCGGTCACCAAGCATTCCCATACACCCAGCCTGTGTTGGGATTCCAACCCATGACAGAAGTCTGTCTGGGACCCTAGCCAAGCCTGGTCACATGGGAATGCTTGGTGACTGACTGATTCTGAATAACACCTTTAATAGGCATGGTATACTGTGATTTATATGTATAAATGTGTGGTGATTGCTTGTCTGCATGGACGCTTTAGGGCTGTTCGCTGTTACGAATTTATGTTCCTCTTAAATAACTATAAACTAGGTTTAAATATATAACAGTTCCACTCTCTACAACTAATCTTTTTTAGGTAATAAGTTGCAACAACAGTGTGTTTATGGAGCTTATTAACCACCTTGTGAGTGAATTGAAAAGCAATGATCACGGCTGCGGAGATGACAATTCCCTGGTTCGAACACGACGAACATGTGTCCAGTGCATTTGTGCTATAACTCGACAAGCTGGACATCGAGTGGGAAGATCTCTCGAGCAACTGATGCCTCTTGTGACAGAGTTCTGCACTCAAGATGAGGTACAAAGATGTAAAAAAAAGCTAATTGCTTTAAACCAAGCGACTTTTTTTAAAAATATGTTTTTAGAATTTGCCACAATTTGATAAAATCGATTTAAAAAACAATTTACCCTACAATGATCTATTTTTTGTAAAAATGCCGTAAATCTTGGTTAATTCGGACCCGTTTGGACCAAAAATTGTCCGGATTATGCAGAGATCAAGATTAACCAATGTTGATTGGTTCAAGCCTTACCACTTTACAAATCATTTGTACCTCAAGTTTTGTCAGAATTAGACCAAGACCTGGCTTAACTGAATCCGGTTTAACCAAGGCTTACCATAAATAAACTAAGACAGGAAAAAATGTTTGTGAAAATTTAAAAAATCATAAATAAATAAGTGGGGGATTTTGCTTAAAAAAAATTGACAGTTTTTCCTTGTATTGAACTCTTTAATAGAACAGTGGAAATTATGTTTAGGCTGACGATGAACTGCGCGAGCATTGCTTACAAGCTTTTGAGCTATTTGTGCGACGATGTCCGATGGAGGTTACTCCTCACTTGTCTTCTATAATCGAGATGTGTCTAAAGTAGGTTAACGTTGGTTTGGATTTAAATCAAAATTTGCAAGGAAAGACCAAAAATGCAGTAGAAGCAAAATTGTGTTACATAGGTTCTCAACCAGGGGTAAATTTCGCCCCCAGTGGTGAATTTGGCATACTTTGAAACTTTTTGGTAAATTTTCATTATCTTGAAAAAAAACTTGCTTTTTACGTACGAGACCTAGGAAAGCTACAAAACTAGCTGAATTGGAAATGTTTCTGATGTCACAATGCCCAGAGCACCGAGCATCAACATGAGATGCATGGTACTTGATCAAACAGAACATTTGCTGTTTTGGTCCATCCCAATAAACAACCATACAATAAACACAAGGACTTCTATTCAAAAGTTGTTATGTGTTAAATTTGTTCAGTTACATCACCTTTGACCCCAATTACAATTACGATGATGGAGATGACGACGATGATACGATGGAAGATGACGGTGATCTGGATGATCAGGATGATGATGAGGATTATTCTGATGATGAAGACATGAGTTGGAAGGTGAGATTTGTGAAATCTAGTGTAAGTCTAGTAAAACATCAATTGTTTTATGAATTAGTTGAGGCATTGACTTATTTTGCTGTAGTTAGCTGAGTTGGTAGACCGCGAGTCCCGGAAAGACTCCTGTCGTTGGTACGAATCCCACAGCAGGCTAAATTTTTCTAGCCTACATCTTGCCATATATGGTAAAAGCTTGGCGACTGATTCGGTTTAATGCCTTTAATAGGCAGGTCTATACCAAATCAAGCCAGTCCCTCAAGCATTACCATATATGGCAAGGCATAGGCTAGAAAAATCACTGACAGGGGGCTTTTTTAGGCTCGGGCTCTACCAATCGAGCCATGTAAATCTTTTCATGTGGGAATGCTTGCCTATTACGCCTCATAGGCCTGGCGTACTATTATTTATATAGAAACGTGCTGTAATGGATGGTCTGCGTAGACACTATAGGGCTGATCTCAGCAATAAATATATGTTCAAGTCCAGATTTTGATTGTCAAACTCTCAAAACCTGTAGCTAACTAAATTCTTGTTTCATCAGGTTCGACGAGCATCAGCAAAATGTATCGAAGCGATTGTTTCAACTCGTCCCGAATTGCTTGTTGAGTTTTACCAAACAGTTTCTCTACCACTGATTGCAAGATTTAAGGTCTGTTTTTGTTCCTTGGTTTAAAGTTTAATATTTGTAAATCGTACCTTTTTAGTATTATATAATGGATATGTTTTAAATTGGGGTACAAAGCACCAAAGCAGGTAATAGGGTTAGTATGTCAAATTAATAGCAGTTTATACCTAATTGTGAAAAACTTTTTGTATGGTTTAAAATATTCATTGCTTAACATACCAAAAACACCACTCAATCTGCTAAAAGATGTCATTTTTTTTTAATTTCATGTCAATTTCTACAATTTGATTTACTTTGTGTCAGTTACTATAGACTGGGGATGGTACTAAATACTGCATGTTACCGTATGATATACCTCATGATTATCATGCCGCATGATGTGTGTAAATTGAGAATATAAGCCCAACGATAGTAAATAAGACAAGATTGTAGGATTTTTTTTTAATTACAAACTACAAATTACAAAATCACCCCAACTCAAAGTGTAATTTTCACATCAAGTATATTTTTAATGGTGAAAATAACGGCCCAAATAGATGTAAAAAGCGACATGCTTTATTGTTCAAACGTTTCGGCAAATGCTCATGCCATCATCAGTGATATGAAGGCCACATCAATTGCACCCATTTATATACACTTTAGTCGCATAAAGGAATGATAAAAAGGTGCGAAACAAGCATATATTTTTTATCCATTAAAACTGCTTACTACGGGATAAAATGCGGTCCCATACAGTCAAATGCTAGGGCTGCAAAGAAATTTTACCAAAGCTGAAGGGATGAATAAATAAGCATTTTGGGCTTCGAATAGTTTTTGTCATAGCTTTATATGATTTAGAAACTTTCTCTGATTATGTATTTTTGGGCAACTGGTTTGTTATTGATCCAATCTAATTAAACAAATCAAAATATCCACCTATGTTCTATCTTAGGAACGTGAAGAAAGTGTGAAAGCGGATATTTTCAATGCCTTCATCGCGCTGGTAAAACACACAAAGATTGTGACATCATCGTCGGCAAGCAGTGTTGCCGCTGGTAACAGTGACGCGATGGAAATGGAAGACACATCACTATCTCTTCTTATGTCTCAAGTCCCTAACATTGTTAAATGTAAGAAGTTTTACAAATTTATGACCCTACCAAATTTGTGGTGCGTTTTGTGTAAATTTTATTCTGTTGAAAGAGATATTGGTATCCTAAATCAGTTTCTGCCATGATTTGGAAAAATTGTGGCTTAATAGGAAAACTACGAGTACTAGGGATGGGTCGAGCCAAGCCAGAACCCAAGAACTCTGCACTGATCATCGCTGTTTTTGATGCTCGGTGCTAGGGATGTTCAAAGTAGAATATCGAATCCTTTGGATTCGAATTCAGTTAGATTCGAATCCATTTTTGCCGTTTATATCGGGTAATTGGAACCGATATAAATGTGTGCTCTCGCCGTTGGTAAAAATGTAAACACATGCGTTACGTTTTTACGTCGACGCCCGGTCATTGTACCAGTTGCAAAAGACGGCAAGTGACTCGTCGCCGTCAAATCAAGGAGCGCTATACAACGCCTTAACGCCAAGTCACGAGTCGCTATAACAACCGCCTAACGACGGTTGTGCATTGGAAGCATAATTAACGATTAGCGCACTTGTTACGCATCTGATCACGTCATTACGTTTATACCATTAAACGACGTACCGGCGACTTTTTGCAACGTCTTACCAGCATCTAATTGTTTTCCGACTTTCGGTCATGGCGTTGGGCAGTGATTTGAAGCATGGGATTGTCTGTTAATATCACAATAACAGTAAAGGAACCCCAAACATATGACGATTTGGTCAAACATAAAAATGTAGTAAGTAAACTCTGCAAAGTTCACGTTTTGTGTTGCAAAATCGCAGGTAGTTTAATTTGGGTTTGGAAATGTATCACCCAATGTCCCAACTTTGTTTGCTAGGGTGTCTGTTTTTGCAGTTGTTTTAGGTTAACAAACGTTATATATTTGTACACTAGGAAGTCTATGTCAGTCCTCTGCCACCAGACAAATCAAAGTACCACAGCATGCTTACAACATAGTTACTTCTACTGAAGGCAATAAAAATCACTAAATAAAATTGTTATAATTATGTTTTAACGTTATGCAATTTTTTCTAAAAAACTAGTCTACTTTAGTTGTTGTCAAGATTAATGAATGTACAGTCAAAAATAATATAAGAATTGGATTCGATATTCTAGATTCGAAACAATTATTCTAGAATACCCAGCTATTCTAGTCGGTGCTCAGCGGAGCAGTTACACAAACTGACCTGAGCATTAAATTTGCATATTCATGCCCTGTTAACATACCAAACTAGTGTTCAAAAGGGTAGAAAAATGACTGTTTTTTTAAAAAAAAAAGCACATATACTTCTGGAATTGGGAATATTTGTGATGTCACAATGCACCGAACAGCGAGCATTAACATGAAATGTTCAACGTTTGACCAAACAGAACATTTGCAGTTTTGGCCCATCCCTAAAAATAACCATATCTTGTAAATTATATTCATTTCTTAACTTGATACATTTGCATTGCAGGTATCCACAAACATCTTGCAGAGAAGAGCATCAAAACACGTCACTGCTGTTTCTCGCTTCTAACGCAACTTATTCTCACCATCCCGGGCTGTTTGTCGAGCCACTTGGAGGCGCTAATGCCTGGTATCGAATTCAGTCTCTCCGGAAATCGCAACAATTCATCTAACATGAAAATAGACACCCTTAACTTTATCCATATTCTTCTCACAAACCACGAACCCGAGGTAACTACATGAATATTGTTTCTATTTCCACAGTTGCCATGGTGATTTAGTTGTAATTGTCCCCTCTGGAAATTTTAGAGGGCCAAAAATGTCCAAAAACCTTGGCTTTTTTGAATGAAAATAATGATATACAGCAAACCTTGGTTAACCCAGACCCGTTTGGACCAAAATTTGTCCGGTTAGGCTAAGATCCAACCGATGTCGATTAGTTAAAGCCTTACCACATTACTATTTGATTAGTTCTAGGGCAGCGGTTTCAAACTAGAGCCAAATGTTCCTGTAGTGGTACACAAAACGATTTCTGTAGGTTCCACAATCTTACTCGTGGTGCAAAAAAACAATTGTTTGCGCATAATCGAATGTCTTAAACACGTTTGTGATGTCACAAGCTGCTCTTAGATCATTGATATTTGTAAACAGGCGAGTTTCCAGGTTAAATATATCCTGAATGTTGTAGTTAAGGTGGAAATGTAATAAGGAATTATATTTAGCTTGGTCCGTAAGTCCTACAACTCTACGAGGGAATAGCAAAAATACCATTCTGTAAGTCAAAAAGATTGAACACCACTGTCCTTGGCCTGGGAAATAATCTATGCGGCCTAAACGAGTGTAAATAAACCATTTAGTATAGGACTAGCTTACTTTTTTAATTAGTGTAAACTTGTTTTTGTGTATTTCCAAACTTTGGGCATTATAACAAATTAATGTTTTATCTTCAGACGATCCACCCATTCGTTCAATCTCTAGCTCCTCATGTGGTTGCTTGTGTGAAAGATCCTTTTTACAAAATAACATCCGATGCACTTCTTGTCATGCAAGATCTTGTCAAGGTGCAATTTTTATTTCTTTTCTCTACACAATATAATCACACCAAGTTTCTCAGCAACCAATGAACGGATACAAAGTTTTATAGCATTGAGTTTTTTTGTTTGTGTCAGAAACTCTAGTGCTAGTTCTTGATGAATGTATTACATTAAAGTCTAAAAAAGTGGGCATTGTTTGTGTCACTTGATAATTGTTAACTATACCTTTTATGAAGAATTTTTGTAAAATTGATTTGACGTACTGCCCAAAATAGTTGAAAAGACATTTTGCAAACTTATTGGAAGTCAAAAGTCATTTCCAAGTTTCACATTTAACTGCATCTATACTTTAGACTAGTTCTTGTCGTATGTTTTTGCACTTTTTGGCTATTTTAAAGGTTGTCAAGGTAAAAAGCAAGTATCTAACCCACTAAGGCCAATCACAAAAATTGCATTCAATATTTCGATATATAGGAATAATAGATTCTGAAGAGTACTCAATTATATTTTTGGCAGATAATTTGTGTGGATGCAGTAAAATTTGATCCAGACCCGTTGATTCAAACTTTATATCACGCTACTCTACACCGACTAAAAACATCAGACATTGACCAGGAAGTAAAAGAAAGAGCTATAACTTGTATGGGACAGATTATGTCTTCTGCTGGACACAGGTACTTAGTTTCTATGCTTGGACATTCTGGGCACACCAGAAAACATATGCTGCATATAAACTGGTGTGTGGACATAGCTGTCATATCTAGTGTTGCTCACAGTGGTCCTCAGTGTACTCAGGGAGCTTGTGTGTATGTCCAAACACATGACAATATATCCTGGGTAGACACTGGTGTGTGACCACAGCGTGCACATCTAATGTTGCTCACCGTGGCCTTTAGTGTACTCAGGGGGATTGCGTGTATGCCCAAGCACATAAAAAGCTATGCTGCGCATAAACTGGTGTTTGGTCACAGCATGTACATCTAATGTTGTTCACCGTGGTCTTTAGTTTATTATGGGAGCTTGTGTGTATGTCCAGATATATGAAAATCTGAAACCCATGTTCAGACACATGAAAAATATATACAAAACATTGGTTATTTTAAACTAACAAAAGTTTTAACACAGATTGACTGCTGAAGTACCAAACACCTTGCAATTGTTCCTGGATCGATTACGGAACGAAATAACCCGTCTTACTGCAGTAAAATCTCTTGACGCGATGGCACAATCGGGAAGAGTCAGTCTGGTGTCGATTCTCGGACAGGCGATGCCGGTTTTGGCCAATTTTCTTCGCAAGAACCAACGCTCTCTGAAAATATCAACCCTTAAATGTTTGGACAGTATTTTTAACAATTTTTCCAGGTATTACGCTCTACAATGCCTCATGGCTCTCATTTGTAAACCGGTAAAATTTAATAACATTTGTTTCTTTCTTTCTTCTGGTCAGGGTAAATTTATACAATTGTTTTCAAAATAAATAAACTTATAAATTACTAAAGAAGGCATCTATTGTCATCAATGTAAAAACATCAACCCCAAAAATGATAAGCTGCAGACTGTGCACACTGTTTCGACCTATAAGGTCTGTAGTAGTTGTGGCATCGAACCGAATAGGTGAGGTATGGCTTTTTAGCCTGTTACTCCCAACAAACTGGAGTGCCATTGGATGGCTACACCAGCCAATACGGCCGATATCTTGTCACCAGCTGCACTGATGCAGCCTTATAGGTCGAAACAGTGTGCACTGTCTGCAGCCTATTGTCATTAGTTTTGAAAAAATGCAGTCAAAAATCTACAAAATGATTGTGTCTATATTTTTGCATTTCTTTACGATAAATAAACATCAAATTTTCTTTTATCACAGTGACATCACAAGTGACATGATGAAGTCAGTAATGGACGAGATTCCACAATTGATAAGCGACTCGGATTTACACATAACACAACTTGCAATGCAACTTACGTCACTCATGATTCAACAACCCATTGCTGTTGGGATTAAGGGATTACTTAACGACATTCTCCCCAATGTTTATTTCATTGTGAGATCACCTCTTTTGCAAGGTATGTAAAAGAGTTACAACACACAATGTATCTGCTATTGTTTGTTTGTTACACCACAAAAATGGTCAAACTGGCGATACCACCGCCACGAAACTGACATGTGCAGCATACAAGGCAGGCAACGGTGCTTGTGTTTCGACTTTCGGCGGGTTCACCACTGAGCCTGTGTAGCTCAGTTGGTAGAGCGCGTGTCCCGGAAAAGCTCCTGTTGTGGGTTCGAATCCCACCACAGGCTAGATATTTCTAGCCTAATGCTTGGTGACCAGCTGATTCGATATGACGCCTTAGTAGGCCTGGCTTACTATGATTAATATCCCAGTGAAGGTATAAGTTACCATTAAATATTAAGTAATACTCTATTTTCTATTTTTACAAGACAAAAAAATAAACTTAATAATTTGCTTTCATGTCATATTGGTTGCAAGACTTGAGAACCCATGCTTATGGGCCACGCTAAAAAGTGTTTGTTTTTGTAATTTACTTTTCTTGTCCACCAGGTGGAGCACTGAGTGCCGTTCTTCATTTCTTCCATGTGTTGGTGACGACAAGTGACGCCCGTCGCAAGCAGGGTGACGACTCCGCTGTGTCATTCCGTGACGTTTTGCGATCACTTATCGAACCCATTTACCCCCAACGATCAACAAAACAAAAGGTCTCTTCCCCACAAGGTTCAACCTCGACCACAACAACATTGCACAAACAAGCCTTCCACTCCACAGGTGAAAAAATTAGAGTGTTTCTGACAAGCAAAATATAATTGGGGATGATTTTTGTTAAACAGATGTGTTCTGGGGCTGTTAATTAATCAAATCTAGTTCTTTGTGGCTATCTTGAGTAGGTTTTAACACAGATGAGATAAAAGTTCAAGTACAACATTACTTGTTGATTCCTGTAAAATGAATCTCTGATGGATTGTAATTTCAGTTTTAATGCTTGAATATTGTAAATCATGAGCTTTCACTTTGTTAAGAGTCACTGTTTAATTTTACAAAAAATGTCTGCAAATTGGTATGCAATTAAACAAAAGTGTATTTTCCAAATAAAGGCCCGAAAACTTGGAATAGGTTGTGCGAAAGTTTTTTTTTAATACTGGTAAAGTGAGATTGGTTTTAAAAGTGCACCAATTACACATACATTTGTTGTTAATGAACTCATAGATTCTTTCTCCTAAAAACCTTAAGTAGAGCATTTGCTGGTGTCAATCTAGTGCCACTACCTTATTACTGAAAATTTGAGTTTAATTCTGTGTACTTTAAAGATACTTAGTATGAAAACAAGACAATTTTAGCAATCCTTATCACTTTTTTTCAGCCAAGTGCATTGCTACATTAGTGGTAGCATGCCCCTCTGAATGTGAAATGATTGTCAAGCAGTTTATGATGGACGTTGGCAACCAGAAATCCACAGAAAGCATCCGAACTTTTGTGTTGCTGGCACTCGGCGAAATCGGTCAAAACGTCGACCTCAGTTCATACAAAGATCTTGACAGTGTGAGTTTCTTGTATTTTTGAAACTGTTTTAAACCCATTGTGTTTATGTGGAAAATATAAATTGTTTATAATTCTTAAAGAGCTTTTAATATCAATGTATGTTTTCTGTTTTATACATGCCAAAGTTTTTTTATCTTCGAACGGGCAAAATCTTTTGGCAAAATGCAGTAACCTCGGGTAATGCTGACACAATTGGACCAAATAATTTGTCTGGATTAGGCGAAGAACCGGTCTAACCGATGTCGATTAGTTCAAGCCTAATCACATTTAACCATTTGTACCTTGAGTTTTGTCCGAATTAGGCAAAGATCCGGATTAACCAAGGTTTGCTGTAGTCAAAAAAATACCAATTGAATTGAAAATGTGGTGCAGATATTCTTTAGGTTACTAAGACCCCATTTCAAAATTGAATAAAAAATATTACAAATGTCTTTCAGGTTGTAATGAGTGCCTTCAGTGCTTCGAACGAGGAAGTAAAATTTGCGGCGTCCTTTTCTCTCGGCAGAATCTGTATCGGAAACTTAAGACATTATTTGCCAGGAATGCTTAAACAAATTCACCAACAGGTAATGTTACTTATTTACTCATTTTAAAAAGCTTTTAATATGAATTAAAACTTTTTTGCAGTCGAAAATGCAGTATTTGCTACTTCATTCGTTAAAAGAAACCATCACATTTTCGCCACCAACAGCACTAGAGAGCTACATGGGAAATATTTGGGACTTGCTTTTCCGATTTTCTGAAAGTGCAGAAGAAGGTATGCATTTAAGCTATAAAAAATTGTGTTATGTATTATGTTTAAAATAGTGCAAAAAAATATCCTAAAATTAAATGATTGAATTGAATGTCATTTATATATGCCACTGATGCCTGTTGAAACAGATTTAGTTATAATATAACTATATAAATTAATACATTTCTATGAAACATTATTTGATGGTGCCTTCTAAGTACGTGAAAGTACGTTAGTTAAGGCCTTACCACATTACAAATCATTTGTTCCTCGAGTTTTGCCTGCATTATTCGTAGATTCAGATTAACCGAATCCAGTTTAACCAAGGTTAATTGTACTTAAATCCTAAAAATAGAAGATTTGAAAATAGATTCTAGAAATTAATAAACTTTTAATATTTTTTGTTTAAGGAACAAGAAATGTGGTTGCGGAATGTCTCGGTAAACTCACATTGATTCATCCGGAACGTTTGCTTCCAAAACTTCGTTCGTTTCTCTCAAGCGACTCTGCTCTTGTGCGCTCCACAGTGGTTACAGCCGTCAAATTCACGATTGCCGACCAACCGCTCTCCATCGACCCCTTGTTGCGAGATTGTTTCGGAGATTTTCTTTCTTTACTTGAGGTTTGTAAAAAAAATCAACAAAATATTTGCGTAAAGAAAGTGTAGCTCAGTTGGGAGAGCGCCAGAGTCCCAGAAAGACTCCTGTATTGGGTTCGGATCCCACCACAGGCTAGATTTTTCTAGCCTACACTTCGCTATGTGGTGGTGAATGCTTGGTGACCTGCTGATTTGGTATGACGCCTTCAATGGGCCTGGCATACTATGATTTATACATGAGTGTGTCGTGTTTGCTGGTCTGCATGGATGCTTAAGGGCTGAACCTAGTTATGAATTTATGCCCTATGAAGATAGTGTAACAGAGTCGGTTTGTTTACAAACTAATCTTAAAAGTGTGTTAACATTAATACAAATGCTACTCTGTGTTTCAAATTAATAAAATCTGTCTAAAAGATTACAATGTTTGGTTTTGTCATGTTTCAGATGTTGGATGGCAATTGCTTAAAAAGCTTATCGGAATTTTTAAAACTTTTAACAACTAAAATCCAAATCAAATTTTTTTGCAGGATTCTGACATCAACGTCCGTCGTGTAACCCTCACTCTTCTTAACTCAGCTGCTCACAATAAATCAATGCTAATTCGAGATTTGCTCCCCGTTGTGTTACCAAAACTTTATAGTGAAACAAAGATACGCAAGGAATTAATCCGGTAAGCAGTCTTTAATTGTGTTATAACAGGTATCCAATACTTACTATTATAGCTTAAATGTATTGTTTTATGTAAGAATTTGCTCAAAGCACATACTGTTTAATAAGTTCATTAATTACTCATTTACATTTTTATGTATCAATATGGAAATATTTTTTTTTACTAATCAATCTTTACTTGATTTGAATCATTTTTTGCAAGACACACAGTGTCACCAAAACCATACTTCCTATATGTTGTTTTGTATATGTTGCTTCCTTACCCTGTTAAAATTTTCTCTACAATATTCCTATCCAACTAACCCCACAGAACTATTGCAAAATCGAATTCTCAATAGTTGTTTGTTAGTGACAGCATTAACAGTATTTTGTTAGCATATGTGCACGAAACTGTTTAAACAATACAAACATATATAGGTAAATAATTTTTCATCTTTAAGAAAGTGTTAGACCTTAAGGTTTTTTTACATTGGTTCTCAAGACATATCAAACTTACCTTTTACCACTGGTTAAGACAGGGTTCCCGCGGGTATGGAAAACCTGGAAAGGTTATGGAATTTAAATTTGTATTTTTGAGGCCTGGAAAAGTTTTGAAAAAAGCCAACTTTTGCAAATGTCCTTGAAAAAGTATGGAATTCGGCGCCTGTTTTACCCTGAAAATGCCAGTTAGAACTTCAAATTGTCTAACGTTTGTATATTCGTTGCAAGTATGGTAAATTGGCTACATCTACCAAAACCCTTTTACTAGTTTTACGATGAGAATTGCTCTATTTTTTCGAATAAGGTTATGGAAATTTGGGGTTTTTTTCTTGAAAAGTTTTGGAAAAGTCATGGAATTTATAAACGAAAATTGCGCGGGAACCCTGTTAAGAGCTTCTACTTTTAACAATAAAACACTAGGAATATCTTCCAAATCTAACACATCCAGATCCTATCTTATACAGGGAGGTGATGATGGGTCCATTCCGACACACAGTCGACGATGGTTTGGATGTAAGGAAGGCAGCGTTCGAATGCATGTACACATTGCTTGAGTCATCAGTGACTCAGCTCGATATATTTGAGTTTCTTAACTACGTTGAATGTGGACTCAAAGACAGCTATGATATCAAGGTCAGTGAACGTTTCCTAGCTATGATAGTTTTATTCTAGTGAGGTTCCAAACCTTTTGGTAGCACTGGACCATGCCCTCTCTGTTATTATGACATGCTAATATAAGTCTTGCATTTTTGAATGCATCATTTCATTGTTAGCCCACTATTACCATTATCCTTGTTTTAAACTGTGTGTGATCGTTGAATATCTATGTCATTTATATCAAGTGAAATTTAACTGACCCAAATTAATGTAACAATTGATGTATATTACAAACAATAATGAAATGACCATTTGCTGAACACCAGAAATCAAGAATGTAGCTTTTTTCATTTATTTCGGCTGTTATATTTCTCAGAAAATTTAAAAACAGATCTGTGTGCAATGCTTTGTAATAAATGTTTTATAAACCAGGGCAATTGTTTTCATGTACTGCGGTTTGAACATATTATTCTTTCCTTTCCAATACAACTGTCAACAAACAAAGTTAGTTTAAAATTTTCTTAATAATGCAAACTTGTTATTCTCAGATGTTAACTTTCCTTATGTTGGTTCGTCTTTCCCATTTATGTCCGACAGCGGTGTTACAACACGTTGACAAGCTGGTCGAACCACTAAGAGCAACGTGCACTGTCAAGGTACAAATGAATCACCTTAAAAAAATCACTTTAATTGTGATAAATAATCTGTTACCGTATATTTGCTTAATTGCATACCCAATCGCCAAGCTTTTTATGCAATTAACTGGATTATGCTATTAGGTAAAAGATTTTGCTAACTAGTGATTGTCAATGTTTATGATTGATATGCAATTAAACAGAATATTGGATTAACCAGATTGGTCTTTATATAAGCTATTGCTGCCAGGCATAGTATCAAGTTTATATAGCTCTTCTGGCAAATGTATTTTTATTCCGATGTTTCGACGTCCTATACAGGTCGTCTTCATCAGGGTAAATAACACCTCTATCTCTAGAGGCCCAATCATTCGTTATCGTGCGGTGTTTTCATTGCGCTGTGACGTGCTTGCATGGAATTCTTTTTTTCTTTGTTTATCGTGCACTGTACTAGTCGCATTTAGTTATTTACCCTGATGAAGACGACCTGCATAGGACATCGAAACGTCGGCATAAAATTACATTTGCCAGCAGAGCTCTATAAACTTGACAGATTGGTCTGTATTTCAAATTTGCCAAAGACTTTAAACTGTAAAGTGTTTATGCCCTGACATTTTCTTAAAAGCTTGAATCTTAGCATTTTCCTAAAAGCCTAAATGAAAAGCATTTTGACAAACAATATAAAACTTGTTATGTATCAATACCTTTATAATAAGTTTAATCACATAGCAAGCTATTTATCACATATTACCATCTTGCAGGTTAAAGCCGATTCAGTAAAGCAGGAATTTGAAAAACAAGATGAATTAAAGCGATCAGCATTGCGGGCTGTCCATGCTTTGTTGGCAATACCTGAAGCTGATAAATCTCCGGCTATGAGTGAATTTTTGGCACAGGTAAAATAAAGTATTTGTAAAAAGGGTATTTTAAGGCCCACTGGTCATCATTTTTTAATATATGAGAAAAAGGGTTCTAGTAGCTTTTGACTTTTGAGAACTCACAATGCTTAACAAAATTTTAGACCGGTTCATTCTGTATGATGTTTTTAGTTGTAGGGAATAGTTGATAGCTGGGCATTGATACGATTTTTCTAGCCTACACCTTGCCGTATGGTGGTGAATGCTTGGTGACCGGCTGATTTGGTATGGTGCCTTCAATGAGCCTGGCATACTGTGATTTTTAGAAAGGATACAATTTTAAACAGACATAGAAATTTAACAAAAATGAAAAAGTATTGTGCACTACTATGATAGGCTCACACAGTGGTGGGATTCAAATGTTTTGTCAGTTGGTTCTATTACAAAAGTCACATAAAACACGTGAGCTACTTGGATCTTAAAACTTGGGGTAACAAAAAGTACATTGACAGTAACCAGTAATGCTAACCGGTTCGCTGATCTCAAAATTTCGTGAGACGGTTCTATAGAACCGGTGTGAACCAGCTGAATCCCACCGCTGTATTCACACAAATTTGGAAAATGTTAATCACTTAAAATTACTTTTTTGTTGCTAAGATACTAAAAATGTGAGCATATTTGGCAGGAAAAATAAACATTCCACTAATTAATTCCAACTAAATAAAAAAGTTGTACAAATACAAATAAATTCAGGACTGATAAGTGAAAACTTTTTTTGACAAGGATTTATTCAACAACAGGCCGTTTGTTGCTGAGATACAAAAAAAGATAGCGGTGTACAGCGTTGGGATTCAAATTTATTGTCAGCCGGTTCTATCACAAAAGTCATATTTTTCAGCCCGTTCTGTTACTAAAAGGTCTGTTGACAGTAACCGGTAATGCTAATCGGTTCGCTGATCTCATAAAATTTCGTGAGACAGCTCGATAGAACCGGTGCGAACCGGCTGAATCCCATTACTGGCAATGTATTTATTACTATATTACATTTTGTTGTTTGTTTTTGTATTAAAAGTTATTTTGTTTCTAAACCAAACTTATTTTCACTCAGGTACGTTCCAGCACTGATCTGTCCGCCATGTTTGAAAACATCCAGAAAGATTCAAGCTCGTCCACCTCTTTGGTCGCCATGGAAACAATGGACACCAGTTAGAGGGCGTCAAGGAGCAATAACCGTGGGACGATGTCGTGCATTATATACAATTTACTGTCTCCATTCTTATTAAGTTCAGTTCTGCGCTCCTTGCATAATGTGATTGTTAGCATGTCAAACTTAATTATTAATAGGCGCCTCTATATGCACACTGAATGCGGGTTTCACAAGCGAGTTTTGTGTAGTCAAGGATAACGAATTGTCAAGTCAATATCCCAAATAGTAAATGTCGGTTAATCTGGACCCATTTGGACCTAAAAAATTGTCCAGATTAGGTGAAGATCCGGATTAACCGATGTCGATTAGAAGCCTTACCACATTCTAAATCATTTGTACCTTGAATTTTGTCCAAATTAGGCAAAGATCTGGATTAACCGAGGCTCACTGTTAAAGCTCAGTGCTAAAAATGTTAGGTTAATCGTGTTTTGGCTACAAATAAGTCTTATTGCAATACCTGACTATACTAAGCTAGTTCAAGCACCCGTTTTAGGTGCACATGCAAATTTATTTTCTGTTAGGCCCAATTTTGTTAAGTGCCAAGGCATCGTTTTAGGCTCCCTAATACAGTATGACTGCTATTTAATATCCTAAATGTAACAAATAGCTTCGTAATGCTATGGAAAAAGTTTATTTTCCACTCAAAATGACTATTTACGCATGTCTTGGAATGCTGCTATGATTTCATAGATAAAATACGCAAGTGTTATCATTTGTGTTAATATCAACAACTGCAAGATAATGATGATGTTCCATCAAAAATTCGTGCTTTATTTTGTGTTTGTTTTGTCGCCAATAAAAAGTTCTACGTTCTTGTCTGTGTAAATGGGGATGGTTTTTACGACGGTTGCAGCCGACAAGGTTCAACTGTGGTTTTGTAAAAAATGGAAAAATATTTTTTAGCTAAGAAAGTAGAAGACAGTATACCGTCATGTAGGCTATATTGTAGAAGCACGGGCGCTCATACACACTTATGGGTGGATTACGATATCACGTAGCCTAATTATGTAGGCCTACATGTAGGCGTAAATAAAATGCAGTACAATGGCGTTGTCTAAAACCTGAATCATTCTGCGATGTGAAAAGTTGCACCTTGTTTTTACTTGCCGGTGCCCGTAGGATTTCTTTAACAGCGGTAGAAAGCCACGTATTAGTAACATCAATTAGTGCAAATAAAACAAAAAAAAACTGAAAAAAAAAGAAAAAAAAGCCACTTTTATCTTGGGTTTTAGTCAGTGGTGGGATTCAGCCGGTTCGTACCGGTTCTGTAGAACCGTCCCACGAAATTTTATGAGATCAGCGAACCGGTTAGCATTACTGGTTACTCTCAATGGACTTTTTGTGACAGAACCGGCTGAAAAATATGACTTTGGTGATAGAAAAAAAGTGAGTCTCGCCACTTTACTTTTTATTTCCCAAAATAAAAACGAGAGAAAACAAGTCCGTTAAAAAACCGGTGTGAGAATAATTGCCTTTTTCTTTTGTCGAGTTCTCTCGAATTTTCAATGACACATGTGTGATTGTGAATGTTACCAGCATATTACATAAGGTTTTGGTCAGGTCAGGATAACTGAGAGACAATTATCTTCAAAATGGGAAATTCTGGATCAACGACAAACAACGCGTCTACTGGAAACATACCATCTGCTTCTGAAACAAAATTGCCACCGAACACTGCAGGTACTGATTTTAATTTATTGCTAAATATTTGTGTGAAAATATTCTTTTGTAAATACTTTATTTTTGGCTGTTTGTGGATATATTTTTATCTCTTTGGTATTCTTATAGTTACTAGTAAATTCTGTTTCACTGTAGTTGTGTGTAAATTGTTAACACAAGGTAGTCATGATTTAAACTGTTTTTGTTGGTTATATGTATGAACAACTTCATTTAGCATTTGCCGAAACATTTTGAAAAATAAAGCATGTCACTTTTTATGTCTATTTCTTCCGACTGCCATTATTTCCACCATTAAACTTCATTTATACTGAGTAGTTTTACAATATTGCTGGTGTCAACAAAACTTTCAATGTGTTTGCAATTGTAAAAATGGTTCTTAGTAATCAAATAAATGAAAATTCATTTATAGATCAGAATGCTGCATATGTTAGTGAGTGTCCGATGTCACAGGGGGAAAGTGCAGCCTCACAATGCCCGATGCAGAAAAATGATGACATCAACCCAGCGAATATGGTAACATACTTAACTGTTCACAAATCTAATTGTCGATCACAATTAGCAGAAATATGTGATTAACCATTTAATTAACCATTTGCGATTAACCATTAACCGTTTGGATTATTTGTCTCATGTTTATTATTTATACATGTATATATATATATATATATGCATATTTTTTTATCTTTATCCTTTGTCACAACTGTGCTATTTGTTTTGTTTTTTAATTACTTCGACGTCTTTGATGTTGTGTTACTTCGCGGGTCCATTTGTTGTTGTTGTTGTTGTTTTAATTACTTTGATGTAGTGTTACTTCGCGGCTCCGAAGTTCAACACCACACTGCCAATTCTGCTGCATTGTCTTGTATTTTTTTTATCTTCCTTAGTTTATTTCCATTACTTTCTTTTCTTTTGTGCAACAATAATCTTGTAACTTTATATGTTTAATTACGTTGTTTTTGGGGCATCTTGACTCGAAAACCGAAAGGTTAATCAATGCCTCCTTACCATCACTTCACTGTTCAATTTAATATTTGCGTTTCTGGGTAAAAATAAACCATTGAATTGAATTGAATAATAAGTATTCATTTTTTATGACAAATACAACTGCCCAAATGGCTGTAAAAAGTGGCATACTTAATTATTTAAATTAAACAATCAGCAAATGCATCATCATCATCATCATCAGTGATTACATGTGCCTTTTTTATGTCTATTTGGGCTGTTATGTTCATCATTAAACTTATAAACATATCTATGTTTATAGTGCTCTATTCATTTTTTGTTTCTGAGCATTCATTTTTGCTTTCTGTACTTCAACTGTGTTTTTAGATACTGAATATTTCTGCGGATAAAACATACTTAATATGAGAACTAAAAGTTTGTGTACTAATGAAAATGCCGACAGTTTGCTCTGATAATATGGTCTCATATATGCGGTGGTAGGATTATATATTTTTTGTCAACCAGTTCTATCACAAAGGTCATATTTTTCAGGTGGTTCTGTTACAAAATGTCCATTGAAAGTAACAAGTAATGCTAACCGGTTCGCTGATTTTATATAATGTTGTGAGACAGTTCTGTAGAACCCGTACGAACTGGCTGATTCCCACCATTGCATATATGTCTTCCGTTTACCATGAATTGTTTAGTACCACCCATTTATTTCATCAGTTGGTTATAATAATCTAAACAAAACTACATTCACACAGATGCCGCCTCCAAATCAGAGACCAGCTCCAGATCAACCATTTGACTTATCCACAAGTCGAGTTGTTTCTAACATACCAAAAGCAATGGTAAAGGAAGGTGAAAAAGAGACATGGGTTTATCCGTCGGAACAGATGTTCTGGAATGCCATGCTACGAAAAGGGTAAGTTGGTCAAGGTTAAGGTACAAAGGAATTAAGGTTGTCACCTTGCCTGATGGCCAAAGACAGTAAGGTTAAAAGTGTTATGTCATACTACTTTGATAGTGACTCTTGTGTAATATGTTATGTAATAGGCTTATTGGTCTCATATATTTACTTTTACATGATGTAAGTGAACACTGGTTGCATAACTCATGAGGGTCAACTGTCTTCACTTACTAGGTCTTTTTAGAGGTTAAATTATAAAAACAGTTGTCATTGTAAAAGGTCTTTAAAGATACAAATAATTGAAATGGGGTAACATATTGTTCACACTAAACTCCAACCATAACATAATACAAGACATTGCATGCAATATGATGGTACTTGTGGGAACACAATATAAATGCACCCAATGTGAGGACTTTTATTTGGTTTGGGGTAATGATGGGACGGGTACTCGGTATCGAACGATTTCAGTGATATCGATACTCGTACTCGGTATCAAAATATTTTGTGTAAGTTTTCGATACCAACGTGCGAGTACCGAAGGCCGATTTACACCATAAGAATACGGGCAACTTTATGCCAATATTTGCTTCGGACAGCACAAAATCAGAAAAAAGTTCTGCCAGGGTACGTACATTTTTTTTGCTATCACGTGGGGATTACATTTTTCAGCGTGTGTGTGTGCACGCCTGTACACCGACCATGGTAGATAAATTAGCCAGTGATATACAACTAAGTACAAGACTACACTTAATTACTCGGTAATCGTACTTGGTATCGAGGGTATATACATTTGGTACTCGGTATCGGTACTCGCTTCAAAACCTGGTATAATTTGGCCCAAATACCCCTAGTGGGGCTTTAGGTGCTCATCATGGGGGCATAATCTGGTGTGTAGTAGGACTCGTAGAGACATGTCAAATAATGTTATGTTGGTTACAATTAGTTATAACATAACACGATTAAGTAAAAGCTGCTTTTAAAAATATGAAATGTAGTTTAAGGCACTACAGTTTAAAACCCACTGTGAGGTGGCTTTTTAAATTATGCAAAACCTCATGCCAACTGCACAACTGATATTCATTCGCCTAGGCTTAACTTTTATTGTGTAGTATGCAAGTTTAATAATATTATGTGATTTTTATGGTTTAGTTGGAGATGGAAAGAGGATGAGCCGCAGGCTGATGACCTGAAAAACATTGTCCTCATCCACAATTCTAACAATGAACAAGCTTGGCAAGAAGTTTTGAAATGGGAGGCTTTCCATTACAAGTGTGTTTAAATGTTTTTTTTTTGTAATTTTCTGAAAGTTACACAAATGCTTTGTTTTCAGACAATGTCCTCTTGGACCAAAATTGCTAAAGTTTGGAGGAAAAGCCCAAGATTTTTCACCCAAGGCCAGAATTCGAAGTTTAATGGGGTATTTTTGTTTTGATTTACAGAAAAAATATGGTTCCAAACCAGGGAGGAATTTACTTTAATTTTGACATGTGGATTTAATTTTGAAATAGACACTTAAGCTCTGGAAATATGACCTGTGAAAAGTCCCATTTTTTAAATAATCTTAGCATGGTTTAGCATCTACTATGTAGTCCAGGGGTCGGCAACCCCTGGCACACGTGCCAAGGTTGGCATGCGAGGTGGTTTTTCATGGCATGCCAACCGATTTGGTGTTTATACTGAGGTAACAATTTAACTTGTTTATAGATTTATCATAACATTGTCCTGAAATGCACAAATCACACCTTACATGCACAAAACACTCTGCTTTCTCTCTATCATTGATATTTGCTGCCACAAAGCACTACTATTTGAAAAAAACGTTGGCATGCGAGGTCATTAACACCCCAAGTAAATTGGCATGCGACGCCTAAAAGGTTGCCGACCCCTGATGTAGTCTATTAGGGAGGAATGAAAATTTTGAATAGTTAAGGAAGAAATTCGGTGAAAAGGGTTTGGAACCATTAGCTTAAGCGTTAGTAAAAAGAAACAATATATATTAACCAGTACAGCACCTAAAGTTATTATTTTTGTAGGTATGAACTTCCATTTGATCGCCATGATTGGATCGTAGATAGATGCGGAAAACAAGTTCGTTATATTATTGATTATTACGATGGAGGTCAAGTTAACCCTGACAACTACCAATTTACATTACTGGTAAAACTTTTGCATAACTTCTATTATAAGAAACATACTAAAAATGTCACCCTATTGTGACCTAGGATGTACGACCGGCGTTAGACTCACCCGGTGCATTGTGGGATCGCACCAAGGCTATGTGGATGCGTTGGACAGCAAAAGAAAATAACGTCGGTGCCAACAGTAGGGTCTACCACACAGGGGAAGTCCCCAAATCCCAAGTTGTTGATCAACCACCAAAAACAGATATACCACCTGAGTGTCCAATGCATGCAAAATAACACCAGTTTTGAGACAGGATGAGGCTTTGTGAACTGTTGTTGTTTTTTGGGTAATTTTCCCCATGACTATTTATATATGCTGCTTTTTTGTACACATTTTATGTGTTGTTGTTTGTTGATTTGAGTGCTCTTTTCAATGAGGGTGATATAAAACAGTATGTGGGCTTTTCAATTTTGTTTACACATATGACATATTGACATAAAACTCCATGTTGGTTTCACTGTGAATTAATACAAACTTCTGTTATTGCTATTGCTTTTGGATATCAACACTGGAATATTAGGTGAACTTAAAGGATGATTGAAGAAAACATATTTGCCAATAAGCTTGTGTAAATTAAATACATTGAAGTACAAGATTTTAATAGGGTTTTGATGGGAGGACCCCTTACCATACAGTTTGCGGATCTTTGAAACCGCTGACAGTTAGAGCTGTTCAGGTTGTGGTGCAGGTTTGTAATTGAAATATTCATAGAATGTGGTCTCATTTACCCTTGTTGGGGCTTATATTTTCACAATCCACAAACTTTGTGGGATTTAGTACCACCTGTTTTCGTCTTTGTGGAAAAAAATCTAAATCTAGTTAGACTTAAATGACCCTTGTTAATACTTAGTCAATGTGTACTAAAAATTAAATTCTTAGCCCAGTAGATTCCTTTAACTGCAAAAGACTGTTTACTGAGCTAAATCAAGATCTCAAAATCTAAACCATAATGCCTTCACAAAAATTATTGACAATAGAAAACCCAAAGACATGTTGAAATACGCATAGCTTGACCCTTAGTAGAAAATCAGTTGTAAATAAATTTTGAACAGAAAGATAAATAGTGGAGTCATTCAATTAATTCGCTCTGTCTTCGTTTCTCCCGAGCCATTAGCCTCTTTGCTCTTTCGTAGTCCATCATTCTATGTTTGATGCTGTGAAATAGATCACATTAATTTATACAAAAACATTTGTAACATTTTATAGAGACCTTCTGGCAATTCTATTTTTTGTAAAGATGTTTCAACACCCTATACAGGCCACCTTCATCAGGGTAAATAATGCGTAGTATAAACAAAGGAAAAAAGAATTAAACGCAAGCACGTCACAACATTAGACGTTGTTACAAAAATACAATTGCCAGAAGAGCTCCATATTATGACTGGCGACAACAGCTGATATAAAATAACATGTTGCTTTTCACAAAATAGGATAATCATTTTAGTATAATATATTTGTAATTTAAAGTTTTTGAATGTACCGAGTTTAAAAATGTCACAAAATGACTTACTCGTGAACAGTGCAATGTTGATACTTGTGCAACAAGTCGCTGCATCTGTACATTTCAGGAAACCAATCACGGCGACATTTCATAAAATCCATGTACAAGTGAGCGCAGTAGTCCCTATTTGCCTTGGGAATATTAGCTAAATCCATTTCTTCAGTGGTACATTTCATTTCTAAACAAAAAAGTAATGTTATATGTGTGTTTCATGCTTTGTAAGTGGCGTTGATTGTTTTACAACATAACCAAATTAAAGACCTGAGAATTTAACTGTCTTGTTTGGCGTTATAATAGTTTTAACAAAGTTTAGATCAGCAATTATTTTCTTCGTTAAAGGAGTCAGTATAATGTTCACATTTGTATATGGTGACGGGTTAAATGTAGACAATATTTCATAAATAACCATAGTTTGTATTTCTAATTTTGAAAATGAGTGAAACAAATATACCTCGCACTGGTCGTGAAGTGTCCTTGAACTTTTCATAAATCTCTGCTTTGTCCATTGGTTCATCTTCCTGATGAAAACTTCGACTCAGGCTCGTACCCATTTTGCTTGAATGTGCCAAACCACTTAACTTGTAATTAAATCACCTAATAAAACAATACATAATATCTTCATAGAGAGCACAACCAAAAAGAAAGGACCACAACACAAATGTTTTTTAAGGCAAACATAACTTTGCAATACCTAACTCAAAAATACAAATTGCAAATGAACTACATTTTTGAGTCTAACTTTGCTGTGATAATGGTAAAGGCAAACGCATAAAAACATAGTTTATTCTAAATTACAAACAGACAATAAAAATGTACAGCAAACTTAAGGACGAAAATTGTCACTTTTATTATTTATAATTTTCTTAAAAGTTTCAAAACATTTGAAGATCCCGTTGTGACCTTGTAAACTTTGTTGTAATTATTTTGGGGAAGCACCTTGCAAAAGTGGTCAAAAAGTTATCACATAGCAAGGTACAACAACCAAAAAGTATATACCTTTTAAAATATGTAAGCTTTAAAAGTAACAATTTGTTAAATTATAACGTGCATTTGACATGTTTTTTATGTTTTTAAATGTAACTATACACAAGTAACTACGTGATAAATAGTATGGCACATATTACATTTGATTATGTGTGTGAACTTCTTTTAACGTTTATTTTACCTTGCAAATTTAAAATCTATTGTCTACAACTTATTTCTGAAAAGAAAACACATGCAACTTGTTTATGAACTATTCCATGCAATCATGCATAGACCTTGGTTGTCGTTTTATATATATAATAGTAAGGCAGATTTGTTATAAGATAGCTCGATTTATAATTAGCTAAAAGTTATCCCTACTAACGCTTGCTAGATTTTTTACACTAAGACTTTTTTGTTTTAGAAGTTAATGCTTTTCCTGATGTTTTCTTAAAATGCTTACAAGATGACCGCGTTACGTATATCAGGTTAGTTTCCTACTTAAGCGTTTAGGATTAATATCACTACAGCGTTCTACACTCTTATCTGTACAGATTTGCTTCAACAAAAAGCTTTGCAAGCATTGACACAAAGAACAATTTCTAGTACCTTATGTTGTTCCGGCAAACTATCCAAGTATGTTTAGATTAAAGATCTAGTAAAAAGCAACTTTTCTGTGCAGCCACAACTATGTAAAGAAACTGGCAATGCATTTCAGTGCTATCATTTTCAATTGGCATTCATTTGTAATGAACAGTGTGTACTTTGTAGTTCAGTCTTTTGTAAAATTTTGATTCTAAAATCAGCATTTGGTAAAATATTTGCAAGAGACTCATATCTTATTAGCGTAGCACACAGTATCACATGGTAAGCAGTTCAGGTTGGGGTGAAGGGTTGTAACTGAAATACTTCTTTAACTTGGTCTCGGGTCACCTTTTAGGTCTTATATTTTCACATGCTGAATGCTTCTTGACATACCAGTGTCATCCTTGCAATTCCATTGTCTTTTTTACAGATATGCATTGCGAAGAAAGCCTCAAAGAAGATCTGGTACATCAGTATTAGTAAAAACTCCTGACTGGTCATATATTGGTAAGACATTTATTTTAATGAATTAGACATACATGTAGTGGTGGGATTCAAATTTCTATCAACAAAAGTCATGTTTTTCAGCCGGTTCTGTTACAAAAAGTCGTATTTCCATTGACAGTAACCAGTAATACTAACCGGTTCACTGATCTCATAAATTTTCGTGAGACAGTTCTATAGAACCAGTGCGAACCAGCTGAACCCCACCCTTGCATATATGGGTTTTTAAGAAGTTAAGCATGAAATACATGTTTGCTTTTGAAATATTGCTTGGTGGCAATTGTCTGTTTAAGGCAGTGATTTTCCACCGCTAGTGTTCCATATATATATACTTTATCAAATGAATTAGTGTTCTATAGCACACTGGTCAAAAATCAGTGGTTTAAATGTTCCATTTTGGTTTGGTCCTGTGGTGAGATTCAATTTTTTTGTCAGCCGGTTCTATCACAAAAGTCATATTTGTTAGCTGGTTCTGTTACAAAAAGTCCATTGACTCTGATCTCATAAAGTTTTGTGAGACGGTTCTTCAGAATTGGTGCAAACTGACTGAACCACTGGCTTGGTCCATAATAAGAATGTAATTGTGTGGCTGTTTTGCTGTTTTAGTATAATGCAGTAGTTAAGTGTTTACTTTATTGCATCATTATAAAGTTTTGTTTGGTGTTCAGCAAGATTTTTTCATGCATAAAGTGTTCCATGGCTAAAAAACGGTTTAAGGTAATATTATCTTTTACCACTAGATGGGAGACCTGCGCCTCCTGGATCACAAGCCACTAGAAGAATGGAAATGCAAAGACGTATTTGTGTAAGTGTTTCATACATTGGGGGTTTACTTTATATCTGTGATGGGCTGAGTACCCGGTATCGAACGATTTCAGTGGTATTGATACTCGTACTTAGTATCGAAATATATAAGCTATTGCTGCCAGTCATAATATCAAGTTTGTAAAGATCTTCTGGCAAGGTCTTGTGAGTATGGAAATATTTGACCTCAATTTTCGATACCAAAGGCCAATTTACACTATAAAGAATACAGGCAACTTTTTAAAAATATTTCCTTCAAACAGCACAAAATCGAGTAAAGGTTCTGTCAGGTTACTGTATATTTTTTCGCTATCATGTGGAGATCACGTTTTTCTGCATGCTTTGCGTTTGTGTGTATACACATGTACCGCAACCATGGCAGGTAAATTAGCTAGTGATATACAACTAAGTACAACACTCTATTTAAGTACTCAATAATTGCTATCAAAGGTATATACATATGGTACTCATATTTTGTGTCGGTACTCGCTTCAAAACCTGGTATCGTCCATCAGTACTGAATATCCAATGCTAAATGTGATTTTTCAACAGGAAAGAATTATCCAATTGAATGATGACATTGCACAAGCAGAGGAACAAGGGCGACATGATTTTGACAATTTGCTGTCAACAAACACAGCAGAAAGATGAAAAAGTGTAAAACGGTCTTACACTACTTTTTTGACTGAGCTCAAAACAGTACAAGTCTGCTGCTGTTTTATCTGACATTTGTAATGCTGAATGGCTCAGTAAAACATATTTCAAGTCTAGCTAAAAATCTGATCCCAAATTGGAAAATTGTTTTTTTTTAGTGTATAATTTGCTTAAATGTTGCAATGGACCATTTTCTAAACTTAGTATGAATGAACTACCACATACTTTGTCTGGTCAATAAACTATTTTTATGGCACCTTTGGTTTAATCTTAGACATGCCAGCCAAACAAACAGTGTTTGAGAAAGTAAAGTTTTATGAAAAGTATTTGATCCTTTTACATTTTATTCAGTACATTGCAAATCCAAAGTACAAAACTCAGAAACACACTAAACAAGGAAAAATTTTGCCGAAGTATTCTTATGCCCTAGTACTGACAATGACAACAGTTGAAAATTGTTGAAATGTCTGTAATGAATTGTATTTATTTCACATACGCTCATAGGCAGTTTTGTTTTTATCTAGGAGAATATGAAAATAAAAGGAACAGAAAATCACAGCACACTCATACACACTCTTCAGTGGGTCTGACATACTATGATCTAAAAGAAAAACATTAAAAATCACAGTCAATATCTAACAATTCTCGGTCCCTGTCCTTATTTGAAGTCCATCTTGATATAATTCTCTCTTGAATGGAAAATCGTTTTACACATTCTGGAGTTGACTTCTGTGCATCTGATAAATCGTCAGGCACAAGAACGTAACAAAACATCACTTCTTTGGAGACTGTCGTTGCAAGTCGAAGTAATCCGGATAGCATCACCCACGAAAAGTTTCTGCTTGCTACACCATTAAAATCCACAGCCTGCAAATAATAATATCCTTAAAAGAAGCTACAATCTAATATCCCGTTTCCATGGCCGTTGGTCCGATCGGACTTTCAAAAGTCCGATCGGACCTCCTCGCGAGGAGGTCCGCGAAAACACTGAAAAAAATGCTGAGTCATTCCTTATTGCGTCCGATTGAACTGAAATAGCGGAAAAGTCCGATCGGACCAACGGCCATGGAAACGGGATATAATACTTGCATAAAAATGATAACTCTTTTTTGTGTGGTTGAAACCCTTGTTTCCACATATTCTGGGTAATAGCATAAAAAAGCCTTGCACATTCAAAATACAGTTAACCACATTAGTTTTAAACTTTAAAGTACAGTTAACAAAACCAATGTAAACTTAAAAAAATATACATTTAAACCAGGGGTGCACAACCTGCAGCCGAAGACACGAGTTTGTGCGGCCAGGAACATGTTCATTTAAATATATAGATTGGCAGCTGTGACAGAAATAAAAACTCTTTTGCCCACTTTTTTGATTTTTGCTCTGAACTGATTTTGTAGAAACTAAGAAGAGTATTACCAGCCTAGTAGCCATATGCGTCAGCCTTTTTGTGCCTATTGTGTGCAAACAATGCAAAAAACAGATACCACAAGCATCACAATATAGATTATGACGTCATAAACAGTTTAAACTGATCGTCAGACTGTTCATCTAAGTCTCTGCATCAAGTTAGAAATTAATGTAGGCATTTAAGGTGTCATTAAATGGTATGTATATATATATATATATATATATATATATATATATATATATATATATGGTATGTATATATATATATATATATCTAAGTATTTCTTTACATCAGTAATTGTAAAATACAAGCAAGCAGGCAATTGGCGGCCATCGGTGAAATAAATATCTGCGTAGCGGCCGTCATAGCGAAAAGGTTGTGCACCCCTGATTGAAACATTGTTCCTTGTAGGACAAAACATGTTTCTAACATCCCACCAAATGTGGGAATTAAATACTACTAAACAGGGGTATTGGGTCTTAAGCAGCATTGCTTCAACCCAGCAGAATTTAATAGGTTCATCAAACAAACTGATTAAATGAACTTGCAACAAAAATAGGCAGCTCGACGGCGGACTCATTGTGAGCCACTGGCGTAGAGTACGGGGGTGCGGGGGTGCCGCGCACCCCCGGCCTTAACCTTTGTATAACGTCAAAATCGCATCTTTGTTCAGGTTAGGTCGGTTAATTAAAACGTTTTTCCAGCTGAACAAATGCACTTGCATTCACGCCATTGATCGAACAGACGTCGGTTGAAACGTAACAATTGTAATTGTTTCGTAATAAATGAGCATTTTAATGCAACATAAATATGATTTATAGACTAACGTTTTAATATTATTTGTCGCAATAACTCTCTGCAACAAAAAATAAATATAAAAATAGTTAATAAATTGTTTCCTAAGCCGAGTTTAATGTCCTTTGGCAAAGTACTGCAACGGCCTAAACTAGATCCAAGGTGACCTAAGTTTAGGCGTCAACAATACATATAGTCGCCTATATTTAAAACGTGAATTGCTTTACTTTTATTCCCCCCGTAACACTTTACTTTAAAGTTAATCGTTGTTGAAATTGCTGATTCGGCAAATCGTCCTTTTGTTACATCAGACGTTATCAGACGCACAGCAAACGTTCCAATCGAACCCACAGAAATTGCGCCAAGTGACTATTTGCAAATTAATGTGATAGAAACTACATGCTGAAGCACGTAAAAGGTGTCGTTATTTGGTCTTATACGGGTACAGCTACTGTACATGGTATAGGCATCGTATTTGGAATATCAAACGGCGCACCCCCGGTATTTTTTAAAACTCTACGCCTATGTTGTGAGCCATAACACATTTAGGTGCTGAATAAATTTTCTTATGTATTGCATTATCATTACAGGTACCTTCATTGTTTTTGCATCCACAGTCTGAATTACGATAACATAACTTGCGTGATAAAATGATGGACCTTTCCTGTACAAGACCAGGTCAGCTCCAAACTGAATTCCATCTTTTGGCACCCAACCCTTACTTCGAAAGTGATGGTACGCGGCATAACTCACTGGGAAAAGTGGTTTTGTTTTGCAGAACATTTGCCATTGCCTGTAGATGTCACAAAATACAGTAAACCTGTGTTAAACAAGATTTGGTTAATCCAGGTCTTTGTCTTATTTGGACAAAACTTGATGCAGAAATGATTTGTAATGTGGTAAGGATTTACCCAATCAACATCATTTAATCCAGACATATTTTTTGTTCCAAACCAGTCCAGATTACCCAAGGATTGTGCTACATATTGAACAATATAGTACACGTCATTAGGCTGACTAATTGAGTTTTATAAAGTGGGAAAACACCAAACTTATAATACAATTGATCTGATTTGTGTAGAGCAGAGGTGGACAACCTTTTTCACTGTGGGGCCAAATACAATTTGCGATAATTAGATCGCGGGCCGCACCTTTATGTAAAACAAGGTGATTTTACTTCGTTGCATACCAAAAATGCCTAACTACAAGTAAAATTCGCATTCGATTTTAGCCACAATATTGTCATGGCGCAAAAAATAACATCAGGCGCACTAATCTACTCCAAAAATATAATAATTGGACTCGTATAATAATTGAAGGGTCTCTGCGGGCCGCACAACTTTAATCAATGGGCCGCAGGTTGCCTACCCCTGATGTAGAGCAACCCCTTGCATGTACAAGGCAGTGGGCAGTTGCAGTTTAACCATATTCTTTTCGAACAACCTGAAAAGGAAATTTTTATCCTGCAACCAAAAACATAAACAACTTACTCTGCTATTTCAATGTTTTGTGATTCTTCCGATTTGACAAACAGGCATCCCAGTGCGTATGAGAGAAAAAAGCTTTCTTCTAGACTTAACTGCAGCCGTTCAATGGCATCAACAGACTTGTATTCAAAGTGGTTTAGTTCAACATAAGAATCAGCTTCATTTTCTTTAACGTCCATCGCAGTTACATCTTCAAATTGTTTGTTATGTTCACTGCTTTGCGACAAAAATTCATGGTTTTGCACATTTTCCTCATTGTCTGTGGATGTTTGTGCGTCTGTTTCTGTGTGAAATGGCTTTGCAGTCTTTATTACTTTCCCGAAGAAACCCTATACAAAAATTACATTTTTAGCTTCAGCCAGTTCTGCTAATAACTTTTTTTAAAGTGCAAACAAATCACAAAAGTACTGCAATTAGCAAAGCATTACCTGACTGTACAAATTCCTTGCGTCACCTTTTTTGCTGACAACAACATGATTATTAACAAGCAAACCATCATAATAATTCCACTCCTTTGTTGATGCACCAACTTTCGTAATCGAAGCAACTGGAATAGGTAGGGGACGGTAACCAATGTTACCAGTGTTCTTCTTTTTCTGTGGTGGCTTAAAATGTGCCATAGCTACAGGCAGCCTAACTACATTTAAGGCAAAACAAACAAACAAAAATAAAATTTAAACAGTTCGCAAAGGGGTAATTTCCCGAAACTAATAAAGCATCCACTTATTAAAATCAAATTATTGTTGTTGTTTTAGCATATTTTAGTAATTATAGGACAGCTTGTTTATTTTTTATTTTTTCGAGGTTAATCAAGGAGTTTATTTGTAATCAACTATTATCTTTGCGCCTACAGAAGAAAAAAGGAGTGCTAAATGATTTTTTTCTTTTTCTGTGTCAGTTTTGGCGCGAGTTTTTTTTCACTGTTTTTTCGTTCCCAAACATTTAGCGGGAACTTGCAGCGAGACATGAAAGAGAGAGATTGCTTTCGTTTTGTTTGCGCTTTTCAGTTTACATTCTGCAGAAAAACGCAGACAGTTTTGCATGCTTAAACTACAAACTGTTTATGTCTACTACTGTATATTTGTAGATTTTTTAGGTTTTGCTATTGAATTAGTAAAAGTTAACAAACCAACTTTATCTTGCGCTTGCTATTGAAAAGTTGAAACAAGACAAATTATGGATGTAACGCATTCACCATCAAAAGGAACAAGATCACACACTAGACAGAGGTGAGTTCATGTTTTATTAACTTAAAGTTACAAGTTTTTGTTTGTTATACTTTTATTATCATTTTGGTAAGGAACAAAAACTGGAAGTGCTGTGCTCTTTTAGTATGTAATCTTACTAATTGCCTCTTTGTGGGCATAACTTAACTCGATTAGGTTTTATTGATTTTTTGTCAGATTTCATTTGTAGTTTTAATTTATTTTACCCCATCAGATGCGCCAACCTCACCCTCCAATGTGAGTCCCTGTCACATACCGGTAATGCTTATAGTAATGTTGTAGCTGCAGCGCGTCTACCATCTATCCACCAATTGTGCCCTCAACTTTGTCACGCTTTTCACAATTTGAACATTGTGCAGATATTTCCGGCTTGGTGAATATTTTAGCCCAATTGTGCTGCTAGGATTTTCCCTGACGAAATAAACTCAACTTAACTCAGATTAATCTGGGGTTGAGCAATACCTTTTAAGTCGTTAACATAAAAAAAATATTTCAGTACAGGATTTTAACTTACATCCTTGCAAGCACAAGGCAGAAGCTTAAATCTCTAACACTCTGGCAACCTGTGTAATATTATAGCGTTGTTGTTTTTTTCAGAGAGAAGAAATTTCACCCATCAAAAGTTGAAGACGACTTAAGAAGCCCTTTGCGTCACACTCATGACTATAACAACAAACAGATAAAAGATACAAGGTAAAAAATGAATCTCCTGGTTGTTTTAACTGTACAGTCACAAGTTTTAAATATGTACTTCAAAGTGTGTACTCTTTTTAATGTGAAATTGTTTGTCCAAATTGTACATTTTTCTTGTATGAAAATGATACCTTATATCTTAGATCACATCGAAAATGGTCAGACAACAGAAGATCAGGTCCTTTAGAAAAGCAATTTAAAAGAGAATCTCCAAGGTCTTATGATAGGTAAAATATGTAAAAAACAAATTTTGTTGGTTATACATGCCAGTCATAGGTGTCGATTTTTTAGCATAAATTTTCTTTTGTGAGGTGGCAAAATTTGGTCGAGTGATTCCTTATGTGATCAAACCACACTATGATACACGTTAAGGTTTGTAGATGGTATTTCGCGGATACGCAATCTTGCTTAATTTCGACGTAACACCTATGAAAGTCACGTGACAAATCGTCCATTTCGTTCTGGAGTTATGACGTCACAATGCGTTAGTGATGTAATCAACAGCACCTACGCGATCCTGGCAACCAGCAAACAAAGGCTCCAGCAACCACGCAAGGGGTTCACTTTCAACCCCAATATCTCGCGAACCAAACAAAGCTGAACAGAAAAACTTTAACACAATACTTTTTTTAGCATTAACAAACCATCGATGGCACTCATTTGAAAAAATATTAAAACCACGAATATTAATACGTTTATGCATATGACTGCTTAATGCTCTTTGATACGTTTCGTGACATAAAAGCCACTGACATATTCTGTTTCTGCAGAGCATGCCGTTTTCAAAAAGCCCTAACTCGTTATTTGAACTTCGGGGGCTCTGCTCCCAAAAAAACAAGTCCTAACTTGCACATAAACAAGTCGAAATATACAATTTATGAGTTTTACACTAAAATATGAGACTATAAAAAAATATGAATAATATCATTTAGGCCAGGGGCGGGCAAATTCTCCAGTCGTCGGGCCTGATATGAGAAAATGAAGTACTTGGTGGGCCGGATTCCTGAATCGATACATTAATCGCGTATTTATCCAGTGATTTAAAACGGATTTTTGACCACCTAAACCAAATACATTCAAGAACATCACAAATACAATACAGTCCAAACAATCTAACTGATATAACATAAATATTTACCTCAGCAAATTTAATGCATACACTACAGACTTAGATACTGCTGAAACACTAACTAGGCTACAGGAAACCGTGAAAGCACGCCACACAAATGGTTTGCAGTTATGTCGTAACAATGGACGTATGGTGCAATGGTAACAACGGCGGGAACGTTTTTTGCTATTGGGGAGCGTATCTGTCCGTTACAACTATAATTTGACGCAGTAAGCATATAGGGCAGGGGTTCCCAACCTTTTTACGATCCCGTACCACCTGGACGCTCTGCACTGCCACGCGTACCACCATAGAGCACTAATGTGCTCTATCTATGGTACCACTTCTTGCAGAACAACTAATTTGTTTGAATCATATTTCATTCAACGCTATCTTAAGCACCAAAACAGTAGATATATCTATTAAGAGCAATCATTAGACATAATTAACGCCCACTGTGCCGCAGCGTTGTTCAGCTTTTCATAGCAAGTAGCAACTATGCTTTTTGTTGAGAATTGACATGACCTGTATTTTGAAGATCGTAATGATACGAAACAACAGGGATAGTTACGTAACAATGACAATAGGCCTGGGGACTGTTTTTTTTTGTAAACAAAACCAGACAAACAAAATATAAAGTTGCAAATTGAGGTTTTTGTGAACAAAACAGAAGCTACTCGCGTACCACCTGGAAACCCTTCGCGTACCACTAGTGGTACGCGTACCACCGGTTGGGAACCCCTGATATAGGGGGAATTGCGGCAGACTGTGGCCGCGGGCCACACTATCATGTAAGACCTGAAACTGTCTGCGGGCCGCTCAAAATCCCGTCACGTGCCGGATCCGGCCCGCGGGCCGTATGTTGCCCGCCCCTGATTTAGGCCATTTTGATCGGTCGCGCGCCATTGTTTGCTGGCGAGCGGGACGGCGGCATTATGCGCGAGTTATGAACTTCAAGTTAATATTCGGAGCAGAGCCCCCGAAGTTCAAATAACGAGTTAGGGCTTTTTGAAAACGGCATGCTCTGCAGAAACAGAATATGTCAGTGGCTTTTATGCCGCGAAACGTATCAAAGAGCATTGAGCAGTCATATTCATAAGCGTATTAATATTTGTGGTCTGGATCATATTTCAAACGAGTGCCATCGATGATTTGTTAATGCTTTGAAAAGTATCGTGTGCAATTTTTTTCTGTTTAGCTTTGTTTGGTTCGCGAGACATTGGGGTCGAAAGTGAACCCCTTGCGTGGTTGCTGGAGCCTTTTTTTGCTGGTTGCCAGGATCGCGTAGGTATCACAGGGGTAGTACTAAATACCGCATGTGACCGCATGTGGCCGCATGTGACCGCATGTGATTCCTCTTAAAGTGCACCATGTTATGTGAAATGTAAGAATTCAGGGGTAAAATAGACCAGATTCTAGATTGATTTTAATTTCAAACCTTCACCCAACCCTAATAGCTCTAACCGTAAGCGCTTTCAAAAGTCCGCAAAATTATTTTTTCGTAAAAGCATATTTAAGTCCTTCACAGATTCCTGCCGTGTGATAACATGCGGTAGCATGCGGTATACCATGCGGTCACATGCGGCCACATGCGGTATTTAGTACCACCGGTATCACAGCGGTGTACTGGTTACTGGCAGGAAAAGTGTATCTCGTGCTGGATAGCGTTATTTATCCGAAGTAGTGTGGTTCAAAATGTAACATAACGCACAAAACGCAAACCTGGCTTGTGATACTTAAACAGTGATCTGTAAATTAATTTAACATGTTCAATTTTGCATAAGTATCTAATAGGCATTGCAGTTTCGACACAAAATTTGCGCACATGGGTGGCCGCAGCAATTATATTTCCCGCGCATGGAAATGGAACACTTTATGTAACAATATAACTCCCAATTGCCAATTAACATTCGAAACGTAAAAATTGCCATTGTTACGCCATAAGTCTTGTTGCTCTGGAGGAGCAAACTTGACGAAAACCACTGAAGCGAGTAGCGCAAAATGGGTTTTCCCCATGCGTTGTTTAAAAACAAAAGAAATTTTGCTTTGCACATGCTCCAAATATACCGACCATTAGAAAGAGCGCATGTGAATGAAAGAAACGCAGATCTGCAGTGCACGATACGGCCATATTGTTTCTGGGGTGGCAGCATAGCTATTTTATAATGGCTGCCACCCCAGAGATTTTTAGTGGGAAGGCACGCCACCCCTGCCACCCCGGGAATCGACGCCTATGATGCCAGTATATTAATTATGGGTCCCCTTTCCTGAAGGGGACACATATTGATTTTACTCAAATTGTTTGTTTTTTTCTTTCTTTTTTTTTCTTTTTTTTTCTTTCATTTTTTTTCTCCCCAAAGTTTGTCCGACTCGTTTTTCCATCAAATGTTTGATGGATTTGGATGAAATTTACACAGATGGTAGATGTAGTTATGTAGATGTGCATCCCACTTTGTTTTTGTTGATAACCCCAGTATTTACCCCGCTAGCCTCCTAAAATGGGTATTTTTCCCCCGAAGTTTGTCCGACTCGTTTTTCCATCAAATGTTTGATGGATTTGGCTGAAATTTACACAAATGGTAGATGTAGTTATGTAGATGTGCATCCCACTTTGTTTTTGTTGATAACCCCAGTATTTACCCCGCTCGCCCCCTAAAATGGGTGTTTTTACCCCGAAGTTTGTCCGACTCGTTTTACCATCAAATGTTTGATGGATTTGGCTGAAATTTACACAGATGGTAGATATAGTTATGTAGATGTGCATCCCACTTTGTTTTGTTGATAAGCCCCCTAAAATGGGTGATTTTTTAAACAGTGTCAGAATTGGCTGAAATTTGGATTTCTTGTATAGTATGCCATTTATAGGTGTCGATTGTTGCGTTCAACCCTGTAGTCCTAACATTTACCCCACAAGCCCCTAAAGTGTAAAACGTATTTGTATGTTACTGGTCACCACAAACGAAAGATTTCTTTGGAGCAATAGTGTTACAAGGGCAACCAGTTGTATGTTGCTCATTGGTGGGTTGCTTGGTGGTCGTTTTTGCGCCATGGCAGTTAGGGGCTTGTTAACAGCCCTATGATGTCAGAAACATTAACGGTTGTTGCTCAAAACACCTCTAGTGGTCGAAATTTTATACATTGGCGGATTGGGCTGAAATTTTGCAGTACTATTGATTAAGTCATTGTGGTTTTTATATATTTTTTAGTTTGTGTGTCGAACCGAATTAGTTGCCCTACTAGCCCCCTAAAATGGGTCAGTTTTTTAAAACGTTAAATAGGACATACTTCAAACAATATCTGGGGTGAATCTAATTTTATAGCTTGTATTCTACATAGTATTATTATTTAAGCCCAGTGCCGATCACTGTGTTTTACCTTACAACACCCGACTTTCTCATGGTTATCTCTTGAATTGCATTATTTTCAACTTTACATGTGTGGGGACCCATGAGTTTTTGCCTGCAGAAACGACTAAAGTTATAAAAGACGATGGCTAATATGGGACCCAATACAAAATAAGCATAGGAAATATATTTATGTTTTAAAATAGGTTATAGTGTATATGTAAGGGCAATATGTGCTAAGCCACCCTTCTAGTTTCTGCTGTAAAAACTAATTGGAATGAATGTATTTGCATACACTTGTTGCATGTAGAACTGGTTCTCAAACCCGATTTTTCAATACTTTAATGAAAGCTGTTTGTGTAAACAACGGTTATAATTAACATATAATTGGTAAATGTTGTAAAGATTGTGTAATCTGTGTTAATTTCAGTTTAAACTGGATGACTACACCAGCCGATACAGCCTATGTCTTGTCACCAGCTGCACTGATGAGACCTTATGAGTCGAAACAGTGTGCACTGTCTGCAGCCTACTTAATAAGTTAAAAATGTTTTTCACTTTAGGGATCCTACAAGATCAGATGTTTTCCAAACTAAACCATTAGCAAGCAGCACTAATTGGTGCGATCAAGTTGATCTCGAAGATGAAATCAACATGCAAGCAAAAGATGCTGAAAAACGTATTTCTGCACTAAGAGAGAGACAAACAAAGCGATTAAGTGAATCTGGAGACAGTGGAAACAATTCAAGTATGTTGTGTTTCTTAAAGCTAATCTGAATGTACAGCGCTGGGTGTTAATTATGGGTCCCGTTTCCTAAAAGGGACATATATTGTTTTTGTTTGTATTTTTTTAGCAGGCAGATGGTGTATGCAGTAAGTTGTTATGTAAGATATAGAATTTATAAATTGCAATAAAGAGAAAAGTCACCTTTCTAGTTTGGGTTTAAATATTAATAAAAATGAAAATGCAAGCAAAATACTATTATATATCTTTTCTGTTTTTAATTTGAACCACTGGTGGTATTCAGCCGGTTCTATAGAACCGTCTCACGAAATTTTATGAGACCAGTTAACCGGATAACATTACTGGTTACGGTCAATGAACTTTTTGTAACAGAACCGGCTGAAAAATATGACTTTTGTGATAGAACTGACTGACAAAAAATTAGAATCCCACCACTGGTTACAACTTGTCTTCTTTTATGCAGTTGTGGAAATGGAAACAGACAACATTGTTTTGATGAGGCGTGAAAAACAAATTGAGTACGGAAAGAACACAATTGCATATGACAACTACATTTCAGAAGTTCCAAAGTAGGTGACCTTTAAAATTATTGATCCAACAGTTCTACTTTTGTTAATGGACTAGTTTCATGCTGTGAACAACAATGCAAAGGTTTTTTTGATGACCTACACAAATGTTTGATGCCATTGTTCCAAAATTGAGTTCAGTATCTGATACTTGAAATTTAGAGTCATATTATCAATAGATCGCCAAGGTGACTGAGTGGTTAGTACAACCGCCTTGTATTTACAAGGTTTTTTAACAGACTTTCAACAGGCAGCTTAGCCATTGACTGATTGTGAGCATAACACATTCAGGTATTGCCCACCAACTAAAGATGAAAATGAAACGAACAAACAATAGATTATCAATATTTCTTTAATACTGAAATCTAATGGAGAATTCTCAAACAACAAACTTTTAGATCACAAAGAAAGAGGGGGCATCCACGCACACCGGACAAATTTATCAAAGTTAGTCGTCGTTCCTGGGATGCTCAAGTCCGTATTTGGCGAAAAGCTCTTCATCACTGGAGAAATGAAGTAGAAGAACAAACATCAAAGAGGTGTGTGCCCAATCATTTGCTGTTTAAGTTGATTTAAATCTTTGGTCTTTTTTATATTACTCCTATTGAAGGCCTCCTAATTAATCGTCTAAATTTCGATTCGGCCGCAACCGAATATTCAGCGATTTTGCCGAAAAATTCTGCCGAATCAACCGAATTATTTATGACGTCACGCGAAGTCGTACGCTACCCGTTTGACATGAAAAAATGTTGATCTACCAAGTAACTGGTGCAGAATAGTCGTTTTTTGTCCTCATTTCAGTTCTGTGGGGTTTAAAATTGCCTCAAGCATGATTGGCAACCCGCCAATGAATTACCAATTTTTTTTAAATACAGTGGAAAAACGATAATGTGTTGAAAGAGATAAAAATTGACACGATTTTCGTTATGTTTGGGCTTTCAAAAGATTGCGTGGTACCTTACTAAGCAGAAAAGACACGTTTTACGCTTTAAATTTGTGTTCGTAAAAGATTCGGTTTTGGCCGAATCGCAACAAATTATTCGGCCGAAACCGAATCTTTGCAAAAATGACCGATTCGGCTGAATAAATTCGGCAAACCGAATATTCGGTACATCTCTAGTCATAATGAATCAAGCCAGTCTCCCAAGCATTCCCACATGGCAAGCAATGGTTTAGTTTTATTGTTGCACAGCTATTTCTTGCTTGGTGACTTTGTTTTGCATCGCTATGTTTTCTTTCTCCAAGCAAAAAATTCATCTCTCACATCAGTAACAGTGAAGAAAGTAGCTGTAATTTGTTCTCACTTTTTACTTTACACTTTTATTAGTGACAAAATATAGAAAATTTAGGGCCTTGAATCCGGGAGTAATGCTGACAATTGACATAAAAGCGTTTGCAGTGTTTTACAAATTCTGTTTTTGCATGACAAATCCTTAACTTTAGCCCGGCATTACAGGCTGATTTCATGCACTGGTAAAACGCAAGAAAATCTTAGTAAATTGCAACCAAAAAGGATTATGTATATTTGTCGTTAAACAGCATATTTTGTTGCCCTTTATGCAGAAAGCATGCTGACACAAAGGAGAACAGCAACAAACGTAAACCACAGGAAAGAGAAAATGCACATAAAAGCGATAAAGTAGCGAAGACAAAAACAGCTCCAGGGGATGCAACATCATCAACACAATCTGAAGATGAAACAAAACTCCTGGCGGGAGATACAGAGGATGATGAGTATGTGCTTGACCTTGATGATGATGCTTTGTTACTGGGTATTGATGGAGAGGATTCAGATATCTGAACTAATAAACCATCTTACTGACTGATTTGTGCTACAGTAACATGATGATATAGGACTTTTACCCAGTAGTGGGATTCAAATTTTTCGTCAGCCGTTTCTATCACAAAAGTCATATTTTTCAGCCGGTTCTGTTACAAAAAGTCCATTGACAGTAACCAGTAATGCTAACCGGTTCGCTAATCTCATAAAATTTCGTGAGACAGTTCTACAGAACCGGTGCAAACCGGCTGAATCCCACCACTAACCTTACTGATTGATTAGTGCTGCAGTAACATGATGATATAGGAACATTTATCTGAATGCCAAACAAAACAATAAAAAGCAGTAAATATATAGAGGTTGTTTGTAATTTCTTGTTTTGTTTTAGTGCTGTTAAAACTTGTTGACAGTTGCCAGAAACTATGTGAAGTTTATGATTTCACCGATGACTGTAAATTGTGTTACAGTTCTCTGATAATGTTTTACTATTATTTCAACTTTTTACTGTTTTTTTGTTCTGATTGTGATCATACACTTTAGTAAAATAACTTGCTACAAATAGACATGTGTATTTTTGTGTGGTTAGTAGGGTTAAGTTTGTTTTGCTTGGTAAAAGGAAACATAGTCACGTTAGCACTAGTACAATTACCAAGTCATAAATAGTTGCAAGTACAGAAACACTACAACTGTTGCAAAAACCTGTGGTGGAAATTACGCCAATGTAAGAATGTGCACATAAATAGGACACATAGTCAAAAGATGCAACAGCCGCACCCTTAAGACTACATTTTCAAATAACATGTGCAGAGAAGTAGGGGATATCGCTGGAGAAGGGATAGGCACGGAGGGCAACGCATACCAGTTGCTTGAAAAATGGAGGTTTTTAAACAACGACCACGTTACCTGAATTACCCCACGTATGAGATCAAATAATATCTCAATAGGTTAGGTGAAACCAGTAATTATTGCGATAAACTACTAAATCCGTCATTTGGAATATTTTTTCTCAAAACAAATGGTAGAAAATCTCCCAAAATACTGAACAGGCGTTTCGTCCACCGACCACCAGGTTGCATATTTAACAAATTAGGGCTTTATCAGAGCAATGAACGATATAGTGCAAGCACAACATGCGAAAATACACAAGCGCAGCGGGATATAACGTAAAGTACGTAAAGTAATTATAAGAAATATAAGAAAATCTCCCGCCGCGAATAAATCGCTACAGCGATCTAATCGTGTCCCACAGTGCTTTGCGCGCAAACCGTTCACAAGCAAGTTGCAAGTTGGGTTTGCGAGAAATACTGGTTTAGTCTTTAAAACATTAAATTTAGGACAGTTTAAGCTACTTGCAAAGGCCAACAAACGACTCACCATGTCTCGAGGACGACCAAGTTCTTCATTGTTTGTCAGAAACATCGCTGACAGTTGCAGGTAAATTGTTTGCTCATTAAAACATTTTAAACGCAAATTTTAATCCATTTAAATCGTTGCTTTGCAATGCGTTTAAGTCATGAGAAACGTTTTAATTCAATTGTCAAGTTAAAGTAATTGCCCCATATGCTAAATTAATAGGTGCTGGCAAGAAAATTGAAAGTGGTGCAAATTTTTGAGACTTTTTTGTTTTTTATTCATGAGATTTTTTTGTGCATAAAGTATAATAATTAAAGTTAAGTTTTAGGAAAGTGCAGGTTCTTGCCCATATCTACCTATTCCATGTTTTCATCTAAATCTTTGTATTAATGTGTTTGTTACAAATATGGTTGCAAATCGTTGAGTACTAACACTTAACAATCATGTTATTTGAACTTTTTGCGAAGCTCCAATTTATTTCTGGGTATTTATTTTTATACCAGACCTGAAGACCTACGACGTGAGTTTATCCGCTTCGGGCCTATAACGGATGTTTACATTCCCCTTGATTATTATACCCGCCGTGCGCGTGGTTTTGCCTACATACAATATCCTTTCTAACAACTTGGTTTGTATGCATACACTGAATTTAACATTATCATGTGATTTTCACAGTTGTAAAGCTCGTTCAATGGAAAGAGCACAAAGTAAAGTACCTAAAGCAAAGAATAAAGTCAAAGAAAAAGCCTAAAGTTCCTGGAAAAAGTCTCCCAAAGACCCAAAAATGTAACCGTGTAAGCCTAAAAGAATAGGCGTGCATGATACAATTGTGGTGAAACTGTTAAGCAGTTGGTAAAAATCGCAACCTTTGCCACTATGATTTATTTCTTTTTCAGGCAAATTGTAAAACCAATGTCCACACATTTGTTTTTGTTTGGAAAAATGCATGAAAATAAAATTGGTAACTGTAAAAACTTCATTGATGATTTCAATGATTTGAAAATTGTAAAAAATGTCTTTGCCGCCATTCTACATAAGGTGGTTGTGAAAAAGCTGTGAAACTCATTTTCAATCAATATACCCAACTGTTTTTAGCGAACTGAAAGTAAAGACCCATCAAAAGGTTACGGACGAAATTTCTAAAGGCAAAAAGTTCTAAAGCACGGACAAAAGTTTAAAGAAAAGCAAGAATAAAGTTTGGCAACACAAGATCCTAAAAGAAACTTGGTGTTAAAGGCATTGAAAGAGAAACACCAAGGTTGCAATAGGAAATTTAGGCCAAAACCCAATTAGAATATAGTTTACCTCAAAGATTTTTATCATATCCTTTCAAAAGAAAGCTCTTTTATCGCCTTTTGGATACTTTTTCGGATATAAAGAATATTTGCAATAAAAGTTTAGTCCTTAATTCACTTGATAACGTTCGAGGACACCCGCGATGCAGAAGACGCATTATATGCTATGGATCGCAAATGGATTTGTGGACGTTACATCGAAGTACAGTTTGCAGCAGGAGATAGAAAAAGTAAGTCCTGTTTTTACTCATATGTATTTCAACCAATTTAGTAGCTTCAGGGTTGTGCCATTTGCAAGTAGATTTGACTGGAAATTTGTCTTTTTTAAACTGCAGACTTAAAAACTGTGAGTCTGCCACTATCTGAAACTACTTTTCTAAGGCTTTTTAACCCTGGTATATTTGCTTTTGATTAGCTCCTGGTCAAATGAGATCCAAAGATGCCTCCCCACCTCGGCGCGGGGGAAGATACAGTAGAAGCCCTTACAATAGCCGGAGACACAGCAGGTCCCGCAGTCGATCACATGAGCGCAGAAGATCACCTGAACGCCGCTATAGCAGAAGTAGATCTCGTGAAAGATACCAAAGGGAGGATTACTCACGCCGAAGATCACCAGAAAATGGATATGACCGACATGCCATGTTAGTTAATCGAGTCCTTCATGAAAAACTAGATTAACTGAATCCTTCATGAAAAACTAGATTTTTACTCTCGTACAATGTGTATTGCTGTTTCATTTTAGGAGAAGGTCTCGTTCAAGATCATATGAGCGCGGTCGCTTTTCACGAGATCCTGTTCAACGGTCACCTTCATATGAAAAAGATACACGATACAGGGAAGACTCTCGTGAAGCATCACCACGAAGGAGGCATTCTCCCCCGCCACCAAATCATGCATACGAAAGTCCACCAAGAAATGTACACAGGTGATGAACTGATCATTTTTAAGCAGTTCTGTATACTAATACCATGAGATAACTGGATTTTGTTGTAAGTAATGCATAAATTAAGGGTAATTACTTTGGGAAGGTTAAGTTTGGACTACATGTTTAATTGCAGGAGAGTAAATTTATACTATGATTGATATTAGTGGCCACCGGAGATCAAGGTCTGCATCCAGAGGTTCTGCAAGCAGCTAAATGCACCACGGTTAAAACCAGACTGCAATTTCTTTTGTTTTTTAAAACACATTTGTTTGTAGTTTGCTCCCAATGTGGACATGTGCTTTTGTGTAATAAAATTCTTTCAACCTTTTAAAAAAGCTTGTTGTGATTTAGGTTTTCTTGTGACCGGAGATAACCAATCTTGACACAATTCATTGACCTATATTGTTTGATATTAATCACTTTATAAGCCAGTGGTTCCCAACCTTTTTCGATGAATTCCTGCCTTAACAATTCAAAACATTTTCATTCCTCCCCAATATACTACATAATAAATTTTAGTGCGTATTTCGGCACATTGAACTTTAACAATCAGAAATATACTTGGTTCGATATTACAGTCTGGCATACTTTCTGACAGTTCAGGCCTTTTGTGTTGGGGTGAGGGTTTGTAATTACAATATAGTATAGTCCCTTTTGAGGCTAGTATTTTCACAAGAAGGATTTACCACCATACAGATGCAAAAAAATAACAATCAAACAAAATTTAATTTATTACATTTAACTAGCATATCAAAGCACATATTATAATGGAATAGTTGCCATGAACATGATACTCAGAAGAGGTACGGATATTCCAAACTCAAGAACGGTTGCCACAAAACCAGTGTTCCAGCTCGTTCCTAAAAATACATGAATACTATATATATTACACAATTCCTTTGGTTCTTAACCAGGAGTAAGTGTACCACTAGAGGTATGCCAGAGGCTTTTGGGGTGGTGCGCAAGCAGCATTTCTGTTGTACTCAATTGAAGTCCGATTATTAAAGGCAACCAGACTGATAAGTCCTTGTTTAGGGCAAAACTAGTGTTTTGGACATTCTTCTGAAATTGATAGCCTTTCTTGGTAAACCCATTCAAACTGGGTTTAGGTGGTACGCAGTGGAAGAAAAAGGACGCGATTCATGTAAGGTTAAGAACCATTGCACAAAATCTGAGTTTAACACACCCAAGCCAAAGTAGTTATGGGGTTGTTGAAAAAAAATATTTTCTTCATTACAGATGAATAAGTTTTGCTGCACATATTCTTGCCTTGTTAATCATACAACCATGACCAATACTGGTACAGTTCAGACAGGATTTCTCTCATAAATTGTGCAAAAAAGGTTGGCATAAAATACTTTGGTATCAACAGCAATGAGAAAAAAAATTCATGACTTTTGGAAAATGTGTTTTGTCAAAAAACATTTCCAAATTAAGGACATTTTCAACATTTGTATTCACCCAGTTAACTGTACATGTTAGTATGAACCAGTTCCAAATTAACAAAAAAGTAGTTTTAAATTAATTTGTAGATGACATACCTAAGAATTTGTTGATTTCTTCTTCACGGACATACATTTGCTGGAATCCAACCAAACTAGCTCCAAATGCAACTGTTGCTGCCAACCTCATGGGAAATGTGATTCCTGCAAATCAAATACATTGTTACAGTTAAAAAACAGATATACAGAAGATAATACTTAAAGAATGAAAAAAATTGCGCATTGAGCCATTATCCACCAATTGTGCCAGACACTTTTTTGTGCTCCATAACGTTTCAACGTTACACAGCTACTTCCAGCTTGGTGATTTATTTATTTGTGTTGCTTTGTTTTTTTTCACGAAACGAAAAAAAACTCGACTTTAGGCTTTGATAGATAACTGATGTTTTAGGATACGTTCTTACGGATTGATTTCTTGGGTGTGGTTATTCCGCCGGTTTCAGCACTGCTAATAAGCATTCTTCTTTGTGCCACCATGCTGTTTTGAGAGTTTAGAAGCCTAGATATTTGAGCGCTTCTCTGAAAAGGAAAAAAAAAACGTTTAATGTTGCATTGTGCTAAACTTATTCAAACAAAATATGACTTACCATTGGACCTGCTTGAGGACGGCATTTTAGTAAAACTCGACAGGCATTCATCTTAAAGTTACAACGTTGCTTTACTGTCTAAATTTTAAAATTCCACCTAAACACCTAGCTCAGTCGACAACAGGCGTTTTTTGATATGCGAGTATTACGACCTCTGCGTCTGGGTTTTGTTCAGCATAAAAATATGTTTGACGCATACTGTAAATCTTTTGTTTAATAATTACAATGAAAAATAAGTAATTGTTATCAAATATTATTTAACTATACCACATTTTTAATTTTTACAAACGAATGTGTACAAATTGTGAGTCTTTAAAGGCAAAATGTACTTTTAAGGTGATAGTAACGAATCTAACGATACTTGTTCTTTAAACTGAAAACTAATCTCCCAGATCGTTGCTTGGTGAATGAAGATTATATGTCTTTAAGTTCACGAAAGACAAGGAGTCATTTGTCCTTTTTAAGTCAAAAATAATGATATCAAAAGTAATAGTACTCTTGACGTGTACTGGTAAACTTCTGATGTATTGCTACGCATGAATGCTTTCGGAATGGAACTGTTAAGTTGAGTCGAGTTTGTTCACGAAACATTGCAAGTGTTGTATTTTCCGCCCTTGCAGTTTCGTTTAATGTAATGCAGGTCAAGAAAAATGTATGATGAAATGCTTGACCCTCATATTTACCACGTGTTTCGTCATGACAACATGCACAATTGGAGAAGAGTAAGATAGTATTTTCTTATTTTTGAAACTAAAATTTTCTAAAAGGCGATTAAAAATGGTGCGCCGATTTTGGTTGACATTTGTTTTATTCAACACTGATTTTGTGCAGGTCTTTAAATGATGATATTTTACACCCTTATGAAGAGCATGAACGAACCAAAAGGCAATCCATTGTCAAGATTACACACAAAATTGTTAATACCTCGGACTATGAAACATGGACTGCCCATAATTCTTCAAGTTTTATTCCAGTAGCAAACACAAGGTGAGAAACAATAAGGTTACTTAAGTACAAGTGCACACAACATCTAAACTACTCCTGCTGTGAGGCTAGATTTGTGTGTATGTTCACCTCAGCTAAAATCAGTAGTTCTCAAACTGTGCGTCGCGACGCCCTGGTGCGTCGTTTCAGTTTTCCTAGAGCATCGCAGAATAATTTTGTTTCGTGGCTTTTTGTTGTTGTATCAATAAACATTACTTTAATAATAAGTTTCCTCATTAACTTTTATTTGCTGGTGCGTCGCCAGCCCAGAAAACTTTTTCAGGGGCGTCGCAACAAAAAAAAGTTTGAGAACCACTGGCTAAAATAATTGTAGATTGCAGTTTGGTAAAAGGTATGCCATTAAGAAGGGTTGCACATAGCCAGATTGTCTGTACATTAAAATGCAATGAGAGCAATAAGCCAATAAAAAAAGTTAGCTGTAGACAGTGCACATTGGTATGTCTAGGCGTCTGTGTTTTGGCATCAGTTGTACCTAAAAGGCATTATAGGTCGAAAAAATGTGCACTGTCTATAATCACAAGAATATTGTACAATGTGCGTAGCAAAACGTAACAGCACTATCTATATTTTCTTCCAGGTCTTTTGTAGCAGACATTCCTTCTTTTCACCAATATGTGAGCGACACTCATGTGTATGGACACCACACTGTCATAAACAATCCTTTGAGGACTTTTAGTGTGATTGAGGCACGAAAAGACGGCTGCAGTCGCAATGTCCAAGCAACAGTTACTGATGCAGCAAGAGAAAAGTAAGTTTGTTTGTTTATTAGCCTTTGCATTTAATGGAATAAAAAGGTGTTTTTGGAATTTTTATGTCTTGTTCTGCAGCTTATCTGCTGTAGTGTATTTAGGTAATTATTTTATTCTATTTTATTTGATTGTTTGTTGGTAAAGTATATATATGTGTGTGTTTTATGCATTTGGAAATGACCAAATAGTTGGAGGGGTACTGAACACTGCGTGGTACTGTATAGTACCATACGTTCCCATGGGGCTGTATGGAACCAAATTACAACATTTTTTTAATTGCAAATCTCCTATTTTTACCAAAACAGCCCTAGCCATTGGTTTTCATAAGTCTGCAGTATCACAATTTTCTATTCAGAGTATTGGTTCTTAATTGTTTTAATAAACATTTGACACAACCCTTTTCTATTACTGTATTAGTAAACATGTACATACAGTTGATAAACCAATTGTTTCTTACTGTGTAAAGTTAGTCTAATCATGGTGGAATCAATACCTGTATACAAACATTTAGTGATTGCCTTGTTGCCCAAAATGGTGGCTACTTTGACACAAGGACCTTCTCTTGTCATGGAAACGTTGTGAGCAATGGAAAATTGATTCAAAACACTGGAATTCAAAATGTTCATTTTGGCATCACTTCATCAGGATCCATCATCACTGGGTAAGTATTTCACTTATTTGTGTCCCCTTTTTCTTACAATTAAGATACAATTAAGAACCTCTCATATAAATCATAGTACGCCAGGCCCACAGAAGTCTTTTTCCGGTCACCAAACATTCCGCTATGGCAGGGGTCACCAAACTACACGCTAACCGTTATTAAACTTATCTGGCGGTGAAATAGTGTGATGACCCCTGTCCTATGGCAATGCTCTTTCTTACTAAAGTATTTATTTTCTATTGTAACTCCGGGCTCTTATGTGTATGTTACAAAAATTATTTTGTGTTTTGTCGGCATAGCTAGTTTGTAGGCGTAACTGCAGATACAGGTTTAACTATGTTCTCTCTATTTATGCTGCTTAGGTATTTGAACAAAGAAGGCGTCCAATCTATGAACTTCACACAGCTTATTGGAGGAGTGATTTGGCTTGTTCGTAATGGTGAGTATGGATTTAGATAAGGTGATGCTGTCTCAAAAGATGTTGGTCAAAACTGAATATTTACTTATAACTCCAAATCTGACCTTACTAAAAATACTTGACCTAACAATGTTTCTATTTTTTTTAATATTTTAAATTCAAGTAAACTTATTAATGCTGTTGTGCGTCATGTATTTTTAGACAATATGCTTTGAAGAGACAGCAGTTATCACATTTTTATTGGCCAGTACTAAAAGTTGCGCATTGATTCACACATAAATATGATTTTAGTCAATTTTTTGTAAAAAGTCTGGCCCAAAGATGATAGCCTGAATGGTATGTACATCACCAAATGTTTTACCCAACTGAAACTATTGCATCGCATATTTTAAAAACATGCATTGCTATTGTTTTATTTTATTAGGCACATCATTTGTGGATGAATCACTTAAACTGGAAGATATTGCTGAAGAAACAGGCACATTAAAGTATGTTATGTGTGTGCTAATGCATGAAACACTAAAATGTTAAGATGAACATAAATTCATAACTGGGATCAGCCCTGAAGCATCTATGCCAGGGGTGTCCAACTCGATTACACCGCCGTGCCAATTTTTGTTTTAAAATATACTCGCGTGCCAACGTTTGGTACTTTTTCCAAACCATGTCTAAAACGTCTTAACGGTACGGGCTCGATCCGAATATTTGGCCAACATGTAGAACCATATTAAATGGTTAGAAGAAAAAACATGTCGTCAAGTGCGAGTAAACTTGTGTATGATACTCCAAAAACCTTTTATTTTGTTTATGCGACACAAGATACGAATAGTTTGCAGGGGCACTGGCGTAGAGCACTTTGTGTAACGTCAAAATTGCATCTTTGTTCAAGTTACGTCGGTTTTAAAACGTATTTCCAACTAACCACAAATGCGTTTGTAGTCACGTAATTAATTGAACTGACATCGATTGAAACGCAACAATTACAATTGTTTCGAAATAAACGGGCATTTTATTGCAACAGAAGCATGGCACGTACACTCACGTTTTAATATTGAAACGTGAATTGCTTTTAAAAATGCAATTAAATCAGTGGGTTGTATAACTTTACTAATGATCATCTTTACCAAAGTCAGACTAAAGGGCAAGAGGAATCAATAGAAGCAAATTTAATTGCGTAACAAATCCTAATGTTTACCATATGAATGTGCAAAAGCTCGCGTGCCATTTTCAAATGCTCTGCGTGCCACTTTTGGCACGCGTGCCACGTGTTGGACACCCCTGATCTATGCAGTTCGTGAATGGTAGTGAATGCTTGGTGACCGGCTATTTCGGTATGGTTCCTTCAATGGGCCTGGTGTACTGTGATTTACACTATAATGTAGTAGGCCAAAGATTTACCAATTAAGTAGTATCGTGTAAACCTGTATTTAAACCAACATATACCTTCGTTCTTTAGGTTCTTCGCAGATGTGCAGTCAGCACGAACAGCTATTGGTCATGACAAGCAAGGGCGCATTGTTTTTGTACAAGTCGACGGACAGACAAAGACAAGAGGACCCGGTCTGTTTGGTTTTGCCAAGTAAGTACTGTTCATGGTGTTGCTACAACAAGCACTTGCTAATGCATACAAGAGCCTTGTGTGTTAAAACCTGTACAATTGCTTTGTTAATAGAAAGCCAAGACCTAGTTTAGGTTAAAGTTAAACACATTTATTTTGCGTGTAATTCTTAGTTTATCATGCTTAGCTTTTAGCTGGTACACCACAAAACTCAAATTGTAGAAGGCCAGCCCATGGACAGCTTTTATAGGCTTTTAATCAAGCTTGGCTCTGTCTATTATAATACCCTTGCAGTTCTGCAATGAATATAGTGTTACTGTATAACTGCTTTTGGGCGAATTCTAAAAATGCGAATACTTTTATTTTTTGACATGAAAAAAATTCTGAGCTGGGATCAGCCCTGAAGCGTTCATGCAAACCAGTGATAATGGCACACTCATATATAAATCACAGTATGCCAGGCCCATCGAAAATGTTATACTGCTTATGCTTGGGAAAGCAGCTTGATTTAGTATACTGCCTTAACTAGGCTTGGAGTACTATGCCGTTCATTCATAGTTTCTTAAACTGTACTACTTTTTTAGCCCTTATAAAACTTGTTTTTTTATAGGTTTTTATTAAATGAATTAGGCCTGGTTAATGCAATCAACTTGGATGGTGGTGGTTCTGCCACGCTTGTGTTGAATGGAACACTTGCAAGTTACCCATCTGATCACTGCAAAAACAACCCCAAGTACAGATGTGCCAGACAGGTGTCAACTGTCATTTGTGCCCACCGTGCCACTTGTGTGCCACCTTGTCTTCATGGCACTTGTCATGATGGAAGGTAAGTGATGTTGTATTTGACTTAGTTTACAAATACGCCTAACTTTCTTGAGAAAAAATTTTGAGTTGATTTTTGTTTTCTTAATCACTGGTTTAATTATGGGTCCCCTTCCCTGAAATTATGGGTCCCCCTTTTTTCTTTTTTTCTTTCTAACGCAGATTTGTTCCCACGTTTTGGTCAAGAAAGAATGGTTCAAACTTTTTCAAATTTACACACATTACAGATATTGGTCTAAAGATGGTCCATGTGAATTTTGACCCCGTTTGATCCCTCGGTTCACCCACAGCCCCCCAAAACGTGAAATTTTTAGCGCGGATTTGTTCCCACGTTTTGGTCAAGAAAGAATGGTTCAAACTTTTTTAAATTTACACACACAATAGGTATTGGTCTAAAGATGGTCCATGTGAATTTTGACCCCGTTTGATTTCTCGGTTCAACCACAGCACCCCAAAACGTGAAATTTTTAGCGCAGCTATTGTTCCCACGTTTTGGTCAAGAAAGAATGGTTCAAACTTTTTCAATTTTACACACATTACAGATATTGGTCTAAAGATGGTCCATGTGAATTTTGACCCCGTATGACCCAGAGATTCACCCACAGGCCCCCGAAACGTAAATGTGTCTAACGCTCGTTTGGTCAAGAAAGACACTGTAGGCAGAAGTACCAAGAGAGTAACTCACTGGTTTACGATAGCGGGAGGGCTCAGCTTGACGTCGGACAGACGTTTTACGAGACATCGTTTCAGTGATTAGAAATCAGCTGTTTTGCACAGCAATGCTATGTCATTTTATTAAGTTATCACTCACATTTTTAGTTTTGGCGAAGGTTTTACACCTATGACGTGATTTAAGCCTAATAACCGTGCTTCGGTTTTGTATATGTCAAGAAAAACTTTGTTAATAAAAGTTAAGATGAAAAAATTAACTTGACTTTTTTGCCAAATAAATGTTTTTTTAAATGCTCGCTGTCAGGTTGGCCGCCGCATGATCACGGGTTACTTAAGGTCAACTTGTCGGTATTACAAACACAGCTCAGAACTTTCTTCATAACGTAGCGTTTTTTTAACAATCAATTTAGGAGTCAATACTCAAGGCATGTATAAATTAGGCTTAACAGTATTGTTGAACACGAATGACGGCGTGCTATTGAAAACGGTGTCAAAAGGTCAAACAGTCGTTTGACGTGTGCACCCTAAAAGGTTACTACAGGTCAATGGTACTCGTTTTGCGAAACAAAGTTAAATGAAAAACAATTTGTTATGTATACACTTGTAGCAAATTGCTTTTTAATTTAAAGTGTCTGTAACACAACTGTTACAGCTTTCTAAAAAAAATTGCCCGACCTTGGAGGACTATATCTGGGTTAAAGCAAGAGATTAGATTTTAGTCTTTGTTACGTTTTTTTAATGTTTTTGTAATTACATGACAATAATAGTGCAAAAAGAATACAAACATTTTTTTTATTGTTGGGTTAATGCTTTCTAAAAATTTGTCCTTAAGAATGTAAAAATCACCGCAACATTTGTTTACCGTAAATCCGCACAAACATGCGTGTGGGGACCCATTAGTTTTTGTTTACAAAAACAATCATATGTGTAGATCAAATGATGTGTATAGTAAATTGGTAAATATCGTATAGAATATATAAAATGGAAGTATATCAGAAAGCCACTCTTCTAGTTCTGTTAAAGTTTCTGTTTGTATTCTAACTGGCTGTTTCATTACCACAAAGTGGCCCAAATATTTCAAGCGTTAACTGTTTAAATATCGGATTGTATACCATTCTGGTTGCCAAAAAAATTATTATACTTGTCCAAAACATTTCTTAGCTAATCATATGCTACAGTTTTTATTCAGTATGCAATAAAACTTATTTGCGATTAACCATAGTTGCCTTTACTTTGTTTAGTTGGCCAACTATTAACTGCAACATAATTTAAGGTTTTTTTCCACAGGTGTGAATGTGCTAATAATTGGGTTGGTGATACTTGCAATGTTGTTGAGTGTTTTGTCCATAACTGCTCCGGACATGGGAACTGCACTTTAGGTAAGCGTACAATTGTTTAATCACTTATGTAACTGTGCTGTTGTTGCACAATTCACTTTATAATATGGTGTACCTGAAGATTGTTCAGCCATTATTGACCAATTGTGTCCTTCTCTGTTTTGCGTTCTATACATATTAATGTTGCACAGCTTTTTTCGACGCTGTAATGGTTTTGGTACAATTGTGTCGCCATGTTTTTTTTTTCACCAAGCTAAACAAACTCTTTTTAGTTTTTGACTTGTGAACTACAATGAACTTATTTAACAACGAGTAATGTGTTAGTTCTAGCAGTGAATATGTTAGTGTTAGCTAAGCATGCCTAACATTGTTGTGACTCATGCCTTATATGTATAATTAAACAATATATTAGTCACCTTGTTGTTATATTCAAGTGCTTACCATGTTGACCTTTTCTACAGGTGACATAAAGCGTTTTTTGGTAAAATTTGATAATCACCATACTTCAAGTTGAAGTCAAGTTTAGCACAACATATTGAAAATGTTTTTCTTGGTACCTCACCCATAGCTAATACTGTAATTGTTTCACATTTTAACAGCTGGATGTCAATGTCAGCTTGGTTGGCATGGCGACCAATGTGACCTTCCATGCAATCAGGGGTCATTCGGAATCAACTGTAGTCAGATTTGTGCCTGTCAACACCATTCATATTGTGATCCATATAATGGAAAATGCCATTGCTTACCTGGATACTATGGTGCTTTGTGTGATAAAGGTAAGTTTATCTACATAACTTGTGTTGTTGCATGGTAAAATGTTTGTAGTGTGGAGTGTACATTTATTGTTTTAAATTTTTATTTTGTTGACAATTTGTTGCTAAAAAATACATACAACAAATTTAAGTAAGTGTAATGCCATAGCAGACTACAAGAATCAGCCTGTGTAACTGGGTGGTGACCGACGGATCTGTCTACACTTATCAGATATATACAAAATGTACTCAAAAACAGCAGCAGACGATCAGCGTCAGTGTAATGTTTTATTTTTGAAAAACAGAAATATTAATTTCGCCTATTTGGGCATCGTCAGTTTCCGTCTTATTCAAATAGAATCTATAAATCTATCAAATAGAATCTATTTGAATAAGATGGAAACTGACGATGCCCAAATAGGCGAAATTAATATTTCTGTTTTTCAAAAATAAAACATTACACTGACGCTGATCGTCTGCTGCTCTTTTTGAGTACATTTTGTATGTACAACAAATTTATTGCTGGTATCTGTTTGTAAGAAAGAACAATTATATTCTCTTGCAGGCTTTCTCTTTTTTAATGATTGTAATAAGCTGTTGGTTTCTCGATCCTTTTATCTTGTTTTCCCCTTTGCAAATTTCAATCACAAATTTTAACCCAAAGTTTCTGTAACATTCTATAAATTTACCCCATTTTTTTGTGTAAATTTTCTACTTTAACACAATTTTGCTTATTTTTTTCCAAAAATGTGTCAAATTTACCCTAGTTGGGAACTTAAACAAATTTGTTTTTTTCTTTTAGTGTTAATAATTGTACTGCCTTGAGATTTTACCGTTTGGTAACTTTTTATTTTTTTATTAGAATGTCCTCCTGGCAAGTATGGAATTAACTGCGCTTACAACTGCCACTGTAGTGATTCTTGTTTGTGCCATCCAGAGACTGGAACATGTCTTCAAACTAGTCAAGTTCAATCTAAAATTAACAAGGAGTTCGCAAATGGTAAAAACTTTTTATGATTTGACCATTTTTGTTGTTGAATTTCATTTCTAACTTTTGTACCATTGCTTTCGAAAAGTTTCAATGTGCCTTGCAACCAATTTGTGGAACATGTCAACTATTGTGGAAACAACTTCTGTTAAACAGTATTTAAATGATAACATGTAAGTATCTATATTTTGTGTTGATTTTAAAGTTGGTATTAAAGTAAATTAGGCTATTTGTACTAAATTCCTAAGTATATATTTTATAGATTTTGTAGTAATAAGTGATTTTAAAATATTGATTAATTTTTTCTGGTAAGTAATGCTCAAAATTAAAACAAATTTTAGGCTAATTGTAGCACATTTCTAAATATATATTTAAATTTTTGCTATAGTAAGTAACTTTAAAATATGTATTAGCCTTTTTCTGTAAGTAATGCTCAAAATTGGAAGACATTTTGTCAAACGTGCACTTATTAATATGTTGCATTGTCTCAGTTTCATTGTATCTGTTGTCTGTGGAACTGCTGGGTTGTTGATATTCAGTCTGGCTGCAAATTTTGTATTTTTGTGGAGATCATTCACTTCTGCATCTACCTCAAAATCCACCCCGCACATCACTGAGTCTTCCGAAACAACAACATCAACAAATAGTGATAGTTATGAGTTTGAATATCAAAAACCATCCGCTATGTCAAAACTAAGTGCATTATGGTACGGCTTTTCGGGTAATCTTTGGTCTAGTACAGGAGCAAAATACCAGGCTCTTGGGACCTCTGAAGAAGCTTTGGAATTAAATGAAATAACGCCACTGCGGAGTTAACCCAGTTTAAAAGTTGTTTTGTTATTTATATAGCTGGTAAGTGGTATTTTATGGGGATGAACACTGCATAAGTTGCTTTTGCGGAGTGCTTGGTGGTTTTGCATTGTTTCTTTCTATGCTAGTGCATATGCTTGTTTGATTTTTGTCACATAGCAACTGTTTTGTTGCCAAAGAAATAGTAAGTTTTGCCACTTTAATTGTAAAGCAAACAACATGTAGAAACAATTATGTTTAGCTGATGTTCATTGGCACTTTTGCAAACACAGTTTTTCAAATTATCTGATTTCTATGCGGTGCCGTTTAGGCAATTGAAAGTGCAATATTTTGATTATTGTCGATAACTTATCGCAAAAACATGCAATTGCGTCTTTCAAATGTCAAGTGAAATGATGAAAATGAGTTTTTTCTCGTCATGAATGCAAAATTTTTCACTTTTTTTTTTTTTTTCACAACCGTCACTTTTTTTTTAATTTTTTTTTTTCACAACCGTCTTATGACGTCACAATTTATGTAACGCCTTGTGGTTGTGACGTCAGTTTTATTACATTTTTGTCGGAATCTTTTCTTTTCCTACACCACGTCAGGCTTAAAAATCATTCCTTCTCGGCTAAAAACAGTCGTTCCACAAACTAGATGATATTTGCGGCTGTACAGTCCACTTAACAACTGAATTTGAAACTTGTAGCACTTGTCGAAAAAAGCTTCAGAGTTTTCTTCGCCAGATAAACTGGCTAGATCCAATGCACTTTTATGGTTTACAGAAGTTTTGACGTCAAAACTGGCCTGAACCGCCTCGTTCAAAGTCTTGTCGATTAGATGGCGGGCCCAAGCAGGTATGTTCTCGCAAGTATGCACGTGAACAACTGGTTTATCTGTTTCCATTCCTTCAGCATTAATGTGAAGAAAGCAGTCCGCCATTGTTTGCAGCGCAGTTAGTTTTGACTTATTTTGGTTTAGTTCGGATTATCTGAAACACTATAATAACCAGGGAGTCGAACCGTTTGTCATATGGGTTCGGGTTCACTTCGTTTTGTTTTTAGGGGTTCGTCATCTACCTGGCCTTATCAAACTCCAGAAGACTTTTAACTGTGTTCTGTTATTTTTGACACGCCCTACAGCTGTTAACCGGCGTATCCTATAATGCGCTGTTTTTTAAAACAAAGTAGTGGCTCGGGTCCTACACCAAACACAGTAGGCTATGGGGTTAAACTGCGGTTCGGGTTTTTCGAAAATCATAATTAGCGGCTCGGTTTTAAAGAAATAAACCCATTAACCGGTTCTCTGGTTAAGTTTCGGTTCGACTCCCTGATAATACCTTGTAGGCCTACAACCCTTGTCCAAACAAACTTAACGATTATACTTTTTTTGCTACATGTCTCTTGATGCAACTCGCATACTAAATGTAAAGAATCCAAGATAGCTAATAAGCAGCCAGCACATCTGTGCAATCTTTCAGTTCTTTTTGTAAAACAGCAAACCGTCTTTTTGGGACAAACTTCCACCACTTTTAAGTTCCCAACCAATCTCTTCTAGTTCGTCCATTAAACTCACTGACAAGGCTTGTTGCCAATTTTCATCTTCAAAAAACAAATTCAGAGCTTTAATGACGCATTTAATTCTACTTTGTGATTCTTGATAAGACGATTGTCTTGAGCGTGTCTGGTCCCAATATGATCGAAATGGATTTGTTAGCAATTTCGTAACAATTTCGTCAACTTCTTCTACATATGCGTCGGCCACGTAAAATGTTAAAACTTTTGGAACTTTGTCTATGGCAATTTTCAAGTACACCATGACTGTTTAGGGTTGTTCGGTGAGTAAAACGTCTCTAATAAGAAAGAATCTGTGACAAAAATACTCCCAAAGTTATTTATGCACAAGGAATCATACATATTAAAAAGCTATGGCATATGATTATGCAAACGCAACGTAGGCTACTTAATAAACCCTAAAAACAAACAAAAAAACTAAAATGTAATTTAAGTTTTGAAAATAACTAGGCTGTATAGCCTATCTGATTGTCACTTTGCTACAATTGAACAAGCACCTTGAACACTTTTGTGCTTTCTAAACTGTTTGTATAGTAAATAATGGCATTTTAAGAACTTCCAATAGCCTATATTTTTTGTTCCCATTTACTCTAAAAATCTGGTTTACGACTTACTAATTACACCGTGGCGAGTTGAAACAACCGCCCAACTGGTATAAGTTTAATATTTAACTTATATCACAAGAATGATAATTTATACCTTCCTAATATTTGTTCAGCTTTTTTGAAACTAACGTTTGCTGTGCCTTGCGTGGGCTACATTAATTACAAAGACGGACACTAAACAAACCACCTTTCAGCATCCTACATTTAGCCAATGAGATGATTTTCCATCCTACATTTAGAATGTTTCACATTTGGTAATATGTAGGAAATTTCTACACCCTCCGAAAAAACCATTCCTTTAGGAATGAGTGCATTTTCGCCACTGACAAGTTTGACAAGCCCAATTCAGTTCCTCCAAGTATTTTGTAGAAGCTTGTTAAATTCTTCAACTAACGGTCGGAATTCTATAGCGAAGTTTTTTCTAATGGTACGTCGGCCACTTACATTTTCTTCATCCACATCTGGCAAATACATATGTTGCTTAAACTTGCCATTTTGATGGTAAAGCAATCGTTTTACCAACATACATAAACAAATATGTTTATTTTATGGTCGTTGGCACCTTTGCAGGGTAGAGCTACTAACAAAGAGCTTGGGCTGGCCCTCGCCCTGGGAATTTCTGGTAGGTGACGCAACAGAGCATAGGCGTTTATGGTGCTGTTACAGCAATTTGGGTTTATGGTAAGAATAAGTGCTGAGTCAGCACCATAAACGCCTATGCTCTTTTGCGCCACCTACCAGAAGTTCTTAGGGCGGGGGCCAGCCCAAGCTCTTTGTTAGTAGCTCTACCCCTTTGCAGACACATTTTTCTTACATGATTTCTATGCGGTGCTATTTGATCAAATAAAAGTGCAATGTTTTGATTATTATCGATAACTCATCGCAAAAACATGCAATTGTAACTTTTCAATATCAAGTAAAATGATAAAAAGCGTAAATAGGCTACACATGTTTTTTCTTGTCATGAATGCCAAGACTATGGTTTAACTAAACTTTACCATTTTATCTGAAGGTCTTTTAATGGAGCTTACATAGGCCTACTCAGTGTAAAGAAATTAAGGTAACTACTGCACCTCAGCCAGCAGTTTAACTAGTTAACTCCCGGCAACTGCCTCTTAATGAACAATTTTAATTGTTATATAATTGTTTTAATTGTTAATAATTATTAACTACTAGTTACGTGCAAAGGCTGTGTCTCTTGATATTTGTTCAGATCCTGTGTAAATTATCAGCGACGAAAATCAGTTTCGAATAAAACACGACTCATTTTTACTAACATTTTTTTTCCTCTTTTTTTTGTGAAATATACAGCGCCAATAAGCAGCCAGCACATCTGTATAATCTGTCAGTTCGTTTTGTAAAACAGCAAACCGTCATTGTGGGACAAACTACTTCCACTTTTAAGTTCCCAACCAATCTCTTCGAGTTCGTCCATTAAGCTCACGGACAAGCCTTGTTGCCAATTTTCATCATTAAAGCCCTCGTGAAGAACCTTAGTGACGCTTTTAATTCTGCTTCGTGATTCGTCAAAAGAACTTTGTTTTGAGCGAGACTGAATCCAATATCCTTCGAATGGATTTTTTAGCAATTTTGTAAGAATTTCGTCAACTTCTTCCACATATGCTCCGGCCACGTAAAAGGATAAGAGTTTTTCATATCCTTTTTCAATTGTAATTTTCAAGTACACCATGACTCTTTAGGGTTGGTATGTTGGTAAAAGATTTAAAGCTAATAATCTGTGGCAAGAAAAACAAGTTATTCGCGCGCATCCATACAGACTAAAAAGCTACAATATAATTATACCATAAAAAATGACTTGCAAAAACAAACGAAAAAGGCCGTGTTTACCCAATTGCCACTTCTCTGCAATTATAACAAACTTTTGAACGCTTCCATGTTTTCTAGACTGTCGTATGAAGATGTTATAATCTGGTTTACGACCAAACTTATTAATTAAATGAGTAACAGCAACAGTCTATAGACTGGCGTGGGTTTAATATTTAACTCATACCTTTAGATTAATAAATCTACCAACAAACAAAAGTCTACGAGATTTGTCTAGCGTTTTGGGCTATAGATTAATTACAAATACGCACATTAAAAACTATTTTTGCAGAATCCTACATTCAGCCTAAAGTATGATTTTTTCGAAACGTTTGCTGTTTTTTAGCCTATTTTGTACTACTGATCAGGCTTGAACCCTTATAGCAACTGAATTGTAGGTCGGACCGGCCTTTTCGGGACGGCTTTGAACGTGGGTTTTGAAAAAAAAACGGATTTGATTTCGGGCCTGACTTCATATTCTGTGTCAGTGTTTTTGAAATAAAATTTAACTAGCTAAGTAGCCAGTTGGAGGAAATGACCTATAATGTCAAACAGCTCTAAAACGCCTTGTTCGAGACCAATTGTCTAGTGTGTTTGTTGTCTTGGTCTTTTCTGAGGCTTCGTAGGCCTGTCAATCAAACTTTTTGGCTTAAAAGATCTTCTCAAAAACGATTCGGATTCGGAATTTAATTTTAGGCCCGTTTACAACTATGCTTATAGCAATAGCCGGTTTTTAAGATACACACGAAAGCGTATGCAACGTATGAATTCAATATTTGTCCTAAATGTGTCTCTTTGTCAAAGACTCATTTTCAGACATGTGTATACAATGTATAATTTTTTTTTAAATGCAACAATCCGATATCATGTCAAATCGGACAATAGAAAGCGAAAATTTAGAGTGTTTGTGAGTTTTGTGTTTAAAATTGTGTGAAATGTGTTCTAATAGTCATGGGAGGTCCAATGCGCGGACGTCACTCAAACGCACTTGTTCAAGCTTTCAGTTAAATTTTTCTTAAACTTTAATTAAACGAAAAAGATATTTCACATAAAAGACTATAACAGACATAGTTAAACCTATATAACAGCTATTTCGCCGTTTCGGCCAAGCTTGTTCCACTACCTAGTTTTCGACCAATCGTTTTCTCAGTAATTTGATTGATTTCCACCCGCCATTTGGACAGTTTTACTGCGTGTTAACTGATTGTATTTCGTAACGCTTGTATAAGCCTTAGTCTTTAAAGTGTGGAAATATGGGGGATACTACAATAGCTTGCCGACAAAAAGCCACTTTGCCATGGTGTTTTCTTTCATACCACTTCTGTGTGTCTTTCAAATGCTTGGGAAAAAGTATAGGACTGACTGGGTTGATATGCAATGGAATTGGTTAATGGAAATTTCACACATTCAAAGGTGCAGTTTATTAGGTTTAAAATCAATGTGTAAATTTTTGTGTTTTTCATTTTGTTCGCAAGGGCACCGTGATTAGGCAAAAAGCCGTTGGCCGTTAATCTGAGAGTTTTAAACGTGGCGACTTCACGATAACGTTACATGTTTAGCTACTTCATTACATTGTTTTTTTGTATGCGTCAAATGTAAAGGAGAAACATTCCAAGCACAAAAAAACTCATTCTATAGCGTTCTCGGTGCCGTAAAACATTTACGTGTTGGTAATTTTTACGGGCAAAACGAAGTAAAATTGATGGATTTGAAACATAACAATTATTTTACGGATAAGCCGAAGCAAGGTTGTCTCAAGACGCCGATTTTTTGGAAATTGTTTCGGCCCACGTTGTGCGAACACAAATTTTTAAAGGGAAGATTTTCTGATCTTTTTGCCCATCTGTAAATAAATTTCCTTCCGATACTGTCCCGAAAGTCAATTTAAACAAGAATGCAACGCATTTTGTCCAACAGCAAAACTATTGTCTAAAATGCGCATCGAGGCATGTAGTATGCTGTGATTGGTTGTTTAAAAAAAAAAACAAGACGCGGATTACACAACCTTGTGTCTATTTGTCCGCTTGTTTTTCATGAATCCTCGTGACAAGGAAAACCCAAGTTTCGTCCACGAATCAAATTACAGTGAAAGCAAAAAGCCGTTAGTTCTTAATTTACGAATTTCAAACGTTGCGGACGAAACATCACGTGATTTAGTCGGTTTGGAATTTGGGCAAACATTCAACGAATTGTCAGGTTATTTTAGGATCCAAGTCCTTTATTTACATTTTTTGTTTACTAATACATACGATTAAGGATCTATGCAAATGTAAAACTCAACCGTTTATCCCTAAAACTCAAAGTCATACTTTTTTAAACTTTTGCCATACGGTCCTATGCTTTAAGGTATTTTTATGCTTAAAGTTATTTTGAACCATGTTGGCAGTAACGCCACCAATCATACAAAAATATAGTATTTTTTTCCAAACGGCTGCCTAGTTTAAATGCTCGATGCGTGGTGTATGAACATGTATTGAACTATATAGCAGTGTATTTGAGTTTATTAAAATAGCAAGTCGTCCGTCATTATAATTTTTATATTTGCTCTGACAGCATTGTCAGTCCTGTTCCAATCGAATCTGATTGGTGGGTCAAGCTATTTTCATAAGTCACGTGATGAACAGGGCGTCCTTATTGTTATTACCCTACTTTTTAATTTTGTCACGCAATGTCTGTTCATATGACGATAAAACCTTACTTGATACCATTCAACGGGTTTATATTAAAGGCAAAGTAACGGATTAAAACAGTGTTTCTCAACCTTTTTTCCTGTACCGCCCCTTTTAGACTTACATAATTTATAAACGCCCCCCTTAGAACTGACTAAAAACAAAACGATTTAATTTCACGTGCAATATCAATGTGATAATTGGAAGTCTAATCTTTAACAAGCTAATTTTTTCCCCGGGGCCGTATTTAAGCTGTAGAGGTTTCTTATGCAGAACATGCTGGGTAAGCCAACGCTAGATGAAACGCCAACGTTTTTAAGTAACAAACAACAACTAATTAAAAACGCTTTTGGCTGCGCGTGTGCCCACTATTTCACGTTTTTAAAAACGATCACTTTTATTCTTGGGAATTCTACGTCAGTACGTCAACAGAGAACAGATCACGCGTTCAATTGTGATGTTAACAAACCTGTTTGTGACTAACCCGTTACGTTGCAAAATTAATAAGCTAACGCTCTGCGACCGAGAACCGAGCATCAAAAATACCGAGTACTCGGGTTCCTCTGGCTCGGTTTGGCCGAGCACAACTCAATCACTAGCTGATTTTGTTAAAGCGCAGACAAGCCCCGACAAATGACGCATAGTGATTAGCACAAAATTCATTGTGGCATCATAATCAAAAACACCTTGCAAAACAAAAAACCCAATACAGCGAATACTTGAAAATATAATTTAGTGAAAAATAAATTTACTTATACTGGTCACTGGAAGAGATATGACAAAAATAACTTGGTCGTTTTGTTTCGTTTTAACTGCTCCATCTTCTCCCAGCGCCCCCCAATTGCCCAATTATTCTCCAGCGCCCCCATTAGTGATAGCAAACGCCCCCAGGGGGGCGCTGGCGCCCCCGTTGAGAACTACTGGATTAAAACAACGACAAATACATTTGCACAAATGCATTTTTAATAAAATCGTCTGTAATCATACAGCACAGCTTTTTTTAACATTCCCTTCGTTCAAACAGAATTCCATTTCATTGAATGCATTAAATCCATCTATGGGCCGAAATCCTTCCCTTGCCATAAGTTGCATTATTTCAACGTTCTTCATTTGGGATGAAGAGTTATTTGCGTAGTCTGTGGGAAATTTAAATGCAACTTTTTGAACTTGACTGCGATCCATATCAGAAGGGGATCCCAGTCCTAATTCCTGTAATCCATTTTTTTACAAACTTATACCTGTCTATTGAACATATAGCGGACAAAATCGTCGTGTTGTCGGGAGTCCTTTCCAGATACATTTTAACGTACCACATGCTTAAACTGCTGCACAGTTTCGTTTGATGATATCAAGACTCCAAATAAACTACAGTAAGATATTGTAGATAAAACAAATGTTTTTTTTTACCGAGACAAACCTCGCCCCACTGTGTATAAAGTATATTTCCATTAAACAATCCACAGTTTTAAACCAATTTTATCCTGCAACTTTTTTGGAGAGCAACAGCACTAATTTAAATTCTTTAAGTTAAACCGACCGGGTCGTTATGCCAATGAATTGTCCCTATATTATTGAGGTTAACTTGTTAAATACCAAACTTGTTAAATACCACGTCAGCCCGCAGCTAAAACCAAGTGACACAGCCAAACCGAACGTAATCTAAATTCACAATCCCGCAAAACGCTGAACAATTGCCTAGGAGAAAACTGCCTTTGAACTGAAGCAAGGCGGAAAGACCAAAAACATCACGTGACTTTGGCGTCCAATCACAATCATCCACGGTGGCCGCGTCGACACCTTGTATAATTATCCGTGCATGACAGTGACGAAAGTTTCAGCCGACCCAAGTTACCTCTTTCATTGTGCCTATATTTATTCGTCACTGTATTCAAACTTATTGACAATAGTTGGGGGCAGCTGGCTTTTACAGACAAATCCATGCAAAAATGTCATGAAAATATTGCAATTCAGTAAAAGACGCAAGGGAAGGGAATTGCAATAAGCAGAAATAAAAACTGGCGAATCATAACTTAAAACAATTTACTCCTGGACGCCAAAAGTTTTTTTTAATATAGCGACCCTGCTGACACGTGTTTTATCTACCACGGGACAGGCGTGTCGAAACTTTGGTTTTGCCAAGAGTCACGTGTTTTTTTTACGTCGAGAAAACGTTACAATGTAATAAAATTAGCAAGAGGGTAGAGAAATTGAATCGATAAGTAAAATGAGCGATTTTTTCGATGCCGGACACGACAATTTTTCAGAAATCACTTGGCATTTCTGCTCATCCGTGTTGCATCTATCACGTGACAGGCTTGTGTCGTAACTTTGGTTTCAACGGGGATTTTTCGGTATTTCTGCCTCAATAAAACATTTTTTTTCTTGTTTTTTGCATCCCTTAACCTACCAAAAAAAGTTGCAACGCACAATAAATCTTTTTGGGTGGTGATTACGTCACGCAAAACTTGAAAAAATAGATAACTCCGGAACCACATAATAGGAGTTTTTAAATATTATTATGGCGCGACGCAGCATTTCAGTAACACTTTAGACTAAAATACCGCATATGAAACACACTGCAATAGCAAAACAAATAGTGTTCGTTAATAGAATGACCACTGAAAGTTTGTAATTTAAGTTGTCCGTTTAAACAAGTTTTATATCAAAAAACACTGTTTCACCTCAGATCGATGCGAAACCTCAACATTTTTTTGCTGCTTAACTGCGTAACCCTATCAATGACTTTTGTGAATTAAAGTTCGCATTTGCGCATTTAACGCATTGCATCTACAATCTACACCTTTTTTATTTATCGTTCGTTGTTAAGTTCCAACTCAGTAAACTGAAGGCATATTTGAAGGTTTGGGTTTAAAGCAACTTGTGTTCACCAAATAATCGTGGCATGTCCATGCATGACAAAACCCTACACTAACTATACGTTGCACCCTGTCTGTATATGTATACAACTCAAATTAGTTTTCTGCATTTGCCTTCATTATAAAACCATTAAACGCTTTTTCACGCTTAAAGTAAGTAAACAACGGTAGCTGCAGCGCGTTTGGCTCTCCCCGCCCCTTTAGGACCTCCTTAACGTTTTGACGTTGCGCAGTTATTTCCGGCTTGGTGATTGTTCAGTGTCATTGTGTCGCTATGTTGTCTTTCACCAAGCGAAGTAAACTCAACTCAACTCAATCAAGAACTTAATAATATTTTATGCTTGTTTCCCAAAGTATGGGTCGGAACACAAAGTTGGGTCGCCAATCTTTGTATTGTTATCTTTTTTTTGAATTTTAACAACTTCGAACTGCTGCCTATGATTTTGGCAACAACTTGATTCGACGTGTTAAAAAGATGTTTTTCATTGTAACGCTCACTGTTAAGTATTGTCTGACTCATAAAATGTAGCACTCCGTCTTTTAGCTCTCATGTCAGTGAAAAATATTTAGTTAAAAATTGAATAATATTCGTTCATTTTTTGACATTTTTTATCTACAATTCTCAAACTACCTTAGAATTTTTTGACTTTTCAAAGCGCTTTTCCGTTACAGATAAAAGTGCAATTGAAATATCTACGGCATGTGAGAAACAAAAATGTTAAATATTATAAGTATTTGGATCATGTCAAATAAAGTTTGAGAACCATTGTTATAATCAATATTTTATTATTTCAGTTTAAAATCGAGTTTCGAATTACGACACACTTTCAACAGGAAGTACATTTTCGGCTGAAATTTGCCCAAGTGGCCCAATCATAAAACAGTAACAAGCCATGTTTCACATTTGATATTATATAGGAAAATTCCTACACCTTCTTAAATACCATTCCTTCACGACTGAGTGCATCGTCGCCACTGACATGTTTCCAATTCAGTTCCTCCAAAGATTTTAGTAGAAGCTCTTTGAATTTGTCAAGTATTTGTGAGAAATTAGAATTCATTTTTCTTTTAATGGTGTATTGATCTCCACATACATTTTTTTCATCCACTGGTGGCAAATTCATATAAAACTTAAAGTTTTTCTCGTTTCTAAACATGTTTGCGATGGTTTCGACTTCCAGGGAGTTGAATATGGAGCTCCGTTTCTCCTATTTTTTCGTTGCTGACGGGAACTAAATTTATTTTCATTTCCGACATTTTGAATTTTTAATCGTTCGTTCAGTTGCCTTATGATTAAATTTGTCTGAAAAAATTTAATATTGTAACAAATTGTTTAAACAAATTCATTTCACCATAAAAAAGTAAAAATTTAATCCAGAGCGTACATCGAGTCCTAGTTTAAAATATCACAATTGTTTGCAGTAAGTGAAATCAAATAAAGTTTTACCAAAGATTCCTTTCATGCAATAATGAAAATAACGGCCCAATAGAACTTTAAATCACTGATAGAGGCATAAACATTTGCTTAAACGTTTAAACAATAAAGCATGTCACTTTTTACGTCTACTCTATTTGGACTTTTCTTTCCATCATTAAACTTAAAACAGATTCGTGTATAGTGTTCCACTCATTTATTGTTTGCATTCAACACATTTTAAAACAACGCGTTTTTATCTTCCTGCATCTTTACAACGCTCTGAGAGACTCTTTAAACTTACTTAACCTTTCATTGTACATTAAATATATCCGCACTAACCAATGCCCACTAATTAGTTAATAGTTACTATTAGACTGCGACCTTCTGCAGTATGCTAGACGTAGGATTAACAAGGATCTCCCAACGTTGTGTCTTTTTGTCCACTTGTTTTTCATGAATCCTCGTGGCAAGTAAAACCCAAGTTTCGCCCACGGGTCAAGTTACTATTAAAGCAAAGAGCCGTTGGTTGTTAATTCGCGACTTTTGAACGTTACCCGGCGGAACGTCACGTGACCATGTCGGTTGCTGATTCGAACAAACTGTCAACTAATTGTCGGGTTATTTTAGGATGCAGGTATTTACGATTTTTGTGCTTAAAAAAGACGAAGATTGTGGTACCATACGGTTAAGGATCTTTACAAATGTAAAACTAAACCGTTTACCCCTAAACGTCATACTTTTTAAAAAAATTGAAAGACGGATTATACGTTGCCATACAATCTCATGCTTTAGGTTTTTTTCTCACAGTGACGCACATCGTGTCCTTATATTTACCCGCTACTTTTTCATTTGTTTACGCAATGTCTGTTCAAATAACGATAAAGCCATACTTGATACTATTTAGCATGTTACGGGTTCATTAAAGTCAAATTAACGAATTGAAACGACGACAAATACATGTGCACAGATGCATTTTTGATTAAATTGTTTGTAATTATACCGTACAGCTTTTGCATTGACTTTGACGAAACAACTTTATTGCAGTCGTTCAAATAGAATTCAATTTTTACTGAATGCATTAAACCCATCTATGGGTCTGAATCCTTGTTAAGCCATTGTTCACAACCTTGTGTCTTTTAGTCCACTTGCGTTTCATGAATCCTCGTGACAAGCAAAACCCAAGTTTCACTTACGGGTCAAGTTACTGTGAAAGCAAAGAGCCGTCGGCCGTTAATTTGTGGTTTTTGGAAGTTGTGAATACGGATTTGAGCAAACATTCAACTAATTGTCGGGTTATTTTAGGATCCAGGTCCTTGTATTCAGTTTTTTTCAACTGTCTGCCACAGTCTATATGATCGTTGCGTGGTGTATGAAGCATGCAATGAATTTTGTAGCAGTGTAATTAAGTTTACGAAAACATTAGGTCATTTGTCCTTGTGGTTTCAGATATTTATATTTTCTCTGTGAGCATTGTCAGTGCCCTTTTCAAATCGAATCTGATTGAGCCTCTTTCTTAAGTCACGTGACGCAATTACCCGCTAACCTTTGACCCCGGGTAAAAATGCATAAATAATTAGTTATCAATTAAAAGTGCAACTGCGTATAACTGCGTATACTCAGTCTTGGTTTCAGCATAAGAAAGAGGATTTTTTTTTACATCAGACCACCCCTTGTAAAACAGATTTAACTGTAACTACCCTACTGTTTTTTTACACAATGTCTATTCAAATAACAACAAAACCTTACTTGCTATCATTTAGCTTGTTGCGGATTTATTAAAGTTAAATTAGCGGATTAAAACAACGGCACATTTATTGACACATATGCATTTTCGTGAAATCACTTGCAATTATACCCTCAGCTTTCTTCATCATGACAAAACTTGAACTTTATTGCGGTCGTTGAAATAGGATTCCATTTTCGCTGAATGCATTAGACCCATCTATGGGTCTGAACCCTTGCGTTGCCATTCTGTTGATGATTTCTAAGTTTGCCATTTGAGCTGAAGAGCTGTAGTTTGAGGGAACTCCAAATGTAACTTTCTGAACTTTACCAAGTTCTGAAGGGAAGGGGATTGGAGCAGGTCCTAGTCCTAATCCCGTTGTTAACTCATCGTTTAGAAATTTCTTGAAATCTTCTTGAAATATTACGGACAGTATATTCTGTTGTTCCAGATACATTTTCACGTGAGCCATATTTCAATTGATGCACAATTTCGTTCGATGATATTAAGACTGCAAAATAAAAATAGTTCAATATAGTACAATACTAGATCTTTGGTCGATTTTATTATCGCTACCGGTTTCGTTTACATAATTTTTCCTTGGTTTTATACTTGTTTTTTCTTTTCTTTCCTCTTTTACTGTCTTTTTTTGGTCAATATTTTTTTTATTAAAACTTGTAAACCGTTTGGACTTATGCTTTCTTTTTACAATGAAGTATTTATTCAGAGTTATGACCACAGAGTTAAGCATTACATTGAAATATTTAAAACTTGTTTCTAAACTTAACTGCATCACAACGCAACAGACATTCTGTCCAGTTTGAAATTTTCAAATCTAACTACAACACCACGAAATCTGTGTCTTTTATAAGTTGTTTCACGGCATTTAATATTTAACTCGCAGCACAAGAATATAGTGTCGGTGTTGCGCAAACATTTTTGCAATCTTGTTCAAATTGGCTTGCTTTCGTTAGACTAGTTGTTGCGTGCAAAGGTCGGTGCTAATCACTGCATGATACCAAACGTTATAGTATATTACCGCATGTAAACATACACACTTCAAGGGGTTATATGAGACCGAATCTATTTTAATAAGAAACTGGTGGTGCCATTTGGGCGAAATATATATTCCTTCTTTTGAAACTGGCTGGTTGTGTTAAGCCAATGATTTTGTCGTTGGTTTTATTGTTTTATAGTTGAAATACTGTAGGTAAACATTGAAACTATTTTGATGAGACCAGAGTAGGATTTCGTTACCCGAAACAAACCTAGAGAGCTCTAACCGTCATTTCAGAAGCTTGCAAAATTGTAAATTTCATTTTGGGCATATTTCTGTTCATTAAAACTGCGCTATCTTACCATGCCATGCATGTAGTAACATGCAGTTTAAAAACACCGTTTAGAATTGTAAGATGGCATGAAATTGAGGCCCTGAACCTGAAAATACAAGCCCGAAATCCGACCCAATACCGATTTAAAAAAAACGCAAAACTATATAATCAGTCCAAAAAGTCGGCGAAAATGCAGCAAAAATGATACCGAGTGCAAAGCAAGGCCCAAATCAATCCTGTGGTGTTGACCGAGAGGTCAGAAACCGAACCAAAACGCAGGGTACAACTTGCAACTCTTTTCGCCGCTTGCATACGTGAGAAAATTGTCAGATCGATCGTGTGAAAGATAAAACACTGACAAGAATGACTTTAGTTTCGCCAGAGAGTTATTATCAATAAGTCAATGAAACGCTTCTGTTGGCTTGACATGCAAAAGGACAAGCACACTATTATTATTATTATTGTCAATGTTTACCTGCTTGATAATGCAGACTTATTTATCATATCACGTGACAAACTTGTGTCGAGACTTTAGTTTCGTAGGGAGTTTCCCATGATCGCGACTGCACTTATGTACCGTATTTGCTCGATTGTAAGCCGCCCTCGTTTATAAGCCGCCCTCGATTGTAAGCCGCATGTTGAGGTGTTAATAAAATAATGTAAGCCGCCCTCGATTGTAAGCCGCACGCTGGAATTTTAGATACGATTGTTTCCTAATACATCATTCTGTAGTTATATGGTATGACTATTTGCCCATATCTGTTAGTTACGTTAATAACTGTACCCGACAGAACGTATATCGACGTATAATCTGTACATGCATACATGTTTTGAACCCCAAATAATTTAAAATGTTGGAGTGTAGAAATGATTTCGGTATAAAATTAAAATATAAGCCGCCCTCGATTGTAAGCCGCCCTCGATTATAAGCCGCACAAACGACAGCTAAAAAACAATATAAGCCGCGGCTTACAATCGAGCAAATACGGTAGTTTTGCAAAGTTTGCTTGCCAACTGCATCGATATAATGAACGAAGCAGCAAATCACTTTTGTGACACAACCAATCTTAACCAGTTCAAAAACAGCTCAACATCAAAACATGATGAAGCTGGAAATAGCAGTACATAATTGACAGACGTTTTATGTCAAACGAACAACAAACGTTTTTACTGTAATTTCACTTTGCAACTGGAGCAAAGCTTCCTTCTTGAAAAGTAATCCAGAATTATTCCAGACAGTTCCGCCTACAAAATTCCATCCTTTCATCTCCAATAAATTGATCAGCTGTATGTTAAGTGTTTTTTGCCATTTTTCATTCTTATGACCACTTGTTAGTAAATACTCCAAAACATTGATTTGGACAACTGCACCATCAATTGGTGACAAATCTCTGGACACGTTGAAGTGTTGTGGTAGCATTACGAGATTCAGGTCTGCTTCAACCTGAGTAAAAGACGATGTGGTACTAAAACGTTAAATTGCACATCTCTAAGGTCCGCTTTATGGATTTTCATGTAAACCATTTATGCTAGTAAACAATTCCTTTAAATCTTTTCAATTGCTGCAAATCATAAAGTTACGTTAAATATTTAAGAATAAAAGAATATTCTCGAAATAACACTTTCGAGGTAAAATGTCTTTGAAAGGAAATTATTGTACAAAAGGTAATACATATTTTAAAACCTTTGTAATGCCTGCAGTTTTGCTGTGTTAAAACTTTTTTGTAATTGCTACAATACAATCATTTGGTTTCATGTAAAAAGTTGAATGGTCTACTGATAAGCACAATGCTTTATGTTATGTTTTTTTCCTGAGGTAAAAATGCCATTTTCCTGGTTAACATGGTAAAAAAAATAAGTTTTAGTCATTTTTTGAAATTTTGATGCTGTCATTCAGCACAAACTAATAGAGTAAACCTGGCTCTCCTATTCTCCCTACTGAAGTCATTTTAACACTTAGAAAACAACATACCAAAAAAAGAAAACAACATACCAAAAAAAAGAAAACAACATATTAAAAAAATTTAGAAAACAGAAAACAACATACCTTAGAAAACAACATACCAAAAAAATTCTAAAAATTAAAAATATACGACTAATATTAATTATTTAATATAATTATAAAAATATATATTAATTATTTCATGGGCTCATTCCACAGCAAATTAATACCTTACTTAAAACGTAGAACAACTTAGATAAGCAAGTGGTGTGGAGTTTGCTTTAAGTTAATGTTTAACATTCTGTTTACCTATGTCTAGTTTCTGGCAGTTGAGTATCGGAAAACAAAGTTAGATGGCAACAATCACAAAAAAATAACATTTTGACATGCATCTGTTGTTTTAGAGTGTTAGTTACAAAAATAAACTTATACTTTTTAATTATTTTAGATGTCCATTTACAAATAAGCAACTATAGGGTGAGGCGAAAATCATTTTGGACATACGTTAGAGGAGGTTTATTGCAAATGTAAAACTAAACCGTTTGCCCCTATAAGCAATCTTTTTTAGTTCTTTTAAATTTTATAGATAATACGTACGTTGACATACAGTCCTATGCTTTAAATCATTTTTCTTTGTCAAACGATTTCGAACCATATTGACAAGGACGCCACGTGGCCAATCATACACATGTTAACTAATCGTCAGATTACTTTATAACCGGCGGCCTAGTTTGTAGAAACACCCAACTGTTTGCGTGGCCTATGAAGCATTCAATTAACTATGCATTATATGGCAGTGTATCAAAGTTCATGAAAGCATGAGTCATTTTTCGTTCTGTTTTATTTTTTTGAAATTTAAAAAAATTACTTTAACACCATTGATAGTATCTTTTTATGAGAGAACCGCTATAAATAGGCCTATTTCATAAGTCACGTAAAATACATTTTTTGCACAAGGAGTTTTGGTTTAGCATCTCGTTTTTTTCTGCCACGTCTGTTCAAATAACGATAAAACCGTATGGAGTCACATTCAGCATGTTACGGATTTATCAAAGTCAATTAACGAAAAAACAATGCCACATACATTTGCACAAATGCGTTTAAAAAATCATTTTTAATTATACCGTGCAGCTTTACACTGATCATGACAAAACATCAAGTTTATTGAAGTAGTTCAAACAGAACTCCATTTTCACTGAATGCATTAAATCCATCTATGGGCCGAAATCCTTGCTTTGCCATTAGTTGCATTATTTCAACGTTCTTCATTTCAAAGAAACAATTATTTGCAAAGTCGATGGGAAATTTAAATTCAACTTTCTGAACTTGACCATTTTCCGAATCAACAGCGGATTGAATTTCTATGCCCAATTCCTTTAATCCACTTGTGACGAACCCACTCCATTTTTTTGAAAATACAACGGACAAAATCTGTCTGTTGTCGGGAGCATTATCTCGATACATTTTAACGTACGACATGCTTCGACTGATGCACAATTTCGTATGATGATAGCAAGACTGCAAGATAAAAAGAATTAAAAACAAGTGCGACTTGTGGCTACATACATTCTTTGTTGATTGTTTCCTTCCCCTCAAAAAGGTTTCGTTCATTTGATCTTGTTATTCATTTGTTTCTCCTTTCCTTTTTTCAAGAGCCTAATCTTTGTTCAAAACATGTACATCGATTGTGCTAGGCTGTTTTCTCTGTTGTGAAGTATCTTCATGGCGTGTAATGTTTAACTATAGTTAATAGCATCTCAAGCCGCTGTTGCACAAATATTACAATCTCGTTCAAATTGACCTTCTTTTGTGAAAGATGTTAACGCATGACATGATATACCGAATAATAGGTATGTACCGCATGTGAGATATAAATTCCAAAAGTTTATGTGATGTTATAATATTGTTTAAATGCAAAAACGCAACACCAACTGAAGTAGCTTTAATCACCAGCATTTCATAAGTCTGCATAATAATAATTTTCGCTTTAGGTAGATTTTTGTTTATTAAAACTACCTAACCATGGAGTAACATGTTAGAAACGTCGCTCACAGTTGTAAGAGGGCATAAAATTGGGGCCCGAACCCAAAAGTACAAACCCAAAATCCATAACAAAGCCAATTCCCTAAATTTAAGAAACAGGACGGGGTTCGGGCCCAAAATAATTCCGTAACACATATACCACTACAAAGTCTATATTTTTTATTTTTTTCCCAAGTTTAATGTTTAACTAGCCTGTGTTATTGGGACTGAAGCCCTAACCCAACCCGACCCAGACTCGAAAGCGCACGGTCCTAAGATAAACACTCACGCGTGTGAATTTCAATCCCGAATAAAAATTTTGACATCACGTGACAAACTCGTGTCGAGACATTAGTTTTGTCGGTAGTTTCCCATGTTCGCGACTGCGGTTTTGTACTTTTTGCAACGTTTGTTTGCAAAGGTCAAGTGAAGTATGTTGCCAACTGCAGCGATATAACAGCAACTTTACACCCTGTTGATAATATTCACTCAACCCCCCCGCGTTCAAAACTTGCACTAACGAACCAGCAAGTCATTTTTAAAACAGCTTGACATTAAAACACAATAAAATTTGAAATGGCAGTATATAATTGACAGACGTTTTATGTCAAACGAACAACAAACGATTTTACTGTAATTTCACTTCACAACTGGAGCAAAGCTTCCTTCTTGAAAAGTAATCCAGAATTATTCCAGACACTAGTTCCGTCCACCGAATTCCATCCTTTCATCTCCAGTAAATTGATCAGCTGTACGTTAAATGTTTTTCACCATTTGTCATCCTCATGATCACTTATTAGTGAATACTCCAAAACATTGATTTGGACATTTGAATTATCAATTGGTGACAAATCTCTGGACAGGTTGAAGTGTTGTGGTAGCATTACGATATTCAAATCTGCTACAACCTGAGTTAAAAGCCGATGTGGGACTAAAGCGTTAAATTGAACATCTCTAAGGTCTGCTTTATGGATTTTCATGTAAACCATTTATGCTAGTAAACAATTCCTTCAATTCTTTTAAATTGCTGCAAATTATAAAATTATGTTAAATTGTTCTGAATAATCCAAGATTCCTCCAAACAACCCTTTGAAATATACGTCTTTAAAAGAAAATATTATATAAAGATCTATTTGTTTTAAAACCTTTGTAATGCCTGCACTCTTTTGATTCATATGGTTAAGAAAGGCATAAGTTTTAGTCATTTGTTGTTATGGCCTAAGCTAATAAAGAAAACCTGACTTTCCTATTCTTTCTATTGAAGTTATGTCAACACTTACCTAACTAAAAACATAGTTAAAACATTTTGAACTATTTTGAGGGGTTTTCCGCAGTAAAGCGATATCTTGCTCAGTACGTAGATCAACTTTTTACCAATCCTAGCCTACAACGCTTGCTTAGAGTTAAGCGTTCTGTTTACCTATGTCTTGTGTGCAATGGCGTGGTGTATGCATATGTATAATGAACTATATTGCAGTGTATTTAGTTCATGAAACACAAGCATTTCGTCGTTAGACATTACCAACAGTATCAGTTTCTTATTTAAAGAGAACCGCTATAGATGGCCTGGGCTTTTTATAAGTCATGTGATACACTTAGGTTGCGCAAGAATTTCACACGTTTGCAACCCCACTTTTTTCTACAACGTCTGTTCAAGTAACGATAAAACCTTGACTTCATTTTATTTTGCATGTACAAGATTTATCAGGGCAAAACAAACAAATTACAAAATGCAACATACATTTATACAGATGCAGTTTTATTGAAATCGCTTGCAATTACATTACACAGCTTCACGAGGAGTATGACATAACATCAACTTTCTTGTCGCAATTTTCAAACAGAACTCCATTGGTACTGAATGCATTAAACCCATCTATTGGCCGAAATCCTTGCTTAGCCATTCTGTGTGTTATTTCGAGATTGACCATTTGGGCTGAAAGGTCGTTCTTGTTTACGAAGTTCGTTGGAAGTCCAAATTGAACTTTCTGAACTTCGCAACGTTTTGAATCAGAAAAAACGTTACGATCTCCAATCCCCAAATCCGTGGTTAACTCATTATTTACAAATTTCTCCAGACTTTCTGGAAATATAACCACCATAACCGGTTGACCAGTTCCCAAAGGTCCAGGGTTGTCGCTTGGACGATCCAGATACATTTTCACGTAAGTCATATTTCAACTTATGCACTGCGATAACTTCGTTCGATGATATCAAGACTAAAAAATAATTAATAATTAGACTACAATTTTTTTTTCAAGTAACCAAGTTGATTGTGTGGTAAAAAGCATTCCTTGCTGGCTGATAAACTGACTTTTTACTTGTTTATTTGCCCTCTCCTCTTTTTAAATTCCCGTTTTTCGTATATATTTTTTAATTATAATTTGTAAACAATACGTGATTTGGCTATCTTGTTACAACTTTTACCAAATCAAATTTGACCATGCATTCAAACATCTATGCGCAAAACATTTATGTTTTCTCTTAGCTCAACAGACTTACTGCCGTATTGTAATTTATATACTGGTCCAGCTACAACGCCAACCTGCATAATAGGCCTGGTTCACCTTTTGCACAAAATACGTTGACAGTGTTGTTAAAGGGAAATTATTTCGCCTCCTGACCTTAGTCGCTGTTTGCATTGTTCGATATGAAAACAGTCAAACAAAATGAAAAACAAACAGAATTCTAAATAGCCATCAAACAGCTCAACAACAAAACGCTATAAAATTCAAACAATGCAGTGCATTGTTGTTAGCCAAATAAGTTTTAACACACAAACATAATACAATGAACAACAAACAATGAACAATATAATAATGAACAACAAACGTTTTTATTGTAATTTCATTTCAAAGTTAAAGCTAAGCCTTATTCTTGAAAAGTAACCCTAAATTATTCCAGCCTAGGCTTTTCTATCCATATGGGAATGCTGGGAAGACCGGCTGATTCGGTAAAACGCCTTTAATAGGCCTGGCGTACTATAATCGTTTGTTGTATATTGTTTTCCTGATTTGGCACTGTCACGCACATTTCTTTTCTTCTGTTTTGTTTGATTTGTGAAACGTTATTAGCATTTCCTTCCTTTACCTGTGGAGCTGCACAAGTTGCGCTGCTTTGCCAATCAGGTACTTAAGGAAGCAACCTTCTGTTTTGTAAAAAAAAGGCTTTTTCTCTGGATGGCGCAGGTAACTCGAGGTGTTGGCTGAAGATTGCCACGAGCTTTTCGGTTTAACGTATTTTTATTGCTGTTGATTTTATAGTTTTAATAATGTTTTACCGCCTAATATTAAACCAGTGCGCTGTATATTTGACTTTGATGGTGAGATATTCCCGATAGTTTGAGCCCAAAATAGTTCCGTAACGCATAGGCCTACACCACCACAAAATCCATATTTTTACTGGTTTTAATACGTACGTTGACACACAGTCCCAAGCTTTTAGTCATTTTTCTGTATCAAGCAATTTCGAACCTTGACGCAACGTGACCAATACACACGTTAACTAATCGTTATCAGATTATTTTCCAACCGGCGGCCTAGTTTGTAGAACACCCAGCTGGTTGCGTGGCGTATGAAGCATTCAGTTAACTATGTATGGCAGTGTATTAAAGTTCTTAAAAGCACAAGTCTTCTTTTAAGTTCTTAAAAGCACAACATTTCCTGTCTCTTTTGTTTCTCTGTTTCTCTTTTCAAGAACTAAATCTTTGTTTAAAACCTGTGCATCGTTTGTGGTAGGCTGCTCTTCTGCTTTGAAGTAACTCATTGCGTTTAATGTTTCATCAGCAGCTGAAGCCACTATTGCACAAATATTTATACAATATTGTATTAATTGACCTGCTTTCGTGATGCCTGTCAACGCACAGCATGGTACACCGAATGATATTTGTGTTCAAGTATGTCAAATATAAATTCCAAAAGGTTAACGAGATCAGATTATATAATGTTGCTTGATTCAGCACTCACCTAAACACCTCTGGCCGTCAAATAAATTGTTTCTGTAGTTAACTCTTTATGCAGCAAGGACAATTTTTTATTACTTGTCAACGTTTACCTGCTTGGTGACGCAGACTTATTTATCACATCACGTGATAAACTCGTGTCGAGACTTTAGTTTTGCAGGGAGTTTCCCGTGTTGGCGACTGCACTTTTGTACTTACTGAAACGTCTGTTCGCAACAGGCAAGTGAAGTTTGCTTGTCAACTGCAGCGATATCAGCAATGTAACAGCTTGTTTGTAATATTTACCTTTGGTCAAAAGTTATTAACCTTCAATCAAAAGTCGTTTTGGGGATCTAGAAATTTTTTACAACTTTTACAATCTGTTTTATTAATAATAAACACAATTCATCAAGTTACAAATATATTTGCGTAAAATTACCGAATGAAAAGATACCACATGCTTTTACACCGATGCTTTTTTGTCAAACATTGTTTCCAGTTAAATCTTACAGTTTTACATGAACATGACAAAACATCAACTTTATTGCAATTCTTCAAATAAGATTCCTTTTTCACTGAATGCATTACAGCCATCTATGGGGCGAAATCCTTCATTTGCCATTTTGTGTATTATTCCAAGGTTCATCAACTGGACATTTGGGGCGTTTTCGTTTTTGAAGTTTGTATTAAGTCCAAATTCAATTATTTGAACTCCAACACCCTTTGAACCGGAAGGACCTTCACAATCTCTAATTGCAAATCCCTGTGTTAGCTGATTAGTTACAAATTCCTCCAAAACGTTTGGAAATATAACTGACAGGTACGATTTGTCACCGGTCCGACTCAGATACATTTTCACGTAAGTCAGCATTTTAAAACTAATACACAACTTCGTTTGATGATATGAAGACTGCAAAATCAAAAGAATTAAAAATAACAATGGCCTGAGGCTACATACATTTATTGTCCTTCCTTTTTTTTATTCGCTACCGTCAAAACTGTTTCAAATCCCTTTTGTTTATCCGCTCCTTTTTTCAAAAGCTATCTTTGTTCAAAACATGTACATCGTTTGTGCTAGGCTGCTTTTTCTGCTGTGAAGTATCTTATGGCGTTTAGTGTTTAACTTAGCATCTCAAGCCGCTGCTGCACAAATATTACAATCTTGTTTAAATTGGCCTTCTTTCGTGAAGGCTGTTAACGCATGACATGGTATACCGAATGATATTTATGTTCCCCGCATGTGGGGTATACACTCTAAGAGGTTATATGAAACCCGATTATATTGTTGTTTAATTACAAAAACGCAACACCAGCTCTAATAGCCAGTTTTTCATAAGTCTGCAAAATAATAGTTTTCGCATTAATTAGATTTGTATTATCAAAACTGCCCATTGACCCAACTATGCAGTAACATGTTAAGAAACATCGCCCGAAGTAGTAAGAGCTATAGGGCATGACATTGGGGCCGGAACCGAAAAATACAAACCACAACTTCAGCCCGAACCCAATTAAAAAAGGCCGAGCTCGAATCAAGTCGAAACGTAGGTGAAAATGTTACGCCTTTGTTTGGTTCTGCTGCAATAACGGGCTGTCAGTACCCAAATTAACTTGTATTAATAGAGTAAAACGATAAAAAGGCAAGCAGCGCAGATATACAGTCTCGACACAACCACCGTTCAACACCAACTCCAACTCCAACTTGCCGGTTTCTCAGCAGCGTGGGGCCACGTCCCCTCGACAATTCGTTACAGCGAACACGACATAGAAATATGTTATGACGTCGTAAATAGATGACAAAATAAAAACGTAACAAAAATGCCAGTGTATCGAATCAAAGCCTGTGATTTTTAATTTAAGCTTGCAACTCTTTTTACCGTTTACGCGCTTGAGAAAGATAAACCATGGGTACAGTTTTTCCGTTAATAAAAGCCAACCAGCTTGTTTCTTTTGTTGACTCTACATGTAATAAGAACAAGCGCAATAATATTACTTACAAATGTTTACCTGATTGGTGGCGCAGACTTCACGCGAATCACGTGACAAACCCGTGTCGAGACTGATTTCGTAGGGAGTTTCCCATGTTCGTGACTGCACCGCTTTATTTTTTGCAAGGTTTGCTTGCAATGGACTAGTAAGTATGTTTGCAAACTGCGGCGATACGTGACAGCAATTGTACATCATTTTGTTAATGCTGACTTAACCATCCGCTCTCAAAACCTGCACTAACGAAACAACAAATCGTTTTTGTGATACAACAAATCTGAAACAGTTCTTTAAAGCGAGATAAAACTTGAAAATGCAGAACATGATTGACAGACCAGGGTTAAATAGTTTGTATTCATTTCAAAACGTGAGCGAAGCTTCGTTTTTGAAAAGTAATCAACAACTACTCCATACACTAGTTTCTCCTACCAAGCACCCTTTTATCTCGAATAAATCGACCCGCTGCAGATTAAAGTAGTAAAAACACAACGCTCTTTAGAAATTTATTGTGTAATCTCAAAAAATAAAACCATCAAACTTTCACGGCGATTCACAGAATCATGTGACCAGTGCCAACATATTAACTAGAATTTTCTTTGACCAGGAAAAATTTGACATATGTTATGGGTTAAAATCAAAGTTATAGGCAAATTTTAGTTGAGTTAAATTATCGCCTCAAAGAACTTAGGTTGAATTTTAGGTTCGAAATCTATTAAGTTATCAACAAAAGAAAAAGGTTAAGGTTATTTGGTTTAGCATTACTGCAATCAGAAAATAGTCTGTATGAAATCCAAAATGACAACTTTAGTAATAGATCAAAATCGTCAACAGCATGGCTTAGGTTGCCTTTTTAACTATAATACAGTAAACCAATGGACGATAAAATCCATTTTTACATCGATTTTTGTTTCGATTTCCAGGAACTGATAATGCCACAAGTGCGATTATAGCCCATATATTCCTTTATTTGAACCGACTGATTCTGTTTTACCAAGGATTTTATCGTCCATTGATTTTACTGTGTTATAAAATGCAATCTCAATTTTTCAAAGTTATTATCAAATTTTCAGCACTTTTTTAGAATAAATCAGTCGTCTTTGTAAAACAGCAGCCCGTCGTCTTCCGCTAAACTTTTTCCGCTTTTCAGTTCCCAATCAATTTTTTCCAGTTCATCCATTAAGCTCACTGACATAGTCTGTTGCCAATCAGCTACGTAGACAAGACCCTTTATGACACATTTTGTTCGGCTTTGGGATTCCCGGTGGCTGGGTTGTTCCTCGCGGTTTGGTTCATAAAATGGCCTGAACGGGTTTTTCAGTAACTTTGTCACAATCTCGTCAACTTCTTCAACATATGCGTCGGCAACGTGAAAGGATAAACGCAAGTTAATTCTGTCTATGATGATTTTTAGGTACACCATGTTCCTATACAGCACGTTGGAGTAAAAAAGTAAACAATCAAAAAAATCTGTAAGAAATCCAAATGTTAAACAGACAACTCTAACCAAATTGTAGCAAGTACTCCCATTTTTGCCTTCAAAAGTATTTGAATGTAAGTACAAAATATATGCTGGTTGGTAACTGCGACAGGCTTAATTATAATTATATATAATTATTCATATTTAATAATAGGCTTAATTATAATTATATATAATTATTCATATTTAATAATAGGCTTAATTATAATTATATATAATTATTCATATTTAATAATAATTTTTCATCAAACGTTTCCCAAATCAATAACACCATTAGTCTAAAGACCATGCAGTATAACGACCCAAATAGACGAGTAAAGCGATATGCTCAAAAAGTTTTGGCAAATTCTCATCCCATTATCAGTGGTATGAGGCTACATTAGTCAACGCCGTTTGTAAACACTTTTATAGTCACTTGTGCGCAGCAGTGACAAAAAAAAAAAACAAAAAAAAAAAAGTGCTCTTCAACCTTTTTTGGCTTGGTGAACCCTTAAAGTTGTTGTGACGAACTCATGCACCCTGTTTACTTAAAAAGGTTAACTGAGATAAAAGCGATATGAAAAATCATTATGCATATCATCATGTCAATCAAACCGAGCGGAGCTCGCAAAAATTGCATGAATTGCTACCAATACTCCAAGCATATGTTCGCGAATTTTCTGTGAAACACCGGAAAAAAAGCCAAAACTCGATGACCTAATATAACCCGACTGTAACACAGACACTATCAAACTTGACACGGGGATAAAACATTAAAAAAGTTTACCTTGGGTCACATCATTTGAAACCTACATCTTTTTTCTAATATCCTGAAAGTCAAATATTAATGGTTCATTAAAAGTTTGTGATGCACCCTTGTATACCCCTTCGTACTGGTGCACCTCATGTATATCGTGCACACCGATTAAAGAGCACTGGTGTAGAACACATGCCTGTGTCTGTGTGCAAAGTATGGCGGACAGCTGCATACTAACCGCAACAATTTAACACATGTTAGAATACTATTAAGAACACATTAGCAAGACAACACGTTACATTAATATAAACAATAGGTTGATTTAAGTAGAAAATAAGTATACATTGAAACCGACTTAAAATCAACAGTAGTTTGTGCTTTTCAATGGTGAACACTAACTAAGTCAAGCAGCATAAGTCGATAGCGGTTCTACGCCGTCCCAAGTACTTCCTGGCTCTTCACGTTAACTGTAAAATATGCCATTGATCATGATATTGCCAGCTATCAAACGTACGTTTGATATAAGCAAGTTTAACTAGCTATTTATTCAATGTAAATATCTTTGCACTTGATTATGCTCCCAATAATTCTTCAGTCTCTCATTAATACAACCATCCCATTCTTTGCATTAAATTAAAAGACAACCAGTGCTATACAGCCAGAAATAATACAACAACAATAGTCACTTTTAGCGTTTATGTTGCCGCAGTTGCTGTTTTGCAGCAGCACCCTCTGCAAAAATGCATTCAGCGTGACGGCTTTGCGTACCAAGCTGTCAGCCGACCGTACGACAAATATTTAGAAATGAAAAAAAAATGAGTGCATAACCTTTAAGTAGATGAGTACATAACGTAAAAAATTGAGTACATAATGTTTAAGAGTACACTATGAGTCAACAGGTAATACTAGTCCCAAATGTAAATATTTAACTTTGGGAATAAATTGTTGCAATACCTAATCAACTGATGGTTGGTTCAACATTAAAAAAGCAGATAATTTGACTTTTTTAAAGGGAACACCTTCAAATCGACTTTTGAGAATCATTTATTTGATTGATTTTTTTCCCTGGTCTGCTACGCTTTACAAACAAGTAGTTAGCTTAACCGCATGTTTGCAAAAATCCTCGCCGCTGTCGCTAGCAAAAGCAAAAACACACACGAGAAAATAATGTAAGTTATAGTTTAATCAGATTAAATATTAGTCTTAATATATTGTTACATGTGCACACACGTATTTTTGACAAAAAATAATCCGTAATCTAGTCGTACATCTTCATTGACCATGACAGGACATTAACTTTATTGCCTTCGTTCAAACAAGATTCCATTTTTACTGAATGCGTTAAATCCATCTATAGGTCTAAATCCTTGCTCAGCCATTTTGTTGATGATTTGAAGATTTGCCATTTGGTATAACGGGTCGTTGTTTGAGAAAACTTCAAATGAAACTTTCTGAATTCCACTAAGGGCTGAACCAGAAGGTAATGTGCGAAACCCCAATCCCCTTGTTAACTCATCGTTTACAAATTTGTTTAAACCTTCTGGAAATATAACGGACAGCATATCCTGTTCCACGAAGTCTAACCGTTCCAAATTGATTTTCACGTAAGCCATGTTTAAACTGAGGCACAATTTCGTTCCATAATATAAATACTGTAAAAAGAGTTCAGAATAGTAAAGTACTTGTTGGTCGTTTTTCGTTTGCGCTATACCGTTAAATAAAACGGTTTCGTTCACATAATTTTCTCATGGTTTTTTTCTTTCTTTTATTTTCTGTTCCTCTTTTACTGTTTTATTTTATTATGTTGCTGAAATACAAACTGAATCAAGTAACATAAGGCGATAGCGGTCCAATGCCTTCACACGTACTTCCGGATTCTGTGACTAGATCTACGCACACGCTTGCCTGGAAGAGTAAATTTGGAAAGTAAACTGTCATGATGTAAGTTTTGTCATGCAATTTGAAAACTTGCAGAAACATAATTAAAAAACTGACATTGTCTTGTATGCTAATTCTGGGTATAAGCAAGTTTAACTAGCTATTTTATCAACGACTTTTTGAAATAGAACACCTTTAAAATGACTTTTGATAATCATTTATCTGAATGAATTTTATTTCCTGTTCTGCTACGCTCTACAAACAAGTAGCTAGTTTAATCGCATATTTACAAAAATCATCGTTGCTCTCGTTAGCGGAAACAAAAACTTACAGGAGTAAATAATGTATAGTTTATTCGGATTAAATATAAGACTTTATATTTTTGTTTTGTTTTTTTGCCCCATACCAGTGGCGTAGGCAGACGAAAATTTTGGGAGAGCCAAATAGTTTGCTGTCTAATACAACTTTTTGTTAATGCTCGGCGTAAGGCGTGCTTTTACTAAACACGTGACTTGCCAACTTTGGTTCGAAGGGACAGCCAAACGCTTTATTGATTCATTCCATGTCTACATCACCATAAAAAGCATGGATATCAGCTTACAACTTGGTGACAACAGTTTTTTTTTGTTTTTTTTAATATATTCCTTTGATAGTTGAAAGACGAAACCACAATGATAAGGGACAAAACTACACTAAATTAAAGTTTCTTAATACACAACTTTGAAAATTTAGAAGGGGCCATGGCCCCGTTGGCCCCTTCCTGGCTACGCCACTGCCCCATACACGCAATGAGCATAAGTCCTCATTTACGAAAAGATTGGCGTCAAGCATTTTATAAATCACGTGACAAACTTACGGCGAGATTTTAGTTTTGCTGGAAGTTTCCCTTGTCCGCGACTTATCTAGTGGCTATTATGCACTTACATAACATGAATGTTTGAATCGATTACCACATGGATTTTAGGTGCTTTCATATTTAATCCAATTGGTTAATGACCTCAGTGGAAGATAGCAAAGGATTTTTAAACATATAGGAGCTTTTCGACAAATCTAAACCCATAATTCAGGTAAAAGTACTTGCAGCAGAACCTTCCAAGGCTTAATAAAACAAAAATGTGGTTTTATTACATTGCACGTAATAGGACTTAAAATACAAAAAAATACGATTTTATCGAAATACAAGAAGACGATATGTTTTTTGTTTGGCACCTAACAATAAATTTTATAACTTGAGCTTTTCTTGAACAGCATTCCAGTGTTGTTCCAAGCGTCACTTTCTTTAATCCAGTGGTCTTCAACCTGTGGGTCGCGACCCCAAGTGGGGTCGCCTAAACCTTTTCTGGGGTCGCTTTAAATTCAATTTATTGGCGTTTAAATTATTACCGAAAATGATACGTTTTTGTTCTAGTTTGCAACCTTTGAACATGTTTTGCAGTACAGCTTGGTAACTCGTGTCACAATCTAATCATTGTGATGCAATAATTCATATACAACACAAGTTGTCCAACCCATTGTTACGCGACACAGCCCTATGAATGACATATTGTGTCCGAAATAATACAGCGGGTACAGGTAAAAATACAGAAATTTGTTGATTTCTGCAAACTAGTGAGGTTAACACGAATTAGATTGGCAAAATGAAATAAAACTTTTGGGTTCCAACATTTCAGCGTAATAATGCACTCTGAATGCTAATATTTAAAGTCTACTTGAAAATTAAGCGGGTATATTTACATGAATATAGTTTCAGTTTCGTCATTACTTAAAATATTTTTCTCCCTATCGAAAAAAATGGGGTCGCTGTTTTAATTTTCTTTTAAATTGGGGTCGCCCATAAAAAAGGTTGAACACCACTGCTTTAACCAGATTCCAGCCTGCCGTTTGACTTGTAGTCATATCGAAACGTATCACCACCATTTTGGTCGTGAATCTGAAAGAATATCTTTGAAAAGTCTCCGAGAAAAACTTTACTCAAGTAAGTCCTCAGCAAACTGGATCGGGACTAATGCTTTTAACTGCGTTTTCCTACCACTTTCTGCTGCGCAGATTTTAAAATAAACCATTGCGTTCTGTCTTTTCTTTGCTGTAAAACGCAAATTATAAACGTTTTAGCTTAAAAAAAACTTGTTGAAGAAACTTTTTGTTTCGTAAATTACTTTTTGAATGAAAAACATCTTTTTTTAACACCCCCCTTGCAATATAGTATATATAAATGCGAAACAAAAAATCACAACTGGTACAAAAACAAATTTATTACTGTTCAAAACTATGGGTTGGAACAAATTAACTAGTTTAATTATGTTTGGTACAATGAACCTTTTCCAAATAGTTATGCCAGTTGATATCTTTAACGCTTTAATTGGCTTATAGCTGATTTCAAACTATAACTGACTGATTAGCGATTGTACCAGTAAATATTGCCAATAATTAACGTGACAAAAGGCGTGTAAATAAATTTAAGTGTGGTATGCAAGCAGATAATTTGACTTTTGTCAGCAAAAATACAATTGTGGAGAATATGCCTTTTCATAATGCTTTTCTATTTCAAACATCAGGCACATTTACTTGGGTACCAAAATGTAATTAACAACACAAGTAAGTAATAAATACAGGTTGGAAGCTTACTTGGGAATTGGATTAAACCTTCGCACGCCATAAAATACATCAAAAAGAAAATGCAAAAGATAATGTTCAAATACAATAAAAATGTGCCGCAAAAAATGACTATGCATAAAAGCGTTTAGAGTTACTCAAGCTCCAATAGAAACACGCCTAATCACCAAAGTGACCAAAGACACTGTAAACGGAATAGAAGATGGCCATAGTCGGATTCTACTATTTTCCTTTATGTCATGAGTCATGACTATTGTTGTTCGGCCTTGTTTTTGAAAAAAACGTTTTCATTTTTTTAAAAGCATTTCATCCGCATGGAAAGCCTTGCATCCACTTTAAACAAAACCCTGGCCTGACTTTCAATGTTTTTTTAACATATTGCCCCAAATTACAACAAAGGTGATAACATTTAACGACTTTTCGTTCACAATATAGGCACCTTTCTTAAACCTTGTCATATTAGCTTGAGGTTTGTGGTTGGCAAAAAGTTTCCAAACTAAGAGTGTTCGTGATATAGGTTACGTGATTGTATTAACCATTCCACAAACAATACGCAAAATGCAATACAAACGAAATAAATGAGAAATAATCAAAAAAGTTTAAACGATTAATTTCAGAAATATTAGTTTGAAGACTTAAGCACAAATAAAGCCAATACATGCAAAAATGTTCAGTAAGCTTCGTGTTGATTTTAAACTTTTAGTTCTTTCTTTTCCTACTGGTCGAAACTTGCTCCTCCGGGGCACTTGGGTCCTTTTTGTCATTCTCTCTCTTAAACAGCATTCCATACTGATCAAATGCGGTGTGGCCCCGGATTAAATTCCAACCGTCCCGTTCATAACAGTCCATAATATCAACATTAAACCTTTCGTAAAATTCCCTCTCTTTTTTGGGGTGATCTTTTATTTCAACAAAGATCCCGATAACCCCGTCGCTACGGTTGGGTACATAGGGGTCAGTGGGAATTTCCCTGTTGTAGTAGTTTCGACATAGGGTGCGAATGTGTTCGTAGACTTTCAACTTGTGCTCGGGGTCCATTGAAACGTGCATGGTACGAGTGGTGGCGCTCGGGTCTTCTTCATAGCCAGGCTCCACAAAGATTTTCATGTGTCCCATGACGAAACTGTGTCTGTTTGGTTTAAAAAACGTTCAATTTGTTTCTGTCTAGTTTGTAAAGATTGTTAAAGTTAAAGAACTAAAATTCTTTTGCGTACAAAAGTAATTTCAAGTTGAAACGATTGATATAAATAGAAACTGAATGCAATGAAAACTACAAAAAAGCTTTGTTTAATTTAATAACCACCAGGACTGCGAGATTTTTTAGAATGTCTTTTCCCTATACTACGGCATTCAAAGATACTTTACATGTAAAGTTGCTTGAATAGCCTTGAGGGACTCACTTTTACCATTGACGTATTAAAAGTGCCCTGGTCACCTGTGACGCCTTATAATGCAGTGTAGCTGCAGTGCGTTCAGCCATATTATCCACCAATTGTGTCCATCATTGTTTTGCGCTCCATAACGTTTTGACGTTGCGCAGCTATTTTCGGCTTGGTGATTGTTTTAGAGCTATTGTGTCGCTATGTTCACCAAGCAAAATAAACTCATCTCATCTCTCATCTCAACTTAGCAATGAATGTTAATTAAACTGGCGTATTTGATTTTAGGCTTGACAAGCTATTTTGCGTATAGTCATTTGCTATCATTTACTTCGTTTTTTTTTGCTGCAGTCTGCTTTTATATATTAGGCCATCATTTGCAGGGGTAGCTACAGTCTGGTACAACATTTGGGCCTTTAACTAGATTTTAATTACAAATTGAGGCAATATCATATGTCAGATCTGCATTTTTATTTCGTTTACTTAGCATTAAACTGATTCTGAGCTGTTATACGTTAGCTGTGCTGAAATGCTTTTTAAATTTCACCGACAACAGTTGAGCCTTTGTTATGACACCACTCAAAACCACTGAAGCGGAACGACAAACCCAGTATAGCGTAAGGTTCCATTTCTACCCACGAAAGCCTATTGTGTTGGTGGATGAAAATAAACAGACAAAACGGTTGGTAGTTTTACCGGTAGAGCTCATTAACGTTTCCTGTTAAATCCAATTTGTTATCTTAATTATTTGTTTGGTTTACGTGTGCATTGAAATTGTTTAGTGTCCTTTCGCCAAGCGAAATAAACTCAAAATGCTATAAATTCTTGCTTCAATATTTAAAAAATTCTGAATCTATGTGTGTTATCCTAATTAATTGTTCGATTTAAGAAAATTGTAACTGCCATTAAAATTCTGGCATGACTTAAAAAATGTATTTCCACAAAAATTTCATTGTTAACGAATACACAGCGTTAAAAAAAGTTTAAATTCTTCTTTTACGTTTTCTTCCGGCCTTTAAAACTTCATCCAATGTGAGTTGTGGTTTGTTTTCAACAAAAACCTTTTTAAAAATCAGTCCCTTTTCATCAAAAACATTTTCCCCCATTAGCAAATCCCATCCGTTTGTTTCAAGTCTGTCCAGCAATTCCACATTGAACCAGTGATACCATTCCGATATTTTGCGAAAATCGCCAGGTATTTTGACTTCAATCGCTATGACTCCCTTGCTACCTCTGGCCACAGACGGACGAGATGGGATAGTTCGGTGGTATTGGGTTGAGCAAACCGTTTTTACTTGCTCGTACACTTTTGACTTGTGTTCAGAATCGACAATAATGAAAATTTTCCTGATGTAAGCGAACGATTTTCCTTCGTTACTTGGAGTCATGTAGATTTTTAAGTGAGGCATAATTAAAGTTTCTTGGTTTTAGTTTATGTGGTAAAACATATATTTTTTATCTGGTACTGTTAAACATACTCGTACTAGAAAAATATACAAACCATCAAACACACATACATACAAGTTTTTACAAAGCAGGCCAAATATGGTAGCGGTGCTCATGTCAAGTCAAGCGTACGTTTCTTTTAACCTTTTTTGACTTCAAATTTAGCTGATTAAAGAGATTACGCAAAAGAAAATACACCTTTATAAATATGTCATATATGCTACTGTAGTAGGCTACACGAGGATCGCAGTAAAATAGTTTGAAAGTAGATCCCTTTATGACAGAAAAAATAGGTTTGGTGCAATGGTTTGACAACCTGTAATCAACCAAGCAGAACGACCAACCGAAGCTGTTATGAGCGTTGAATTTCATTTCTATTCACTACCTCTATTGTGCTGGTCGAGCGCACAGTAAACAAAGACTCTGTTCGTCCAATAGTTTAGCTTGGGCCTGCCTCAACTGAAAAACGACAATATGTGTTAACATTTTAAGTACATTTAAACGTAAAAAAGATGCTTGGGTACAGCTTTACACATTTTTGGCATTTTGCAGCAAGTTTATATTCTTTTACGCTTTTTTCCTTTTCTTAATACTTCATCCAATGTCATTTCCGGTTTCTTTTCCACGTTCAGTTTGTTGAAAATCAGACCTTCGGAATCATAAACATCTTTTCCCATTGTCAAATGCCATCCAATATTTTCCAGTTGGTCCATAAACTCCAAGTTGGCCCAATCATACCACTCTCGTATCCAGCGGCTGTCGTTTGTTATCTTGAATTCGACTGTAACAACACCCTTACTGCCCCTGGGTACAGATGGCCTAGAAGGGGCATGGTGGTGGAAATGCATTTTAAAAACCTTTTTCACCGTCTCATAAACTTCGGTTACATGTTCGTAGTCAATTATTAGGTAGAAACATCTGAGTTTCGTTGCATGTTCTTGTTCGAAAGTTGGTCGAACGTACAGTTTCATATGCACCATTCTGTACTTAATATCCTGTACTTTAAAATGCAACGAATGATTAGGTTTTGCAAATACTTTCACCTAAACGCCAAGTAAATTTGACCGTTATTTATAGTGCTGCCTATTGCCGTAAAGAAAGTATACTCTCATCGGATTTTGTGACCATCGATACCTTTTGAAATTAACGTACCATCTCCACTGCTTCTATTGTGCTGGTTGAGCGCACTGTAAACAAAGACTCTATTCGCCCAGTAGTTTAGCTTGGGCCCGCCTCAATTGGAAAACGACAATATGTGTTAACATTTTAAGTACTTTTATGCATGAAAAAGAATGCTTGGGTAGAGCTTTATACATTTTTTTGAATTTTGCAACAACTTTATATTCTTTTGCGCTTTTTTCCTTTTCCTAATACTTCATCTAATGTCATTTCCGGTTTCTTTTCCACGTTCAGTTTGTTGAAAATCAGGCCTTCGGAATCATAAACATCTATTCCCACTGTCAAATTCCATCCAATATTTTCCAGTTGGTTCATAAACTCCAAGTTGACCCAATCATACCACTCTCGTATGCGCCAGCAGTCGTTTGAAATCTTGAATTCGATTGTGACAACACCCTTGCTGCCCCTGGGTACAGATGGCCTGGAAGGGGCATGATGGTGGAAATGCATTTTAAAAACCCTTTTTACCGTCTCGTAAACTTCAGCTACATGTTCGTAGTCAATTATCAGGTAGAAACATCTAAGTTTCGTTGCATGTTCTTGTTCGAAAGTTGGTCGAACGTAAAGTTTCATATGCACCATTCTGAACTTAATATCCTGTTACTTAGATAAAACACAACGAATGATTAAGACTTGCAAATACTTTCTCCTAAACGCCAAGTAAATTTGACCGTTTTTATAGTGCTGCCTATTGCCGTAGAGAAGGTGTATTCTCATCGGATTTCGTGACCATCGATACCTTATGGAATTAACGTACCATCTAGCAGTACAGTTTGTTCAGTTAAACTTATATTTTACAGCAAGAAGTGCTGCATTTAGAGCACAATTTAGTTTTAAGTACATTTCAAATCCAACTTTGATAATTATTTTGCTGTAACGATAACGTTTAAAATTAGTAAACGTCATTAGAAGAATCATCTGTAGTCACAGTAAAAGTACTACCCTTGACTTGTGCGTCGGCCACCGGTTTACTTTTACACATCATTGCGTTTTCTGGTTATAAAAACGTTTTATTCAACGTGGTATTTGTGTTAGCAATGTATTTTATTTATTTTACAATTATATACAACCACTTTGTCATTTACGCTGCCTTGTTTCGCATTTATTCATAAGCGATTGACTTTTTTGGCCGCCTAAAAACGGTCCAAAAGTAAACCAAAACTTAAAGCTAAAACATAATTCATTTGTTAGGTGGGATCCAGTAACAAAGATTTAAAGCAAATATGGCTTCAACTTTGATTAGACTTTGTTCCAAATCCACTAGTTCGATATGTCGAAGAATGATTGCCCAACCCCGATTAATTCGAAATTATGCTGAAGCTGCAGCAGCTCCTGTTGCGCAGCCAGGACAGATGGTTTTCACATTCGCTGCACCTGATGAGGTACCAATAAACTGTTTGTATTTGTAGTTGGATGTTTAGCATTATGCAGTGATCACTTAAAATATAGTGGCCCAATGGTGAACTTAATGGCCCAAATATATGTAAAAATGTGACATGCTTTATTTTTCAAACGTTTCGGCAAATGCTCATGGCATCATCAGTGGTATGAGGGGCCATATCAGTTACACCCGTTTATATACACTTGAGTGACATAAATGATTGATAAAAATTATGTCATTAAACTTATGAGCAGATCTATGTATAGTTTTGTAAAATACCAGTTGGATCAACCAGGCTAAAAGTGGCCACATCAGTTTCAAAAATCTACATTTCTGCAATCTAACATACACAGATGAATCAGATTTGATTTATGCCTAATCATGTACTCAAAATTTATTTGCAGGAAGATTGTAAATTTTAAATCATGTATTTATTGACAAAATACTCTGTTTCATTGTATATTTAGCTCAATTTCACCACAAGAGCTTGGCAAATAAACATACAAAGTTTTATGAAAATAATATGGTTGTTGTGCTTGGAAATCAACAAAAAGTGTGAGATAGAAAGTATTTTTCATGTTGGTGCAAACTGTTTTAACTAGTAAGGTCTCATCAGTGCATCTGAGGACAAGACATAGCCTAGATTGGCTATTGTAGCCATCTAACAGCACTCCAGTTTGTTTGGAGCAGTAGCTGTAAAGCCATGCCATTAAATGGCTACACAATACAGCCTATGCCTTGTCACCAGAAGCACGGATGATACCTTATAGGTCAAAATATTGTGCACTGTCTGCAGCTTACTTATTATTTATATACCTGACATTTTTATATTTCATGTAAATAGGCTTATTATCAAGAGAGCACCAAAGTCAAGCAAGTTGATGTACCAACTGGAACAGGATTTATTGGTATTTTGGCAAGCCATGTGCCCACATTTGGTGTCTTGAAACCTGGTGTTCTAACAGTAATGGAATCAGAAGGAGCAGTTAACAAATACTTCGGTATGTTTTCATAGCTTTCTGAAATTTCTATAGGATCATCTGGTATGTCTTCACAGTGTTAAAGGACTGTAACTCTGTTAGTGTTTCTTCCCTGTGGAGTACACCTTTACCAAAATTATATTTCACATGTTTTTCATACCAATTACCAATGCCCAAAGGACAAAAGCTATGGATTAAAGTCAGTGCGTTGGTGTTTTATTGTAAACATACATTATTTGTTTGTCCTTGTCTTGTCAAAACATATGATAAAAATTGCAGTTCAAATATATTTTGTTGGTGTTATCTGTTTTATTGGCATTTTTATCTTGTTACTTTTTATGTTGTACACAGTGAGTAGCGGTACTTATGCTATTAATGAGGACTCTACAGTTCAAATAAACGCTGAAGAAGCTGTACCAATTGATGCTCTGGATAAGGAGGTAAGTTAAGTAAAACTTGCATGCTATGTTGCTTATTTACCATATGCTACTTCCTATGAACAAGCTGTTGCAATGCTATAAAGACATAAATTTTGCTGTTTTTTGCATAAGTCATGTGCCATACCAGTCTCTTAGGGTGGACCAATTCTACAATGTCTAGGTTTTGTATTGTAGTGGTGATTTATAACAAATTCTTGTAATATAACGGCGTGCTTGCATTTAATTCTTTTTTCCTTTGTTTATCGTGCACTGTACTATGCTCATTCAGTGTTATTAACCCTGATGAAGGCAACATGAATAAACCTAAAATTAGGCCTGGCAGCAATAGCTTATATAAAGACTAAAAGTTACACCCCAGGCTTTCTTGCTAGTTTAAATTGTACCACAAACAACTGTTTTCTTTTAAAGACTTGCAATGTTTAACTTTGTTATTTTATTGTCATGGGTTCAGTTTTACCATATATAAAAATTAGTGGATTTAGTCTTTTGATGATATTTATGAAAACAAGACAGTAAACTAATGTTACCATTAAGGTGGGGTTAAAAAAAGGCAACCAAAGTCACTACTAAAATTTGTACAATACTTAAAAACGCGACCTTATTTTTTTTTTAGCTTGCAAAGTCGTGTTTACATAAAGCACAATCTGAGCTGTCATCTGCATCTACTGACATTGAAAAAGCAGAGGCACAAGTTGCAATCCAAACTTATGAGGAAATACTTGCAGCATGAAACATCTAACAGAATTTTAAATCTAATTTACCGGTTCAGCTCATGAAATCCACAACTATTTTTGCTTCGATTATTTGCAGACTGTAAAAATTAGTATCCTTTTTTCTGTTTTGCTGTTCCAGTTTGGTGTGCGTCGAATAGAAGTTCGTTTCATTTATGATATGTTTTCATTTCCGGTGATATCAAACTCTTATAGCAGTGGTTCCCAACTACTTTTTCTTTGCTACATACCTAAACCTAGTGGTGGCATTCAATTTTTTGTCACTCGTTTCTATCACAAAAGTCATATTTTTCAGCCGGCTCTGTTACAAAAGTCATATTTTTTAGTCAGTTCTGTTACAAAAAGACCATTGACAGTAACCAGTAATCGCTGATCTCATAAAATTTTGTAAGGCAGTTCTACAGAACCAGTGCGAACCGGCTGAATCCCAACACTGCCGAAACCCTGTTTGAATCTGCAAACCAAGACATATAGGCCTATATAAGGTTAGCAATTCCTAACCAATGTCCAAGACACAAGTTTCGCCCAAAACAGGGCTGATCAGTTTGGTCAGTCGGGCATCTGTTATAAACGCTACACAAAACGAAAAAAGGTGAAAGAGCACTGCTTTAGAGTATAGGCCCAAGAGGTCTTTAGAGTCGTCTTGTTATTTATTAATTTATGTCAGTATTCATTGTTACCTTCGATAGTTAATATCCCTTGCTTCCAAGTAGTGTATTACTGAATTCTAGTTGCAATCACAGTTAAAACACGTTAGACGTTACTTGACAAGGTAGAACGACTGATATCTTATTGTTTCAATGTTGAAATATATATTTATTCATTTCATAATCTGCAGTGAAACGAATTGAAGAAATAGCAAAATTTAACGACACAATAGGCTATAACTTTCAAGTTGATGGCCAGAGCTCTAAAGTTTCATCCTGTAACGTAGAACTGTTCGTCACGCTGACGTAATTGAGCAAGTTCATGACGTCACTACATCTTTCCTGAATGTCAAGAACTTGTTTCAAGGTCAATCTTCGTCGCCAACCGTTCAACACGTCAGCAATACGCCGTTTTGTAGCAAACGGAGACTTTTGAGGCTTTTTGTTGCTGTTTTGCTGAAAAAAAAAGCGAAAAAGATTGGTTGTGACTAAAAAAAATGTACGATAGACCAATTTAAAACAATTACTATCATTTTTGCAACAATATATATTGCACAGAAATTAGTTTAATTTCATTTTCTGCTCAGTGCATATATAAAGCATGGTTCAATATCTAATATAGTGGCACTGACAAAATGGATTGTTAAAACGTCTGCTTTACATAGCATTGACTGTAAGATGTACTAGTTTAGGTGTCTGACATTTTATTTTAATCGAGGTACTACGTCAGGTGTTCTTAACCCAAGCAAAAATTCAGCCAGTAAATATTTCAACATAGGCAACTAGTTCTTGTGGTAAAGAAACGTTTCTTCAGCTTACCTGTTTAATGACTGAATCTTGAATCCATTGTGCAACCTCTTGTGGCATAGTTTCTCCGATAAAGTTGTAGATGCCACGAGCGACATCTACCGGATGACGACAAATGTCTTCGTGCCTCACTCGAAGATAACCGACATGCGAAAAGTTTTCTAGTGAAATGTGAGATATTAGGCTTTCGTCTAATAGCCTACTTGTTGAACTTTATTGCGTAACGCACACCATTTCAGTTATTTTAACACTAGTTTCAGTTCAAGATATTAATGATAAACTAAAGATAAACTTGAACTAGGTTTCTGTATAAATATATTTTTTGCGAGCGCAAATCAAGCAGTGGCCTGTTATCGTTTGTATGATACCCCTCTTTCTTGGTGTTTAACAAATGTTCAAATTAAAAAAAAATCTGTACACGGTTATCATCAGAAATCCCATTGGGTATAAATAATGGCACGATTAGACCTGAAAGGCGATATTTGCAACTAAAACATGACCTTTTTACGTCGATTTCTGGACCTTTGTAAACATTTGATAAGCAGTTTACGTTTTTTGTTGATTGCTGTTCATATGTATTCTAAAAAATTGTTTTTGCTACTCCATAAATTTACTTACTTGACCATTGTGTGTCAGCAAACTTTATATTATTCTCTAATCGATCGCATAAAGTACGAGCAACTTCAGGCAAAGTCTCCTTATTAGCTTCGTCCAATGGTAACTATTGCAACAAAAAATGGTTACATTCAGAAAACATTTAACCAAAATAACAGCATCCCATACTTGCATTCTTGATGATAGTATAGCCCTGGGATCTCGTATAAGGTGTATGACCTTGAATTCAATGTCGTTTTTGGCAAGGTCATTATCAAACAAAAATTTTAAACTCGAAATGTCGCAGATCCTCAATATTTTGAAAGCTGATAGTTTAGATCCCAAGCAGAGGTCAGACATCAAGGTCATGTTAACTGGAAGTGTGCATGAAACGTCACTTGGGGAATTACCTTGACAAAGGTCGATGTAACGCTCCATTAGTGGAGCATGTCGGTCAATAAAGCAAATATTGTTCTTAGCACAGTTGGCGTATTGGTCATTGAACTTTGTGACCTTAAAGGCATTTGTGTAGTCTCGGCGCAGACTGGGAAGGTCACACATGGCAAGTTTTTGTAAACTATCAACCCTTTCTTGAATTAGAACCTCGCATGTTCTTGTGTACGGAAATAAAGGCTCAAAAAGGTAAAAAGTTAAGGGGTTTTGGTTAAACAGCTCTCCCAGAAACGTTGATCCGGAGCGTTTGTTCGTGAAGAGAATCACAACTTTCCTTTTTTCTTTTTTCTCTCGCATAGCAACCTTTTTCTTTTTGACAGTTGTTTGAAGTTGTATGACTCTCTCATTTGTGGAATCTGTTCTCTGTGACGTCGGTGTTACGTCATGTATTACATCACTAAAATATACGTAATTCCAAAGTACCACTGCGCTCGATAAAACAAGTAACGCCGCAAAAACCACTTTTAAGAATTTTAAAACAGAGCCGAACAATTCCATTGCTGATACTGAATGAAAAAAAAACACAATATTTTTTAAGTAGAGAAGTAACTCTTAATACAGGTTTTGCCAAATCATATGACAAAATGAATATAAACAGCTTGTTGTATAAGTTACATTACATCGATTTCATTGGCAATTTGTTTAGTACACAGGCAGGGAATAAATTAGTAATAGCAAGTCTTCTAAGTAGAACTGTTTACGCTTTTTATTTATTCTGCATTTAACCTAACGTTGGCTGATAACGCAATGTTTCCAAACGTGAATAAGGACCTAACCTTAGCCTATGGCCCTCTACCAACCTGAACAAGGACATATATCAGTACAGAAAATTTGTGACCTAGTTTCTACAACTAAACTACGACAGCCTTTGTTATTAGCTGTATATAAAGATGTCAAATTTCTACCTCATTTTCAGCACTCATAACCATATAACCAGTTGCCTTCCTAGCAGAATGAAACATGAATTCATTACACCATTGTTTAACTCGTTATGCTGAAACAACGCAAGCCCGCGGGGCATGAAATGTGTAAAGCTGCTTGGAACATTTAATTCCCTAATCTACCTGCATGATAACAATGTTTGACAAAATTTTTTACCATCAATGGTCGTTTATCTACACCACTGATTTGCACAGTAAATTCAAAACCTATAACACTGCACAAAAAGTCAAAAAATAGTTAGGCCCTGTAAGTCTTGGTTATAAGCTGTTGCTGGCCTTGTATCTTTTCAACTTTTCACATGCGCATATACAAGCCAAACAACTTCAAAATTGTAGTTAAAATAACTTGACTGTGGCTTAAGTCGGATTAAAAAAAACAATTTCCTTCTTCATTTATTACACTACCGGATTATGCTTTTTAACTTCCACTATCACATTAAACATCTGAATTATGTCGGCTGTGATTGCATATATACGTTTACCAATTGGCTATCAATTTTTGTGACAGTGCTTCAAACCCATCAATAACAAGTCACCTTACATTCTGGGCCTATACACTTGAATGTCAAAAGCAATTATAGTTTTAAAATCTGCAAAAAGGTCGTAAACGGGGTGTTAGCAACATGTAACGTTTTAATGTCGTCAATTAGATGTGATTGGACAAACTTTTTGGTTGACTTTCCGTTTGTTAACTATTCTAAAGATAAATAATATTTTCCTGTTATAATATTTACGTGCAAGACTGTGCGAGCCAATTTAGTTTGATTTTTGTGGTCGCCTGTCAGAGGTGTCGGGTGCCGCACAAGGGCAGTAGACCTCAGGGGAGCAGCAGAAACGTTACATCAGTTTTATAAAACCAATTTCATTTGTAAATGTGTTTTAGGGATACAATGATGGCAAACCGGTACTGCTGGAATTACTGGGTAAATTGTTTTTTCACTGGTTGAAAACTTGACACTTATAAGAAAAGTTCAATATTATGTATGTTGTTTTATGAGTGGGCTTATTTGTTATTTTTTAAGCAACAACTATGTCCCATGTGAACTTTCTAAACAACTTTGAAAAAAGTCTTTTTGGTTTGTTAATTGTCAGTCTTCAAATTTTTAAGGTTATTGCTGAAACATACCTATCGCTTAAGGTTCTATACCAGTTAAAGGAACTTCAAAAAAGCAATTGAAAAATACACGGAAAGGAAAAGCATTTATAATTTAATTTAACCACAAAATCGATGTAAAACGTATTGAACGGTTGAGATAGATGGAAAGGATCTTTTATAATTAAAAAACATTTAGTTTTAGATACTTTTTTTAGTTAAGTTGCCAACGATGAAAATTTAATTTAACATCATGTTTTTACCCGCATATTAAATATAGCAGGATGTGTAAAAACCTGGTTTAAATTGCCCGGACATAACGCAAAGCAGTTGTCAAACAAAACGCTTCCATAAAACGCGATACGTGTGCCAACAAACGAATTAATTCTTTTATCTCGCTTGGTCCATTGTGAGGCAACAAAGCGCCGTTATGTGACGTCATTCAGCAGAAAAACCTTGAGTCGAATTTATTCTTATGACTGCGCTTGTAGGTACGGCTGTGAGGATATTTCGCGTGGGGTTAGTTAGCCTTTGGAACTGTCAGGTTTAATGAGAATCAACAATCCATTTTCGTCAGGCAACAGGTTTCAGAGCAAGTGCTATGTGCCAAACAAATAGGACATAAATTAGAAGGCTGCGAAATTGGGGTTGCCTTTTTCGCGGGCAAGGCATTTGCGTCACTGCCTCGTAAAACTGCTCATTTGATCGTTGAGGAAGGCTGGAATAAATGGCAAAGCTACACAATGTACAAATAACCTTCGTCGACAAATCATTACGAGCAAAAGGTAGAGGCATTTAACGACGAAATCAAGCAGTTTTGTGTCAACATTGGTCCTGTAAAATATCACCAACATAGAAAGCGAGCACCGTCGGGCCAAGAGACTTAATCAAACAGTGCCTATTTGCTAATCAGCACGGCAAAAGCGTTTGCCTGTCGGGCTGGACGTTAAGGCTGTAGTGATGTCTTGAAAAGGAATTTTTAGAGCTGTTTTCTTTGCAAACAAATATCTTATGGAAGTTTATGCTCATGTGACAAAGGCAAAGGTTTGGAAATGATGTAAATTACTGTTTTCTGCAGGTTTTTGGATGTATCGACTTAGCCAGGTAAAGAAGTAGCCATTACCAGTTCATAATGTTGAGCATGCGTAGTTGTCAGTTAATACACTTAGAAAAACATACTTTAAAAAAGTTTATAGACAGCTTAATGAATTTAGTGTGGTTAGCTGACATTATCAGTGACTGTTTAAGCAGCTGTTCATTTCATTGTGGGATGTTTCACGTCAGAATTCATATTGAGCTGTTTCCAGCCATTTAGTATGTTGATTTTTTTTTTGGAAGATGCATAAGCGTTCACTCCAGTGTTAGGCGTTACTACTGTACATTGGTGCGTTGATATAATTGAGTTGCGTTTGTTTGCGAAGTCAGGTAAGGGCTGCCTACCGTGATTGTGTGTTAATCAAGTGTTTGTTAATATTTGGTGAGCGACATATAATCGATGTGCACAGTGGTCATTGTTATCAAACACTTGTGCTTCAATTTGTTAACAAGGTGTTTGGTTTATTACAGAATGAAACACGACGTAGGGCTTAGAGTCAAGCAAAAAACATGAATCTTTTCGTAAAGAGTTGAAACAAGCAAATTAATACAATGGATAACCCTAACTCAGACATATATAACCCTCAGCAAGCGACCGACGCCATGTTTCAAATGTCAAGTCAACACCAAACACAACAAGTCCCAAACTTTTCGACTGATTCGATGCCTGGTCATCCGAGAGGGTCTTTGCATCACGGACAAGGAATTCAGCAAGAAAACAGTTCTCCACCTTCGCTATGTTCCAGCAGCCTTAGTCCTGTCGGAGGAGCGGGCGGTTTTTCGCCGGACAAGGCACCGAACTGTCCTCGAATTCACGTACAGCCCGAGACGCCTTGCCCGCCGTCAAACTGTGGAACGCCTGGGCCTATGATAATGTCGGTACGTGCTTGAAAATTTGATAATATAGGCGATTTTGTCATGTGTGCTTCGAATTCTAGTTGTAATCTACATTGTTTTGAACCAGCTTAAAGTATTTTTTCTCGTTTCGGCACATTACTTTCATGAAAATGTATCCTATTTTTTTGTATTACGGAAATCGAAACTTGTATGTTAAAACCAATGTTTTCAACTGATGTAGTTTTGCTTATTGGCCACTGTTTGTGTGTTGTTTCATATTGCAACTCTTTCAGTATATTTTAATAATCTTTTTCTAAACCATACAGACCGATGTACTTTCCCCTCGCGGTCAACTGCAAGAAAGATTTTCGAAACTTCGTGTGCAACAAAACACAACACCAGCAACAATTTACAGGGAGGTATGTAAGCACCCCCACGTTGCTAGCAAACTTACTCTATAACTTCAACAATCTCTTTCATAACTCGGTTGTTTATTGTTTAATGTCGAATAGTATGAGTTAGAAAACAGTGTATCATAAAACGTGCAACCCGTTGGTAGGCTTAAGGAATTTTTCGGTACTTTCTGCAAAACATAACACAATGGCATTTCTTTATTTCGCTTGGCGTTTAATTTGTGGCTGTAAAGTTAAGGGACACTATGCTAACTTATACGTAACGGCTATACCTATAAACGTTAGTGTCATGTACTTTATTGTTCCTGTACGAGTACATCTGTTCAAATAAGTATTCGCTTTTTGTCGTAGGTGGACGCTTTTTTCTCAGCAGACTTCAAACATGAATTTACCCAATAACTATTTACCACAATAATACTGTACACTTTTTTTAAAACTTTCTGCTATGTATGTAAAATTTACAATATACGAGCAAAGTTATGCCTAGTTGAAAACATTTGCACTGAATTTGCTGTAAAAGGATTTGTTATCATAACAATGTTTGTGCATGTTGCCTTCCGAAAGTAGTTTTATCTTACTACACGACCAAGTTTCCCCAGCCAACAATATGCGGTTTATAAACACTGTTGGTTTATTATGACTACTACTCGACAACCACAGGCCCAGATTCAACACAATAAAGCAATACATCACTTCGAAATATTGAATCGTTAAAGGAGAGGTATAATACTGTCACAAAGACATAAGGAAAACGTTGACTCGATAACACTATTGTTCGCAATTGAACAATTTTCAATTCATCTTCGCCGACTATTTTTTGACATCGACCAACACAATGCCTCAATGTTCGCTGTAGCGTGTTTAGATTGTTCTTGTCATGACTCCGGAAGCGCGATCGCCACAAAAATGATGCCAAAATTTTGTACAAAAATCAACAAACGAAAGCGCTCAAAATCGGCGCATAACTTGCAATTGTTAAAGACTGCTAAGTAGCGAGCCAGTTGGTTTAGCCGGGAAGGTTTCAAGCAGCCTGTAATAACTGTTGGTTTATGCACACTCCGTCTCTTGCCGTCACGCGCCTATCTAAACAATACCTTCGTGTCGGCGTTCCTCAGTGTCGCAAAGGAGGAGAGAGGCCGGGCCTTGGACTTCTATTTACGATCACTTCTCTGTGCAAATAGAACAGCCTTGCTCTCTTTTTCCCACTGCTAAGAGGGATGCCTTTTGTGCAATCCGAACATCACGTTTTGAGGAGAAAGTCACTTTTAACTAGGTTTGGGGTAACTACGTTTGAACAGCAAATAATCGAATGTGTCGGTATTTTACATAAGTACCAATGACGACAGATTACAGAACTGAAATATCAGAAGCTTTAATGTCTTTGGCATATTGTACAAAACTTTTCTCACCTTTTACGCATGCCTAAAAGTGTCCATGTGAAATTAATATTGACATGATATAATGCTGCTTTAAATACTCTCTTAAATGTTATAGTGGATATGTATAAGCCTCCGTTGCACAAAATAGGCAAAACTGTGCTTACATTTTGCGTTTTATGTTTTAAACTGTCATTTAGACGAATGTGAACTAATTGAGTTAAGTTTTTTCGCTTGGTGGAAGACAACATAGCGACATAATTGACATTAAAACGATCACCAAGCCAGAAATAGCTGATGCGCAACGTTGAAACGTTAAATAGCGCTAAAAAATGGAAGGCACAATTGGTGGATAAACTTGCTAATTTTGCTTCTTCCACCAAAATAATCCCCTTAACCTTGTATTATAACAGCAGGAATACATCAATCCCGCGTCCAACCAGTCACTGCAGGGGACATACGACTTCGGTACAAACGACAACTTTATCGAGCAACACCAACATCACCACTCAAACCAAGGTACCGTGTGAAAGTAACTATTTCGTGTCGGTAGGAACCCGTACATATGTTTTCTAGCCCTTGGTTTCCACTCTGGCGCTGCTATGTACAAATCATGACTTCATCATGATGTCTTGATGTCAAATTGCACATGTGTGTACTAAACTTTGTGCTCTATATTGCTATATAGTATATACCAATGTTTTTCAACCTTTTTTGAGCCACGGAACACTTTATGCATTAAAATAGTCTTACGGATCAACAACGCAATTACATACTGATTATTATACACCAAGTCTTGTAACGATATCACTGATGATGGCATTAGCATTTGCCGAAACGTTTGGATAATAAAGCATGTCGCTTTTTACGTTTATTTGGGCCGTTATGTTCCTCATTAGGTTTTATTATTACACAAGTTAGTGGATAATTATTTTTTTACAAAAGAAAGCTATTTACGCCCATTGTGTTAAGCCAGTGATTTTCGCCCGATGTTCTATAAATTTATAGGCATAGAACATTAGTTAAACTAAAAACAATTAGTATTTTGTTTAGCATTACACCAGTTGAACGACAAATTTGTTAAATATGCAACCTGGTGGACGAAACGCCTGTTCAGTATTTTCTAGACTTGTACCATTATGCGTCTTTTTACCCCATTAGATACTATTCCTAAACGCTTCTTCACAAATTTATGAACACATTGAGTCGTTCATCCTTAAGAACTTAAGAATAAGTTTCGTTTTAGTCTTCATCCACCAAGCAACGAGCTGGAAGATTCTAGTTATAGTATACAGTACACAATATAGCCTCTTCTAAAATACGCAATCGGTAAATAGTTTGCAAGGCTTTAATATTAACAGTAGCCAAGACATAGTTGGGTTATGCGTTCACATTTATCACCACAGTATATCTCTACTCCCATGTTACACGACACCAGATACATGTTGTAGGAATGCGACGATGCCAGTTGTGTGACAAATCTTATCAGAACTCGGAATGTGGTATTTTTTCGCTCTCCCACATTCCCTTCTAGTATTTAATATTTATCCATTGGGATGATACGATTGGAATTCGTGTTCGATATGTAGTTTAATGTTATGTTAACTTATGTTTATTTTCTGAGCCCTGTCTTGAAACGTTCTAGGCAACAGGTTAACAACATTTTCGCTTTTTTTCTGGCACGTCACAGGTTTTTGTTTCTTTATCGTGTCCATTTAAACAAATATAACAAGTCTAGCAGCTGGGCACTTAACATTAATATGGCCTATCCTATAGTACACAAATATTGCATTTTTCTTGACCAAAATAGTCCTTTTAGATCAGTGTTAGAAGCATATTAGCTGACACGTTGTTATCAATGCCCGATCGAGAGTGAATCTATTCTGTTGTAAACTTGTGTGGCGGCAGGTTGTGCCCCCCTGCTTTAGACCTAATCAATTTTGGAAAAGTTAAAGCTGTGGCTTAAAGTTAGCTCTTAAATAGTCCAAGACGGAGGTACTGTTATCTGTTACTTAAGAGATAATAGTAACAATATTAAGAGATAATAGTAACAAAGTTTATTTGTGTATTTATACTCCTCCCGTTAAAGTACTTCTTATTTTAAACAAATGATTGTTCAAGAGATTCCCAGTTTCTAAAACAGTCGTTGGTAATCATTCCCCAAGGTGCAAATTGACGTTTTAGGGGGGAATTACATCATCATTTGTTAGTTTCGTGAAGTCATCCTTGAGTGATGTCATTTTTCTGTGACGTCCCACTTCGTAATTTAGTTTTTTTGAAAGAAAGGGTAAAATGAAGTGCGTCTAACTGTTCTCAAGCGGCAACGAAAATAAAAACTGTGGAGAACCACTGTTCTAGAATATTCAAATACGTTGTTAGGTGCGCAGCTATTGATTACTACTGCGACTGGTGTATTGCGTACAAACATTGATGACTGGAGCAGGTGCAAATACTAATCGCGTTCATGCAGAATTCCTTGCAAGATGTTTGTTGTAATTGATTACATCTCTAATCGTTTTTCGCAGCCGTGTATGGGTAATGAAACCTGCAGATGTCCATTATGTACCTGACCGCGGCTTTGACACATGCAGCTTGGCTTTGTTGAAACAAATTGCCTTGCAGCTGCGGATATTTGAAATTCGTTCGTCCGGTGACCTTTGTCTTGGTTTTGAGACTTACGGTTTTAACTGCAGCGGCATTCTTAATGATTTTAAGGGGAACAACTTCTATACCTTAATTCCTTCAGTAATATCAATTTCGTTTGTTTCTACTCCCGTATTGTTACTGGGTCCAGCATTTAGGAATTCAATAATAAACAGGCTAATTTATCCGGTTAAATATATTTCACAAACATATTTGTGCTTGATGTGGTCATGAAAACTTTTCACAGAGTCTTATGGCAGAATCATTTGTGTCGTGAGGTGGTTATGAAAACATTTCACAGACTCATTTGTATCGTTAGGTGGTTATGAAACCTTTCACAGACTCATTAGTGCCGTGAGGTGGTCATGAAAACATTTCACAGACTCATTTGTATCGTGAGGTGGTTATGAAAACTTTCACAGACTCATTAGTGCCGTGAGGTGGTCATGAAAACATTTCACAGACTCATTTGTATCGTGAGGTGGTTATGAAACCTTTCACAGACTCATAAGTGCCGTGAGGTGGTCATGACAACATTTCACAGACTCATTTGTATCGTGTGTTCATGAAAACTTTTCACAGACTCAATAAAGCCCGCTTTCTCTGGGTTAAAACGTGTTGTTTGGAAATTAGTTGCTAAATTTATTTTCATAATTAATTAAAATAATCTAAAACGATCGGAAACTGACCGTTATAGCCCAGGCATGTCCGTAAGTTTCAGTTATCGCTTTCTAGTACTCTATGGAATTGACACGTTAAGACCAATACAGGCTACGTGCTGCGACACTTTACGTTGTGGTTGTAACTTACGTTTGACTTTTTACCTTTTGACGTTTTAAGGGCGTTAGTAGTGAGTTATAGAGGTTGTACGTGCTTCATGAAACCTCGTTCGGCAAGTAGAAGTTGATTCTGTCACGTTTTATCAAGTGTTTTTCGGTTTGTTGAATGCTACAAACGCACGCTATCGAGTTTGTCCCCGTGTTAATTTCCGGAATATTGAAAACTTTCAAGTTTTGTTGAGTCATTGTGTTTTCTTACTTCAAGTAATAGTGAGAACTGTTTCAAGTGGTCAATGTGTTCATATTGTAACGGTTTTGGACTTTGTAATACAGATTTCGTAAGTCAAGCGGGTTCTGTCGTTTCTTGATGGTTTACAATCGCTTTTTGGTAAATGAATGAAAAAGTTCATGTAATAAAATTGTGCACATTTTTTTCATTTGAACTGGATTATATGTTCCTGATTAAACGCCCAATACCTTGCTTTATGGAGATTATTCGGAAATTAGCAACTTCTACATCACCTTTTTGCCTAAAACAGTTTTAAATCACGTGTTTCTTAACAGGCGTTTTATTGGTCAAAAAATGACCTTTAGAATTTTAAACCGGAAACATGGCTCAAACATTAATCCTTTACGATTACCAGCAGCCACGTTCGATTGGAATAACAACAAGGCGATTCTAAATCCGTATCCAGCAAATAGAACCCATCAACAGAAGGGCATGGCACCCCCCCAGGAGGCAGCCGTACCGCCCTTACCCGGTTTAAGCACTTGAAACTCATGTAGGTGTACAATCGTTTCCTCCTTGTCCCTCTCAAAACTACAAGACTGAATGTAATAGTATGTACAAGACCCCCACTGAGGTGTAACATTTTTGGCGCTCGCCCGAGCTATTCGTAGGCGTTGTAGCAGGTGTCATGACTTATTTTCAGCCCCTGTTATCTTTGCACAAACTTTTTGTCACCAAGTAACTGACACCTGACCCCCCAGGGTGCCACAGGGATTTGTTGCTGGTCCTTAGTTGGGTACTTTGTCGTGTATTTGATCTGTTTTATGAATGAGGGGTAAATATATGTGAAGACTTACCACTTTTTTGAATTTGTACAAGGCCATTTCTTGTTTGCCCAATGTTCTGTGGAAGATGGACAAATGAATCTTCTTTGTGGTTTAAATCATGCAAATCTAAGGAAATTTAGTTGTTTATAAAATGCGTTGTAAATTTAGGAACACTTTACACGGACTTGAAAAGTGATTTAATCAAAGAAATAACTGTCAGAGTACTTGTGTATATAGGATACTTTATGTAGACGTTTTAACAATCGCTGTTGTCATCAGTGCAGGTAAATCATTTCCATATAATGCGTTGTTCTATAATTTCTTTGTCTTATGATAGAAATATTAGTTGGAAACCACAGACCAATGTTTAAAACACGTTTTCAATGCCCAATCTCCGTGTAGCAAATCACTGGTATTTGTTGGGGTTTACTCAGTTCGACAAAGGAGCGTCTAGTTACAGACACTCGTCAGTCACAATATGTTTTTTGCAACTTGATATGTCTTCCTTCACAATTTTCGGATATTGGTCGCGAGGCAAAGCGTTTAACCCTTTCACCGCGGTCAACCTATCGCACGCCATAATGCTACATATTCTGAGATACACGAGTTTGTTTCAAAACAAAATTGAACTAGACCAAGTAAATACAATTTTCAGCTTTTGCAAATTGTAGATTCTTCATTTTTAGTATTTTTAATGTGTGTCAGATATTAAGAAAAACATGAATTGATTAAAAACGTGTAGTTTATCATAGCGCAATGGTTTACTTTTTATTTATCCATCATCAAACATTGTTTGAATTTTAAGTTTGTTTGAGGATCTTAGGGATGTTGGAGTTAAAATGCGGCAAAAAATTCACATCACACTTTCCATTGAGGTTTAAACCTATAATATCGACTGTTTCAGTAACCTTTGGTCGATTTTGACATGTGTTATACAGTGTGTTGCTTTTCTGTATGTTTCATCTGCAGTAATGGTTGGTTAAACCGGATTCGGTTAATCTGGATCTTCGCCTATTTGGACAAAACTTGAGGTACAAATGATTTGTAATGTGGCAAGGCTTGAACTAATCGACAACGGTTAATCCGGATCTTCGCCTAATCCGGACAATTTTTGGTCGAAACGGGTCCGGATTAACCAAGATTTAGATAATGTGTTAACAATTGAATTTCAGAAGTTTTATCTTCGAAATTGTCTGATTGAACGAGTGAAAAAAGGTTAAACGAGTGAAGAAGTTACAAACTTCCGGTTCATACACTAACCTACAGGTTTGACGTCTTGGAAAGGTTAAAACCGCCTTAAGACAACTATTAAAGTCTTTATCGCTTTTAACGAGTATAGCCTCCCAAGCATAATTTGACCCCCATTTTTCCCGACTCGCTTTAACTGCTGGCAAGGTGACAAGAAGATTAACTACCAACTCGTCTCCGCTTTCTTGTCACGTGACGTACAGTCGCGTGTCGCCTATTGATGACAAACAATGAAGCGACGATTATCGAACGCCCCGACGCTTTGTAAAGAAACCTGACTCGTTTAAATGCTACAAACAACAAAATAGGCTGGTAACCGGCGACAAAGGCCAGTTTGTCAGGTGTAACGATATTTTAAACGTAACTGCCAGAAACACTTGCTGTACGAATTATCGTAACGCTCTTAAAAGCCATCCGAAAAGACTCCTGTCTTTGGTTCGAATTCCACCGCAGGCTAGATTTTTTGGGCCTATCTTTAGCATAAAGAAATGATTTAAGACGGATTCGATTCGGTATAATGCCTCCAATTGGCCTGATCTGTTATGATTTATACATGAGTGTGCCGTGATCAGAACTTTTACAAAACGAGTACCTTGGCTACAAGACTTTTCAAGTACAGAAAAAACAACAACAAATGGAGTCATTCAAATGACATTTGTGACGAATCGTTAAGAAGGCCGAAACGAGAATTCGTCGATGGTAAACCAGCCAAGCAAATAATGCTAGTCGTTACCTGCACCTGTGATAATCAATCGCCTAAACAGTTCGTATCAATTGAAATACTTATTGATTTATGACCCCTAAACTTGTGTTGGGCAATATTTGTCTTCATAAACGGAATACCCAGTTACAACTCTTGCATCTGTCCCTAAAAAGTGGATAACGAGTAGAATTCGCGTAAAACGAGTTTTTACCGCCATCGAATATAAATTATTTCTGGATTATTGTTGTAACAAACAATTGTTACGATGTTAAAAGCTTTGTATTGTTTACTCCCAAACCACCAATACATTGAACTTGCATCGATAAGGTTGTAAACAAGCTCGCAAACAACAGTACACAGTGCAAAGTCTGAAAGAGACGTTTTCACTGCGCCCACGTGACAGCAGGTTTCCTTGACAACTGTACAACGGCACACGAAGCGAAAAAGACAATCCTAAACTCCACTATAATCCGTGCAAATCCCCATAACAGCGTGATTCCTACTTTCCCGTGGCTTTCGAGTGGCCAATGCTGCGTGTATGACGTCATAGGCTCGTGACGTCACGCCCACCTGTAAGTTTGGAGCGCGTGAAAACTTTAAGGTGTAAATTTGTACGTCGTAGCATTGCTTAAAATTAACTGAAAAAGTTTTTTTGTATAATCCGAACATGTATTCTCTATTTGATGACAACAGTTTTTCCCATGTATTTATTGCGCTTATGTTTTCTGGATTGTGTCTGATTATATTTGATTTTTGGAGTTAAAACGGCCAGAAAACATTACGATGCACATACTTTTGGAAGTGTTTTTGCGATTAATTTTCAAGTAAATTGATAGAAACAGTAGACACCAACTTCAAAAGTGACTTTATCAAAAACATAACTGTCATTGAGGTCGTCAGAAATCTGTATAATGTAATGTTTTCCAAGTTACAAGCATGTTCTGATTTTAAAAGAAAACGATTGTATGATTAAAATGATTGTGTTTTTTATGCCCAATTGCGACAAAAAATATATGTATGCTTTCTGTACACTATTTTTACGTTTACAGACCTTAAAAATAACCAACAGTAGTTATAAAAAACTAAAGAAGAATGTACCACTGCAAAATAGGAACCCAAATCGCATTGCACGTAAACACCCCCGTGAAGCTACTTATAGAAATCGTGTGTAGACGCTTGTAGCGTGTGAACCGGAACTAAATGGTACCAAGTGAGTCATAAAGCAGATATCTGGAATCAACAAACACATTTAGCTGCTGTATTTGATGTCAGGTTTCTAAACCATCCTGTACCCTGGTATCGTGTTACCAAGCATAATGTACCTTGTCTTGTCTGTAAATGGATTTTGAAATATCAAATGACGATACTAGCTTGTTTCAAAACGTGTCTACAATTGTTGCGACATAAATCGTATATTGTGACGTAACTGGGGTGGATTTTGTGTTGATTTCCTGTTTGTCATCTACAATATGTATATAGAAGTTTAGAAATGCTTTGTTTACGGCGTTGTCTATTGTGTGTCATTGGGTGGATATTTTAAACAAAACGATTGCCAAAAAATATACATAAATTTGAAAACTTACGTGCATTAAGGCAGGGGTCGGCAGCTCCTGGCACGCGTGCCAAGGTTTATATTGAGGTAACAATTTAACCTGTTACACTGCTTATTTATAGTTTTTTTTTTATCATGTAAAAAAAGTCTTAAAAGAGGTCATTAACACATGGAAATAACAAGTAAATTGGCACGCATCGACTAACCAAAAGGTTGCCGACCCCTGCATTAAAGTTTCTCTTGAAGGTTCGTATAAAGGGCAAAACACTTTGGTTTGCACAAAAAAATTCATCGAATGTTTTTTGAAGTTTAAACAACGCCCTTAAAACACGTGGCCGTTACCAAGCAACGCTTATCGCTAGCGAAAAGATTGAAGTGTTTCGAGCCAAGAACACTTCAAAAAAACTCGCGACGCCGGATTTTTTTCGACAAGGGCGTCACTCTGGACACGTGCGTATGACGTCATAAGGCGTCTTGTGACAAGCCGAACGTCAATTTGTCAAAACGAAACTGAATCTTTCCGACTACGCTTCTCCGCAACTCGTCTTACTTGTGACGTCATGCTCTCGTGTTTTACAAATCACGTATAAATTTCCTAAAAACTTGTCAATGCAATTTGTGTATCTATTTGCATACGTGTTCTTATATTTTAAAGCGGGCTTCTAAGCTATTTTAGTTTCATAAACGTGATTAGGTGTTAAAAAATTGTCGAAGACCTGTTGAAAGCCTTCGAAAACGAAAACTATTTTTTGGGAACCAACTAGAACGCACTCGCAAAAAATGTAATTAAAAAAAATATCGCTCTTAACAACGTACCACAACAATCAAGCAAAATAAATTCGGTGCAAGTTGTAAAACTGGTTTGTCGTCGGCAGTGAAAGATTCAAACCCATGTACAAGGGCAATAAAACTTAGGTAAAAGGTACCATCGCGTGCGAGCGACCAAAACCGACTACATCACCGGCGACGCTTTAAAAGTTACCATAGCAACGAGTTGTGGAACGTCTCGGGAACGACGCGGGCGCCGATGTTCGGATAAGGTTTCCCCCCCCCCCCCCTCTCCTCCCCACAAAAATGGCCCTCTGCAGGCTTAAGAGGCCGACAATTGTCTATTCGGCGTGCTCGGATTGTCGTAGATTTAAGTACGGATTATCGGAATTTAGCGTTGTAAATCCGTCCGCGCATGGGATGTTGCTAATGGATTTTGAAGTTTTTGTAGGAATGTTGTGAATGTTTAAGGTTTAGGCTTCTATTGTCCGCATTAAAAACTTTGCGATATAAGTTGTAGACGAAATGACTTGTCGATTTTTAAGTGTGTGTGGGTAGCTCTACTTGACTCTTAACACCTGCGAATTTTGATACCTGGCGATTTTAAGAGATTTGTATTGATTTATTGCGCATTAAAATTACACTCCTTGAGGAAACAATTTTTGTTTAGTTTATGTTGTAGTATTTTGTGTCAAGCTTTCTAAAATTTGTATTTAGTTTCATGCCGTAGTTTTGAAAGTTTGTAGTTAGTTTTATGTCATACGTGTTACAATATACTGCATAAAGCTAAAATTCTGAACCCTTCTTGCAAACCATACCCCTTCAAAGATTTACATTTTTTCATCCAAAGAAAAAGTTTTATAACTTTTCAACAAAAATGCAGCAAAATTTCGTCACAACCATCCAAGTCACGTGCGAGCCTCTGTATCACGTGACAAGCTACAAAACCACGTGACAAATATCAAGGCCACGTCATCAGCGATTACTTTACAATCTATATATAATGTTTCATCTCGTGGTCAGCTGCAATAACCGTCTTTCCCCAACCCACTTTACTCGTGCCTTGTCATTTTCATCTGGCTGATCACATCGAGTACTTGTCGTATCGAGTTAAGCCAGTTCCCGAGTACTCGAGTACCGGAGGGATTTTCCACCCAGACTTTAGGGAGATGTTTTGAAATTCGAGTCAACACAATGACAAAGCGAATTTCAGTTTTCTTCTTCCCAACTAGATCGGAAACCAAAATATGTTTTTCTCCTTGTCAATTTTGTCTAGAATATTTAATAACGTTTTAAAATGCCTATTTAACATTTTTTTTTTCGGTAAGCGATTCGATCAATGACGAACATAACGGCCTAAACAGACATAAAAAGCGACATGCTATATTATCCACACCTTGCGGAAAATAGCTCATGCCACCATTAGTGATATGAGGCTCTATCAGTCATACACGCTTGTAATCACTGATTAGGCTAGGGACAACAAACTATATTCATATGTCTTAAACTGCTTTTGCATGTCCAGATTGTTTTATATTTATCTATTATTTGGTCAGTTTTGTTCCATTAAAATCTTGAATGTTAATTAGTTTGTAGTTTCTTTAAATGTAAACAGTTTGTCGGATCTATTTTCAATTAATTGTAAAAAATTTGCAATTTAAACATTCAATACCGAAAAATCAAAATTAGTCCAGAATCCCCCAACATTAAGACACTCCAATATTTGTTCTTCGCTCATTTACAACTTTCATTTACTCAGAAGTAAAATATTAACAGATTTCAGCCTAAATCTTTTGATTTACACCTTTAGTAGTCTGCCATTCAAACTGTGAATTGTTTTCTCCTTATAACTCCTTTTCAACTAAAACGACACTAAATGTGATAGTATTTACAATAGTTTTCTATTAATTGAGAACAAATTGAGAGTTACAACAAATTGAGAAATTGAATTACCAAAACATCTATAATTTTTCGTTTAAAATTTGTTGTTGTTTATAGTGCTTTTTAAAAAATTGGTTTATACGTTTAATTTGACTCAAGTTATTCAAAGGACATTTATAAATAACGGTTGTGTTTGTAATTATAGGCTGTATCATATCTAGGTTTATTTGTGCAGTAGTCTGTAGTCCAAGGGTCGCCAACCCTATGTCCGCGGGCACTCAGTCCCTCGTTGGCTCCTTTTTGTCTGTTGAAAGTAATGTTTTTTTACATTTATCCAACCATAAGCACTAAAGATCTAACTTAGCATTGTGCGACTTTTATATTTATCAGTTTTAAATAAGACTAAATACGTTTTTTTCTAAATACAGTTTTTTTGGCATTTTCAACATGTTTCTACGTATGTTTTGAACTGGCAGCCCTTGCATCATTTGGTAATTTTAAGGTAGCCCTCAGGTTTTAAAAAGGTCGGTGACCCCATCTGTAGACAGTTTCTCATCACAACGTAATTTACCCACAGTAACAAAAGATTTAACCCTAAAATAGAATATACAATGTTTAGTAGAAGCATTGTTTCGACAGTTTGTTCACTATTCGCAAGAACAGTCTCAATTTGACAGATGGCACCGTGGGCAACTTTCACTAAGCCCTCGTTTGATTTTTCAGTCTACCGAACAAACTTATAAAACCATAAGTAATCAGGCCAAAATTGGACTCAAAAACGTACAAAGCCCGCACAAAATAAACTTTTAAACTTAATTCCTATTGTCAGTGACATGAAAAACCTCTTGCAAACACGAACATATTCATCACTGCTTCTGTCATCTTGGAGTATTTGCACACGAATGGTTGTATTAACTTATGCTACCGTGGAGTCCTTTTCATCTCATGCAAACTGGCGATAACATCGAATTTCGCTTTTCTTGTGTGTTTGTTCGCCAAATTCTTGCCCATTTAGATTTTGTTTGCGTCGTGTCTACACCATTTTCTCCGCTGAATTGCGTTGTTCGTTGAAATCCGCCGAACGTGGTAGATTAGTGGAATAACTCGTTGCCCTTTCACCTGTCAAACGCAGGCCTAATGCAAAACGGCAATTTATTTTTTCTCCCTTGTCTGCGTTTGAAGTCATTTCATGTCAGAACTTTTTTAAGACAGAAAGTTATGGCTGATTTATGTGAAAAGTGTAAACATTAAAAATCGCTTATGCTCAGAGACTTTTATTGCGAATCTTCGCTTTTATTGCGAATCTTCGCTTTTCAGATTATTATTTTTTTTTCGAACTTTTTGCGATTAGTTTATGAGTCAGGATTGGATTTTATTTTATTTCTAAAGGGCCAAATTCTCCTATTTGTGAGCCGTTTTTTGTGTGAAAAGAATTACATAATAAGCATAAACAATAAAAATCGTTTTTGCTACAGACGTAAAATCATTGCCTCAGAATTTTATTCGAAAAATCTCCCATCTGTGTTTTGTTAATTTTTTCTTGTCAACAATTTAATTTATTTATATGATCCTTTTTAATGAAATCGAAAATATGATTTCTAATTGTACCTTTATCAAATTACTTCAGGTCAACGTCACACCAGCGATGACGTCCCATACGATACGCCATATCACTATGACGTCACGAACGCGTCATTAGCGAACAACGGGGTTTGTGTGAAGATAGAAGCAGCAGACAGCACCGGCGGATTCCAACAACAACAACAAGAAAACCCTGTCGACTCGGATTTAAAAAACTCCCATGACGTCACTAAAATTGAACAGAAATCTTACAACGGCCATGGTGATTGGGACCTGACATCACAGAGGTCAAACGGGGTCATGTTTCAGCACAACACTTCCAGCCTGAACGTGCAATCACAAGCTGGGGCTCAACACCAACAGTTCCTTAAACCGGTCACCCCGAGCTCACTGAACCCCTACAAGGTACTTCCCCCTGTTACCCCAACGGGAATTCACCATCTGAACCCCGACGACGCGCTGCACCCTCCCCCGAGCGCTATGTCGACCATCAGTGGGTTTAGTGGTCTCTCGCCTTTCCAGGGGCTTTCTCCGGCTGGGTCAAACTTTGTTAGCCCCCGTCATTCGGCAAAATCGGGGAGCAGGCTGGGTACTGCTGCAAGGAAGCGTACCCTTTCCGTGTCACCACTATCTATGGACTTTGACATCAACTCGCTTATTCGTGTATCCCCCAGTTCACTTCTCTTTAACCCCTCAAGACGCTCCTCGTTTGGAACTTCTCCGCTGCCCCCTATCGGCCTCGACGGCGGGGGCACTTACGGTCACCTCGGCGCCAGAAACAGTCCCACTGGAGGCGCTTTTTCGCGCCAGTTGCTAGTAGCAACTCCCGGTAGCATGATGGGCGACCATCCCACGGTTTCAAGTAGGGGTGAGTACATGGGTGGGTCCTACTCGAGCGTCTTCACCCACGAATCGATGGGTCACCCGTCAAACCAACATAACCTCCACCTGGCCACGAGCGAGTACCAACATATGGAGCCTTACCCCTCACCCGCCACCCATGGGGAGTTTCCCCAACCGGAGACTACGTCACAGCTCATTGTGACGCGACAAGAAAACAACATCGCGTTGGAACACCAACATCATCATCACGGATTTAGCCACATGCAACCCAAACACGAAGGTTACCCGGTGTCAACTTCGCAGATCAATATGACCCACAGTAACCCCGCGTACAACGAGTTTCCGACGCACCGAGGACCGGGTGGCTCGCATGGTCACGTGGTCGGGCAGGAGGGGTCAACAACCTCAAAAGAGGGCGGTATGTGGGTGTGTCGCTGGGTCGACTGCAACCACATGTTTCAGGTAAGGTGCTTGTAAATTCGCAAGACCCTGTTTGCTCTGTGGGCAATTTCCAAGGCCGCTTCAATATAACTTGTTAGAGTTGCTATCATTGTGGGTTTGTGTATTGGAAACGAATGTAGGACACCGGTTTAAAACAGCTATCGGTATGTTTTTATATAGTCCCACGGTTAAATATAGCATTCGTTCTAGAGTATTAAGTAGCACAACTAATCTGTGGACTCTTTATGTCACAAAGGAACACTACAGACATGGACTTAAAAAGCAGAGTGATAAAAACTGAGACCTTGAACTAGTGGTGACATACGATTTTTAAAACGCATAGAATGTGTACGAATTATATTTGATAAGTGAAGACAGATCCATCGGTTACACCCTGTTGCACAGACTTTTTCCTGTAGTCTGTTATGACATTGCACTTACAATATGTAAAAATGTATTCACCAACAAACTCTATAAGATTTGTACCAAATTATGCATTAATGGTTGGACTTCATTCTATTATTTTCCACATACCAAGCTCTTCTATGTTGTACTTCAGGAACAGGAGGATTTGGTGAAACACATCGAGAAAAGTCACATTGATCAGCGCAAGGGAGAGGAATTCACCTGTTACTGGTTGTCCTGTCCCAGAAACTACAAACCTTTTAACGCAAGATACAAGTTACTTATACATATGCGGGTTCATTCAGGGGAGAGACCAAACAAATGCACGGTAAATATACTTGTGTTCTCTGCTTCATGACTGTTTAATGATATGCTTCTTTGCTTGGCTTCGATTTAAGCGGATTGGAAAAAATATAGAGTAAGGGTTGGCAAACAGCTTGTGATGTCCAAATTACAACGGCTTCGAGGACCAATATTTTTCTGTGTAACGTAGTTTGTACCAGCTAATTTGAATGGTAATTGGAAAGTAGATAAGTTTATATATCTTGCGTTTTGAGTACTATTTCACAATGTCAAACAAAACAAACAATGTAATAGTTTTAACTACAGCAATATGAAAATATCACTTGAATATATACTCATAAAACACTTAAAAAAAATCAGGTTTTTATAATTTTTAACACTCCCCTTATGGTCTGCGTTGGGTGCTGCGGTTTTGAAAGCCAGTGGTTTGTCAATACGACATTTATGCAACGTTGCACTGCCTTGAATCATTAGCAAACAAGTTTTGCACGCAGCACCAAACCATTGGTACATCTCTATACATAGGAATCTGTGCAGTTTTTCCAAGAAGCCAATCTGGTTTGTGTTCAGGACCTTGTTTGCCCGACTCGAAATAGATGAAATACACGTGTTATGGAAAAGGTCAAACATAAATCGTATACATCTTGCCCTAGCACCAATGTGCATATTATCTACAAACACAAAAGCTCTTCTTGTTAACCCTGTACTCAAGTAACTTGCTGTAGTCAGTGTCGTGTCGCGGGGTGGCGCCAAAAAGCCCTAGAGATAAGGCCCTTGATACAAGCTGAGACAAAAAAGAAATTCGTGCTTTATGCTATTTGTTACCATATTGGTCTCACTTTTTACATCAAATGTACAATAAAACAACACTTTTTCGTGTTTTTTGCCTACAACGTGTACCGCTATAAAAAGCCTTGTAAATGCGGTAAGGGTCTAACAAATTTTAAACCCCACTGATATACGGGCTGGTACCAATAGCGACATTGACGCCAAACAAGCCATATAACGTACATATTGTTACCTCAAGGATGGAAACCGCCATAACACAATTAACAACCCACCAAAATCCGACCCAAAATCGTGCTTAACATTCAATATCTTAATCCTATGGTTTTTATTCACACAAGCCGGCACCGCCTTAGCTTTGCGATCTAACACTTGTAACGCGGCCTATATTAGGGATTGATTCGTTATCAAGTGGCAATGTTAAACAAGCCTATCTATTCCCACAGCAGGTAGCGTGTAACTTATTTGATAAGCGAACCACATGAAACGGAGTGATAAAACTTGTAATGTTCAACCACAACTGATCTTTACAACCTGCAATCACTTTCAGCGACGCTGATTTATAATGGGGATTTTGGTTTATGTTTGGTTGTGCTGTATTAGCGTTGGTTGACTAAAACTGGCTATGAGATGTAAACTAAACTTCCGTAGCCACAAACTGTACTTTATTATTTTTACGCATTAAAATTGAGTAATTAACAGATACTTACTACACAAACAATTGAATTACACAAAAAAACACAAAGGTATACTATTAATACTACACAGTTTAACAATATAACGACAATAATACAATTTGCGACACACGCAAATACTTATAACGCACACAGACACATTCAACGTAAGCCGTTGATATGCCCAGTTTAATTATATAACTACAATAACACAATTTGCGACAAACGGAACACTTACAATCGCGCATAAAACACACACACACACACACTTAAGGCAAGCAATTAATAAAACCACACAGTTTTATATAACATGACTACAGTAGCACCACTTGCATCACACAGAAAACTGACAATCGCACACAAAACACACACAAATACAAGATAAGCCATTATTAAAACTACACAATTTGGCAATACAACTACAACAACACAATTTGCGACACACGAAATACTTACAATCTCGCACAAAACACACACACATAAGACAACCAATTTATAAAACCATACAGTTTTACAATATTATAACTACAATAACACAACTTGCGACACTCGGAATACATACAATCACGTACAAAACGCACACACACTTTAGTAGACACACAAGCGGAGATACACAAACCTATTAGGCGAATCAATATCATAAATTCCTTTCCCTGTAACGAGCGTCGATCCCTCCATCATCACTGTGGAATCCTTACATAAGGTGGTGTTTGTTCAGTGAATTTCAATCAACGCCTTCCAAGGCTCGTGTATTGATACAATGCCGGTGTGGACAAGACCATTGACTTTCTAGGATACCTTGAGGAAGCCGCTTTAATGGGTTCCGACGATTTTTTGGTTCTTCAACTTGTGCTATGGGTGCGACATTATCGAGGCGACTTGATGAAGTCTTTGGCTTGACGTCTGGGTCAATAGGCCCATCGCATATTTGCCATAAACAGGGTTAATGACCTCCTTATGATGGTGTTGAATTCTGATCATAGTCCTGTGTTAGGAAATGTTCTACTTGTATTAGTATTGGCTTGTTAACAACCCGAACATGATGTTTTAGTGTTTTGGTTTTTAGAAATTATACTGAACAAATTTTGTATTGTATGAAATCAACGCCTTAAGTATCACAAATTACAAGTTAAAGGCAATAATAGCTACCTAACCTTTGCTCCTTAAAAACTTAAGGCGCGTTGTCTGGAATAGCGTTGGTGTTTTGTGCAACTTGTGTACTGTACAAGGTGTATTGGGAGTCATAAATTTACTTACATTGCTAAAAACATCCATTTGGACAGGTCTTTCAGATTTGACCGAATTGGGTTGATAGTTTTTCGATTTTTAAAGCGGGTTCGGTACATCACTATAAACTCTCAGGCTTGTGTATTTATTTTGTTGCAAGTTTAGGTTCATCCAAGAAGCCATTGTTGGTGCTGAAAACGTATTTTTCAATTCACTAAAAACCGCATCCAGATTTGCTGACATTAAAAAATCCCTATAGTTTCAACGTGCTTTCAAATTTATTAGATACATTTCCGTCAACATCCATATATTATTATTTGCCAAAAACGCTTGCAAATATCCTGACAAGATAAAAAAAAATAGGAATTAGGTTCAACGTCCCTTTAAAGCCGTTTGGGTGGTAACTACGTTTCTAATAACATGCATGTATTACTATTTGCCTAAAAACACTTGCAAACACCCTTACAAGATAAAAATTCTTCTAGGAAGGTTCAACGTCCTTTCAAATCTATTGGGGTGGTAAATACGTTTTTGTCAACAAGCATCTCGTACTATTTGCCTAAAAAACACTTGCAAATATGCGAACAAGTTGAAAAAAAAATCCTCTGGGAAAAGGGTTTAACGGCCATTCGACAGCCGACTTCTGTAAGCACACGGTGTTCGCCAAATTTACCGCGGTGTTGTAACTTTGTTGACCTTCCCACTCAATATATGCAGTGACATCTGCTTTAAACATCGAAAAACGCCGTGTCCTGTACAACACACGAGTTATTTCTGTACTTCGTGTCAAATATAGGACACTTCCTTGACATGCGTTCCATCCGCTAGGTGATCTTACAGAGTCGTGACGTCATAGGATGTTGTGTATTGATTGTGACGTCACATATTTCTTACAAAAAAAAGTTTTTTTGTATAGCAATTGTAACAGTTGAAAGTTTTAAAATTGGTTACATGGAAATGTTATGCGCCTCCCAAAGCAAACTATTTTTGCTGAATTAACCTTGTTTATTGCAAGATTGGGAATTTTGCTTGCGGTTCGCGGCTAGTTGTGCTAGTTTTTCCCACTGGATGATTGCAGTTACTCCCTATTTTGCAATAACATTCTATTGTTTGTCTGTTTTGGGTCTGCTTCGGTTTTCAAATCGTTATTTAAATGATGTACTTCCTAGCTGCACAATATTCCAATTTAGCGCATAAAAGTCGCCACGCAATTCTTTTCTGCTAATGCCTAACTAAAACTTAAATGTCATTTTACCGTACTTTAATTATTCGAACAATTTCCACAAGCGGGTTAGAAACTTACCCAGCTATTTCCGACTTTGTGATTATTTTAGTGTCATTGTGTCACCTTGGATTTATTCACTGAGCCAAATAAAAACCCAACTTAACTGAACTTCACCAATTTTAGCTCCGATAAAAGTGTCTTTTCTATTGTGTATATGGACAACGTAATTCCGACAATTCTATCCCGCTGTTTTACCTTCGCCTTCTATATATAGGAGATTAAGTTCTATGTGATAAAAGCAGCACAATAGCAATGTTGCCAATTAAATTTTTGCGCTAGATTTACCCCGAATAAAAGACTGGGCCTAAAAATATACACGTGCTTTCCTATGTGCTGTTATGAAAAAGGTTAAAGTTAGGCTGATAATATAATGTTTGTTTGACTTTAAACTTATGACCAATGACTTCCTATAAAGCGTATATTTGTTTCTTTTTTTTGAAAAAAAGCTAAATCAAACTTGTTTTTTTACCGAACGTTGTTTCAAGCATTTGCACTATTGTATTATATAAGGCTCTTTTTATGCTAAAATTACATATTTTTTGGTTTTTGTAGTTCGAAGGTTGCAACAAGGCCTTTTCGCGATTGGAAAACCTGAAAATTCATCTCCGTTCTCACACCGGGGAAAGGCCCTACGTTTGTCAAAATCAAGGCTGCAATAAAGCCTTCAGTAACTCGTCAGATCGAGCAAAACACCAAAGAACTCACTTAGACACGGTAAGATCTTTTTTTCTGAAGTCTTGTTGCACTTAAAAACAAATTAGGTCGGTCAAACTCTAAACTATGTATTGGTGCTATTTGGTTTTCGTGCTTTCGTCCGTACCTAATGCAACAAGATATTGATGTATTTTGACTTAGGTCTCCATAAATACTTGATAAATAATTAAATAATGTATGTTGACAATTTGTTGACAATTTTTAGTATAATTGTTGTAGAAAAAGTCAGTAGTTCGACACAATTAACGTACAACTTTGGGAACTTATCATTAAACAACCCAAGCAATGCAAACCGTGTTTTTGCTTAACACTGCTAAATACATTATTTAGGGTCATTTTCTATAAGTATATACAATAGTAACAAACATCTGATTCTATTATCAGAAGACTTAAACCGTACTATTCTCATTTTAAAAAGCTCGTTTTTTGCATCTCTTTCACAGAAACCATATGCGTGCCAGTATCCCGGGTGTACGAAACGCTACACAGATCCGTCATCTTTACGTAAGCACGTGAAAGGAGGTCACATGTCGAAAGAGCAACAGGCGCGAAAGAAGGTAAGCCAATAGTCAATCAGAATGCTCAGTTTTTACAGGGAACCAATGAACAACACCTAAATCAATTTGTGTTTTTCGTGTTGCAATGTATTGTAAATAATATCGATTTCGCCAATTTAACAGCATCCTCAGTTCTAAGCAAGAAATAAAATCTAAAATTAAGTTATTAGGCAATGAAAGATGTGAAATAATAATAAAAGACTAACACAACGACAGCAGCACACACTCCTCGGTTCAGGACGATTTCTGTAAAAGCACAGTTTTAACATCGATAAATAGTTAATTGAACCTATTTTTTCTCACAAAAAATTAAAATAATTAAAGATGAGAGGTGGTGATCCTCTTGGAGTTGGAGGAGAGAAGTTGGGAGATTGCCTCACGATCCAACCTCTTAATCTTCTTCCGCATGATGATGTTTTCGATACCGAGCATCCAGGTAAATTGATTTTGGCTTTTCACAAAATGCCGGGTTCAAAACATAACCATTTTGAATATTTTTCACCAGGTGCACATATAGGAACTCCTGTGAACCACATAAAAAACAGCCACCTGTTGCCTAGCAACCGATCATCCCTCGCATCTCCGCATCCCACCCACGGGATCAAACACCCCCTGGTCCCCCATCGCACCCCCGCTCATATGCACCCCTCATTTCACCCACCTCACCCACCTCACCCACCACAACACCCCGCGCCACACCACCACCTCCCCCCCATCTCCGCAAGCAACCCAATGACTTCATCAAGCTTCCAGCACTTCGAAGCACCCCCTAACCCCCCGGCGTACTCGGAAAGCCAGACAAACTTTCACGAAGGGGGCTTTTCGGTGCCCCACACCCAGCCCCCGGATTTACAACTAATGCCCCCACCTCCCCCGCCGCCGCCACGTCACGTTGAGGGGATTCCCCACTCCCGGAATCCCCATATACAGGTACATGACGTCATGACCATACCCCAAGCGCCCCCGCATGACCCCGCTGGTTTCGGGGGCTACGCGGAGCAAAGGTTGACCCCACACCCCCCGACTACACCCAGACCGAGTTCGCGAAGGTCAATGCTTACCCCCAACCTTCTCCAAAGTGAGTTTCACAATAATCCAATTTGTTAGATTAAATTGCGTATGCACCTTAATGCATCAGTGATTTTATTTTATGCATGAGTGAAATTATTTATGGTTGACTGATTTTGCCATGTGGCAGTTTGCCAAGGTGTTTCAGTTTAGTTCTTATGTTAGTGTTCAGTTGTGGTTGGTGTGTTCAGTTGTATTTGACATGGTTCTTTACTCTGAATGTGTATGTCTGCTGTTATGTGTGTGTTTTACAATTATGTTTATTAATGATTCTATTTACATACGCAATAAAATAACTACACACAATTTATACTTCTGTACCCGTTTTGCGACTTTGTACATATTTTTGGTTGCTTAAATCCTATTTAAATCTATATTTCGATGAGACATATTGTCAAACAGTGCGTCAAGGTCTTAAAATGACGCCCGTAAGACGCAAAGCATTATGGTTTTGTGTTAAACGATGTGTTTTTGCTTTTGTAGTTTCGCACGAGCGAGAGCAACCGGTGCAACATCAACACAACCAACAACGACACCACGCTATGTCAGTTACACCAACCATACAAACCGGAAGACTCAGGTAACATACAATTTGTTTTATTGCTTATACTACATTTACTATTAGATCTTAACAATGATAGCCAAACATTGTGTAAATACCAATACAGAACTTTCACTTTTAAGTCTTAAAAAGGTTCATTAAAATCTAACACCAATACAATAGTTTTAGCAATGGATCAAAACCATCAACAGCATGGTTTGAACTAAATGTCACTGTTTGCCTTTTTTAACTATAAAACGGGTAAAACAATGGACGATAAAACTGAACGTGCCGCTTGAATAAGAGTCTGATGCTTCCATTTAAGCCACTGGTATCCTATTTTTTTCGACGAATCCCTCCCTTAACAATTTAAAACATTTTTATTCATCCCTTGCTATCCTATGCTATAAGTAGATTCTAAACCATACAAAGATAAATCAAATTTGGTCTTTTAACAACTTCACAGGTTATATTGCCAGAGCTTAGTCTCTGTTTAAAAACCTCATGTCAAAATTGAAAAAAAATCCTCCCTTCAAGTTTCAAAATTCCTCCCCGATTGGGAACCACTGATTTAAGTTAAGCATATACATATATTCCTTTACCTTATTCCGTTTTAACCAAGAGTGTTTTAACCATCATCTGTATATCTGCTTTCCTTAACTTAGAGTTTACTCGTCAAGCGGACCCAATCATCTTGCTCCAAACATCCACTTCATAGATGGTGAAATGGAAGGCGGAGGGATGACGTATGAAGCAGTCCAGAGAGCTTTATCGGCACGGAGTAACAGCATTGATCGTGGAGGTAGGTTGATGACAGTTTAAACTTGTTTCTACGTCTGTTAAAATCTCTTGATTACCAAAGATTGATACACTGATACATTGTGCATACCAATTTTGACGTAATAAATATGCCTTAGTCCAGTGGTTTCCAACCTTTTTTGTCCTGTGCAACCTTTTTGTCCTGTGCACCCTTTTAGTCGATATTCAAATCCAATTCTCCCTATCAATTTAGTTTGCTGAAATATCGTGCAGCAATAACACATATGCAGCAATAACACATAGCACAGACAACCAGTAAGAGATTAATATTATGACACAAATTCCCCCCAACAAATTACAAAATCTCCCCCTAGTTGGGAACCACTGCCTTAGTCAATGCTTTAGGGGTAAATAGAAATAAGCTTCAGACGTGGCCATTTAGGTTAGTTGTTACAATACATTATGTCGACAATCAAGAAATCTTATAAGTTTAACAGAATTGTGCAAAAGCCTAAACTATGTGTTACGTTGTGAGTCGGATTTCGACTTTTACGCCTCACAGGGCTTACCTATTATATTATACCCATTCCTCAACCATTATATTTTTCTTACCCACTTCTATTTCCAAGCTTCCGATTCGGATTAAGGTTCGGTTTGTGTCTGTGGCTATATTGTTATGTTTGTGTGTGTAAGTGTTAATCTATCCGTCTGTCCGAAACCGTGTTTGTCATTCTGTCTCACAACAAAATTTGAGAAAACTTTACCCTCTTGCTCAGTGACGTCACTAACCCCGTTTTCACCCCTAGGGTTGGAACTTCCCCCAAGTTCACCCTACAGCGTTATCACCAACGCCGAGTCCATGCGCAGTCACGATTCCACGGGAATGTTACAACTCAATGTGGTCGACCGATGTCCAAGTCAAATGTCCATGGTCTTCGCCGACGGCCCTATGTAACGTCATCGGGCCTGGTTATGACGTCGTAGGGTCTGCTCATGACGTCATAGGGTCTGTTTATGACGTCATTTTCCAGCGGGAGTTCGCAAAAGGTCGCTTTGATATAAGATATGGCGCTGTATTTAAATGTACAGTATGTAGCACGTTAGCCTTTTTGCTTCTGCGCTTTTTTGCCCAATCGAGCTTGCTTTTGCGCGTCCACTCGTTGGCGCTCCGGAGCGTGGACCGTTCTGGAGTCGACCCCTGCACTTGCTCTTACTGCTCCTGTGCCAAAGAAGTTCCGTATTTTTCACCAACTCAATATTTAAGTTGTGTTTGTTGTGTCTACACTTGGAAACTCAAGCGAAACTTATCACAAGTGTCGAAAGCAGTGTTTCAAAAAAGGTTTTTGGGTTGTACTTATACCAGTGTTTCAAGCAACAGTTTTTATTTGCTTTTTCGTCCAGCATTAGTTCCACAGTCGGGTTTACCACATGGTCCTTATTTTCACACGTACTCGAGCGAAACCATGACTGTTATCTTCAATAGGTGTTCCAGTTTGTGTGTTGATAAATGTGCGCGGAATAGTAATCCTACTGTGTCTTTTTGTGCACTGCCAAACCGATTGTACTGTGAACCCCCCAAAACCACCCCCTGTTCAAGCTCACAGCTAAGTACTGTACAACACTATTACGTCATCAGTATATGACGTAGGTTTCCCTTTTTACGTAGCCACCACTTTTTACGAGATGTTTCATTGTGATCAACGAATTTTCTTCACATTTTTACTTCGTTGAAAGCTTGTATAGGGGATTCACCCTTTCTATTGACCTTGACCGTTTGTAAACTTTTTATCATCGTTATAATTGTTTGTTCCACTTCATTTCTATGGTTTCTTTAATTATTTCTTTAGGTTCCATCCTGTTCCGTCCAAAACGAGTACAATTTCTATGTCGCTTGCACTTTTCCTTACGTCACTGTTTTTTCACGCATCGCAGGTTTTATTGTGATTGGGTATTACCCGCTCGCAAAACTCTACATTTTTTCCACTAGATGTCGCTCCTACCACGAGTTTTTACATTAGCAGGGGGGAATGGAATCAAACTTTTCTTCAAATAGTTGTGTTTTTTAATGAAATTCTCATTGTGTTTTATGTGCACGACATTTTGTCAAATAAAATAAACTTATGAAGCGCAATTTAAGCTGAGAAATTCCCTCTTAAACAGCACAAAATATAAATTGACAATACGTTTTACACAAGCTTAAACATGAGCACAACAAAAACAAACGGTCAAAGCAAATACGCCAGTGCAGCATTGATGTATTAATTGTAAAAGCAACGCTTTATAAAAGTATAAAATTGCCTTAGTCGCTAAATGCAAACACAGTGTAAAAAATATTGACAAAAACTGATTGAAACTTCAAGCGGAAAAAAGGTTAAATTTATGACAACTTTTACCAAATCTCTTTGTTGGTTGTTTACCAAATTGATCTTGTTATTAATCAACACTAACTTTACCCCTCAGCTTGATTATTTTGACCGTGATTATTTGGCACTGGTTTTAAAATTGGCCAATTAACATCCGCCTTAAGGACAAACGCCTCATAGAGATACAATCCAGCTGTTAAAATCCCAAACATTACAGCAGCCAATCTCGCACCGCAATCGAAATGGTTGTAACTCACACACTTCATGTAGCATGACAAAACCGCTGACGCAAGCAAAAAGTGGACAAAAGAAAACGCCGACCACAAAAAATCCAAGATCACAAAGACAGAGATCATAACTGCCCGGCCTGTGACGTGTACAATGAGTATTATGACGCTGACTGACCAGCTTATGACGTAGGCGGAAAAAGCCCATGTGCGGGCGGCGTCACAGTTGTCCGAGGGGTCCCAGCAGTGGAACCCGGCGGCATCAAGAAGGGCCACTGTCAGGCAACCCGATATACAAACGGCTGACTTTATAATTCCCTTTTTGCTCCATAAAAACTCTGCAGAAATTAAATTAAATGTTTTTGAACTGTTGCAATCACGGGTTGGTAAGATTTTAGAGAAAAACAATATAGGCTATTCTTTCGGCCGTGCAAAACTTACTTAATTCTGTTGGTGCATTGTCACGGCCTAAAAAAGCTTCGTAGCCGTACAAGATTGTCCACAGAAATCCGAAAAAACATGCAGCAATTCTCGCGCCATTTCTTGAACCAGTGTGAATTGCCAGCACCAGACTTGCAATTGTGCAGTTAACCAAAGACAATATTGTTGCAATGTAATCCCAAGCCTGCAGCAAGTAGAATAGTTTTGATTGGTCTTAACAAGAAAACCGAAGTATCAGTAACATAGTTTTGGTCATAAGGTAAAGTCCAAAAAATGTGTAAAACTGTTGTAAAAACAAATTAGATCAATTTTAGCATACTTGCCTTAAAGGGCATTTTCCACTTTATCTTTTCAGAATATCCAGTGAAGATCAAAATCATGAATGCAGTTGAAAGGCACCAAGAAATTATGTAAGCTATCAACACCCATATCAAAACGCTTTCACTGATTGTGTAGAGAAAGTCACTTGCTGCAACCAGAGCTATTACTAAACATCCTAATCCTACAATCCCTACCCTTACTTTTCCTTCTATGCTATTAATGAAATCAATTCCAACGGGCGCCATTGATACTCTCACTAAACCTGTTTAAAGTATTGCATACTTAATAAGCGGTTTTGTAAGAATTGTAGTACACACAAAATAGATAGTAAACAGTTGTGTCCAAAGCAAGCTTCATAAGAGGGATTTCTTTTTTTAAGTAGAAGCCCTTCGAGTCTGTAATTTAATTAACACAACTTCTAAATACTGAATAAAACTACAGAGTACAGCTGCTTTCCAAAACTCAATTGCTGACGAGTCGTTCAAATCGATTATAGAACAACCCATAATGGCTCTTAATCCTTTGTGAGATCACAAGTGGGTTTGTGACGTCACTAAAGTGGCTGGTTGTTGTAATTTACTAAAACTTTCTTTTTTTGTATTAAGCGTCTTTAAATAGGACTCAATTCACTTCGCATTAACATTGCCGACTGTTTTTTAAACTTGGACAAACCAGTATTAGCAACAAAAATACATTTGCGTGTATAAAATACAATGCTACCAAGAATATACCATCAAAAAAAAAGGTATACAGAAAGCTGTAGCGGCTGTCGTGAAATTTGGAAGGGGCTGAAAATTATTTGTGGAAACATTTGTTATCCTTAACAATTTGGTTGTAAAGAACAATTTAAAGGACTGAAGTTGGGCATTTTTATGGTCGGGGTCAGCGTTTTTATTACGACATAGCTGTTAATTTACATTTTGTAATTTTGCAAAAAGGTGTTTGGATATATTCTTCTTTAGTATTGCAAAAAAGCGCCCTGGTGGCAAAATTGGGTTGTAATATATTAGGTGTCCAAAGACAGAAAGTAATACTTTAATATAAAAGTAAAAATATTAAAAACAGCTACTGAATGCACGAAACAACTTTAAAGCAACCCTCAAACGTCTTTTTGCCCCCAAAATCTTTAGCTCCAGCAAATACAGAACGGCCAAAGCAATCCCAAATCCCATCGCGCTGTCTACCAGCGCAGAATAGCAATTAATAAAAATAACACCATTGCCCGCAGCAAAAGAATGGACATACGAGAAAAATGAACACCATATTTCGATTTGGACAAAAGCTGAATTGTCGGAATTATCGACATGCCTCGAATCGAACTTCATAACCCATCCTGATATGTACAACACAAAGATAAGGACAGAAACAGCCCAATTCATGCTATAGGCGGTTATTGTCCAAATCCAAAGACCCTCACTCCCATAAGGACACCATTGTCGGGCAGTAACTAGAAGCAACAACGCCGTGTATCCGAAAATACAGATCACCGACTTCAGTACTCCCTGTTTGGTCAACAGATACTCTGAAAAATCAAAATAAAACATGGTTGTTGTTTTTAGGTAGAGCTACTAACGTAAGAACTCACAGTAGCCACGTTTGGAAATTTCTGATAGGTGGCGCAACGGAGCATAGGCGTTTGCCATGGCAATAATTGTTGAGTCAGCAAATTCGCCACGGTAAACGCTTATGCTCCGTTGCGCTATACCTATCGGAAATTCCCAAACCTGGCTACTGCGAGTTCTTACATTAGTAGCTCTACCTTGCTTTTTTTAGGTTTACGTCAAAGATACTTAAAGTTTAGCAAACGTACAAGGCATGTTCGGACAGTTTTTGTCTAAAAATTAGACATTTTAGGGCAAAACAACACGTAAAACCAAAACTGGTTATTCGCAGTCAATTGACATAGCTTTTATTCTTGATAGACTCATTAAGAAAAGAACACAGCATGTAACCTACAACTTGGACTTTTTTAAGCCCCTTGTTTAGGGTTTGTACAGAACAACGTACTTAAGCTTTTAGGAGCGTTTTCTTTTAACTGGTAGCCTCGAATGCCATATGTCCATGACAAACGGAATCCAATCAGACAAGCTGCCATTCGTCTGTCCAGCGTCATACTCATAGGTGTATAAAACGTAAGCAAGATGCTGGCCAGGATACAATTGAAGAATGAGAAGACAACGATGGAGAACTCCTTTTGATAAATTGGAAAAAGGTAAACACAAGTACTCATTACTATTTAAACGGGTGTTCGTTGTTATCAACCAATTAGGTAGTCATAACACCAACAACTTACCTTGCTTTTAAACGACTGTTGGTAAGCAGTGCAATCAACTTTCTTTAAGTTAAACCCAGTACAGGCCAACCCAACCCTTTAATGTAGCTAAATCTTGACATATTTTTAACGTCCAATTGTTGTTGACCTATGAACAAAAAGTTTCCCACCCCTGCCCTTGCTTAGTATTTGGTAAATGTCTTGGAAGCAGAGCAAAGTGTTGAAAATCCTGCTTCCTAACTTGCTGTTTTTTGCCAAATAGGAAATGTATACTTTATCAAATTGTTGTTCAAATCCTCACCTTATTCAGACCAGCTGTAAGCACTGATAATGACCATGAAATAATGTAAGCTGCCATCACCCATGTAACAGCTCCACTATAACCACTTGATGCAATTAGTGAGAATGCAGTACAACCCAAAACGATTGTCATGAAATGAATACATCCATTCAAAGTAGAATTAAATGCCTCTGTTTTGAAAATATCTTTTTAGATTGCCTTTATAATTTTTTTAGTAGTTTAACCAACAAAATGCAAAATTGTTATATTTCTGTTTTTTTTGTCAACATTTATATTTGCTACATTGTAAACCTGTATTTATTTCTTGTATACATGTTCTGTTTTTCAGTTGATATCCTTGAATGGCATATGTCAATGACAAGAGGAATCCAAATACACAAGCTGCAATTCGCCTGTCCATTGTCAAAGGTGTATAAATGCTAAGCAGAATGCTGGCTAGGGTACAATTGAAGCATGATAATACAATGATAGTAAACTGAACTTGCTAAGATATAAAAAACAGGTTATGTGGTGTTTAAATAGTATTTTACCTCAAAGTTTAGTCAAATATAAAACACAACACCTTAAAACAGTGCTCTTCAACCGGTGTGCACGGTGCACCCTAGGATGCACCAAAATATGCACCAGTACGAAAAGGTATACAAGGGTGCATCACAAACTTTTAATGAACCATTAATATTTGAGTTTCAGGATATTAGAAAAAAGATGTAGGTTTCAACTGATGTATGAATCAACCTCTGTATTTTTTTAAATGTTGGTGTCTCACATGTTGACATATATCTACGTCAAAAGTAGTTTTGCGCTGAGTGCGGACTGGCGTTAATTTAAGTCAAAAGTTTTTGATCAAAAATGCGACTGCCTGTTAATGTATGTCGAGACCAACAAGGTTGCATGAGTTAGTCACAACAACTTTTAGGGTTCACCAAACCAAAAAAGGTTGAAGAGCACTGCCTTAAAATGTTAATATATTTTTCATGAAGCCTTACCTCATTTAAGTTATTTGCAAGTTTATACAATCCTGTAATCACTGATAATGACCATGAAATGATATAAGATGCCATCACCCATGAAACAGGGCCATCATATCCGCTTGACGCAATTAGTGAGAATGCCGTACAACCAAACACAATAGTCAAGAAATGAAAGAATCCTAAAAAAGGTTTGGGTTTGAAATGATTGCATTTTTTCTGGTATGCCACTTGTTTTAAATCTGATTGGGTTGCTATGTGTTTTACTTATTAATTGAGACAAACCTTTTGGGATGTTTCGAATGATGTGTCTTATTTGATAGACTTGTACAACATACATCAATGACAAAAAAAATCCAGTCACGAAAGCAGTAATTCGCTTGTCTAAATGTGCAGGAGTATGAAAGGTAAGCACAACACTGGCTGGAAAACATATTGAAAATGAGAAGACTAGGATACATAACTCCACTTGCTGAAATGAAAGAAATCTGACTTAAAAAAGGTGCATAAATATTGAAAAAAGGTAAGAAAAAAAATTTGGAGCAAAAGTTCTGTTTGATTGGTAAAACCTAATGATGTTGGTCAAATTAAAAAACATTAGGGTTTGTTTGATTTTATTAGTGGAATGCATAAAATACTTTGTGCAATCTATAACTTACCTCACTTAGGCTTTTCTTGACCTTCAAAAGGCCTGTAATCACTGATAATGACCATGTAACAATGTAAGCCGCCATCACCCATGTAACAGCTCCACTATAACCACTTGATGCAATAAGTGAAAATGCAACACAACCAAACACAACAGTCAGAAAATGAATTGTATTGCTGAAATGCTTTGTTGGATTTATTTCTGTAAAGAATGTTTTATTGAAAAAGTTTTTGACATGCTTTCAGTTAAACAAATATCAGCAAAAATTCAAAGCACTGTGTATATATATATAGTACATTATAATTAACAAATACCTTTTTCTTGTGTTTTATTATTTGGGCCCCATGACTCCTTTCTTTTTTGTGCATCGATCCTTGCCCCTGGAAGTGGAAACTCTATGAAAAATATAAATACTATTTAACCACATACTGTACTGCATTCTGTACTTTTTCAGTATTTGTGTTTAAATCATCTGTTTTTCCCTAAAATTAATTGCAAAAGATAGTTAAAAATTAAACTGATATCCACAGTGCACTTGAAATCTAAAGAAGCAAATAATGTTACTTGCAAAAGTGAGAGAATTAAGGGCAAATTGAAAAAATTACAGGCACTTTCCGGCTTGGTCAATGTTTTGGTGCAATTATGTTGCTATGTGTTCTTTCACCAAGTGAAATAAACTTGACTCAACAGTACTGTTAGGTCATATTTTGCTTAACTAAACAGTTATAGCTAATATCTCGCTATGATTACAACCTTTAATGTTTGATATAATTTAATCTATAGCGCGTTTTTGCTTTCTGCATTTGGAAAAGTGTCGTCAAAAGCGCAATTTTACCTATTTTTATGTGAAAAAATGGACCCCCAAATCTTCACATTAACACGGAAAAACAAACTATTCGAAAATACTTTAAAAATACTTTGAAAATACTGGCCTAAAATTAATCGTAAGTTATTAGCACAGCTGTTGCGATTTATTTCGCACGTTTTTTAAACCTTAGATATTGCATTGTTATCGAAATGCTATGTAAACTAATGCAATCGATAACCCAATCAAATTCAACTGGGATATTCTTGTTAATCGCGACCAAAAGGTTGAAAGTCGCTGACTTATTCGTTTGGCATTTGTTAATCGTTATAGCTTTATTTATTACAACGCCGTCTGCAAAGCGCCCCTAAAAAAACATACATTATAATTGACAACAAACAGCCTACCTCTTTCCATAACTGAGGGTTCTTTTAATCAATCCAGTTTATGCTTTAGGGACTCACTGATGGGCGTCAAAAATTGAAATGCACTAAATTTGCCGATTATGTTTTGCAACTTTTAACAGCTTTCGGTTCAAAAATCTGTCATCCAAACTTTTGCCAACTTTGCTTTCCAAACTCCTTAGTTCCTTGTTAACACGCGATCTTATATATTTATTACTTGACAAACACATATTTGTTAATTATTAAGTTGGGAAGTTTAACTCCACCAAATCAAGTGTTGTTTCCTTTTGGTCGTAAAGCAGTGTTTTCAAAATAATAAAAAACGTTATAAAATCAGCCGTCAAATGCAAGCATTGCCATAGCAAGCGGGTCATTTGAAAACAATTAATTACTATCAACGGTGTGTGACGGAAATCTCTTTTCAACGATGCGCGAAATTTCTGAAATATTATCTTTTTTGTATATTTACCAATTATGCAGAAGTTGTGCCCTGAATTTTGTTGCGCTTTATAACGTCTCAACGTTGCGCAGCTAGTTCTGGCTTGGTGAATATTTTAGCGTAATAGTGGTGCTGCGATGTGCTTCATCCGGCGAAATGAACTCAACTCATGTGCACAAGGATTTTAGAAATTGACACAACAGTCTATAAGCTGTGAGAGACGACACTGCTTGTAGCCCTTACTTAAGTTGCTATGTGACGTCACAAACAATGCAACGTAATTTGTGGCGATTGCAAATCGAAATCTTAGTAATATATATTTAATTCACTTGCCAAAAATAATTAATAAAGATATGTGCATGGTAGTCGTATAGTAGCTATGGAAAACATCGCCTAAAATCATTGTACTTGTCTTGTTTGGAACGTTCTTAGTTGTCCTAAATCATACAAAAAAATGTTTACTTCAAATTTGCGTCGGTACTCTAAATAAAGTGGTTTAGCAATGATAAAAAATTATGCCTTTTATAACATCCATTATTTTTTTTGATTTGAGACAAGTTAAACCCTGTTTTGAAATTAAAAACTTTGGTTTGTTATGTGAAAAATAATTTTGATTCTTCCAATAACCGCTTTTCTGTGTTACAGATGCATAAAGGCTCGGACTACGTTAGAATGCAAAACTTGATGTGGTGTTTGCGGGAAAAGAGTCAGAAATTTGCTTAATCGGAAAAGGTAACTTATCTTAAAACTAACTAATGCTACCTACAAAAAAGAACGTACGTGTGTATTCAAATTTTTTACTAGTATCAAATTGTTGTGTTTCAGTTTAGGTTGCGGGCTGTCTTAATTTTACCAATTTTGCATCTTGTCTAGATTTTCTAACTGGCCAAAGTCACTTAGTAATGTTAAATCCGCCTCATAACGCATTACAATAACTGTGTAGCTGCAGCGAGTTCAACATCTACCCAGCTATTGTCTATTCATAACGTTTAAAACAAATACGCACAAACGTTTAAAACAAATACGTTAAAACAAATAGTCTGGCCTGACTTCACATTCTGTGTCCGTAATTTTTATAAAGATGAAAAATAGCTGGTTGCAGGACTTAAGTATTTTATTATTTTTTGTACAGCCGTACTCTTTGAAGGTTTCGTGCATAGGCTTGTCAATCTTACTTTGGGCCTAAATCGGCTCAAAAACGATTCGGGGTGGCTTGTACTTTCGGGATCGGGCTCTAATTTTAGGCCACTTACATAAATATAGTTACCTAAGGTTTTGAAGGCGCCACACCGAATCAGCCGGTCACAAAGCATTCACCACCATATGGCAAGGCGTAAGCTAAAAAATCTAGCCTGTGGTGGGATTCGAACCCACGGCAGGAGTCTTTCCGGGACTCGCGCTCTACCAACTGAGCTATAGCCTCATTGGCAAACCCGTCGAAAGTCCAATCACAAGCACCGTTGCCTGTCTCGTATGCTGCACATGTCAGCTTTATAGTATGGGATCGCCAGATTGACCAGTATAGATGAACATTCACCCAAAAATGGTGGGAAAAAGACCTAAGACACCACCAGTAGAAGGACCCTTTTGGTAAATTCCATTTATTTCCTGTTAGAAAACGTTACTCTCCTCGAGCAGTTCTAAACTTTACATATTTCTACTGTGTTATCAAGATATCTGCCACGGTAGTGTCTTGTTGGTCATTGTTTATAACTTGTAAAACTAATCATTGCTTCTCCATGAATTTAGGGCTCCAACTTTGCAAAGTCGCTCTTTAGACCTAATTTGGTGGCTCTAAAACAAATCCTAGCACAATTACAAAAGTCTTTACGAGTTTGTATTTTTAGCTGTTTGCTCTTGTAGTCAAATATCCTGATGTTTGTTTAGCTGCGTTACCTGGCGATTCAGTTGCATTTTAAATCAGACAAGTTTTCGCCAGATATGTTTTATGAGTCGGTGCTTACAACGAATGGAATGTCATATTAAAACAACATTATTGCTAAAATCAGTTAGTCCAGACGGTGCATATATGGTAAAATAATTGCGCAAATGGCGTTCTAAAGGGACAATTAGGAGCAGAAAGTTTTACACACCCTTTTATCTCTCATAGCCTCGGCTATATTTACTATAAAATGCAATTTGTTACTGACTAAATTTCGCGTACCATTGTCTACAACAGCTAACAGTGCTATGCGACATATTCATTGCAAACAATTCCGTAATTAGGTTTCAGAAATAAATTAGAAGCCTCAAGGCAAGAAGTAAAACTTGAATATCAAAAATAAAAATATATCTTCTGACAAAAACACAAATGTGCACATGAAAAATCAAAACATCTACTAACAAAAAGTAATGATCACTGAAAAGTATTTTGTGCTGTAAATAAAATGAAAGTAAAAAATGTTTAAAATTTGCAGCAGATGAAGCTTACTGTATCACAGTTTTAATGAAACAAACAAAAATTGATTTTGTTTTAAATTTACGTCGTTGCGTTTACGCTTTGACGTCATGCGGTTTAGGGGAAATACCCTTGGCGCCACCTTTGAGCAGTATAGCTTCCACAAGATACAGTATCGCAGTTATAAATCCGAATACAGCCGCCGCTATGCGTGCATCTTGAAGTCTAAGCCAACCCGGGCTACCACAATCAATATAACAGGACAGAACAATGGAAGCGACAAGATAATGCAGAAATGAAAAAGCTGACCACGCAAATTCAATTGTAGGCAGGATAGAGATCATATCGGCCAGAGGTGTTACGTGGATGATCAGAAATATGAGAGTTACAGTCCAACTGATGATGTATGCGGCAAAAGCCCATGTACGTCCAGAGTCTACATCATTTAAGGGACAGCTATAGCCAGCGTAGTCGAGTAGGGCAAAGGTCGTGCAGCCAACTATGCAAATTACTACTTTCAGAATTCCATTCTTAGTCCACATATATTCTAAACAAAAAGCAAGTTTTTTAGATCATTCACTAATGACTCGCAGTTTTGCTGTGTACTTGATAGCTGAAATCAAAGTGTATCATGAAAGTGGCTTTTTGCACCACTAGAAGTGAAATGCACAGGTGCATATTTATGTTTGTGACGTCACGATAGACTGATGTCACGCGCAAAAATTTATGTTTACTGTTGAGTCGAGCCACTGTCTTATTGCTAGTCGTTTAGGACATTGTTTTTTTTTTTGTTTTTTTTACTCATGTGAGCTTTCCAACTTACAGAGTTGCAGAAACTTCATTTAAGTTCTGTTGGTTCAGGCGGGATTAGAACCAACAACCGTAGGGGTTGTGGCGGACCAAGAAAACAAAAACTTACTCAGGCTTTCGGGGGCGTCTCCCTGGTTGAGGTAACCTTCCACGGCGTAAGCAATTGAAAGAAGAAACCCGAACACACAAGCTGCTATCCACTCGTCGGCATATGGTCCAGTGTACATTGCAAGAATAATGCTAGCCATTGTGCAGTGGAGAAACGAGAAAACGGTGAGGCAAACATCCACGGCCTGTAAAAAAGTGGGTAATTATCACTAACAGTCTATCAGTTGATGAAATATTTCAACACGCCGTAGTCGGTATCGGTTTTTAAATTTAATGAATGTGTTAAAGCTGTTTTGCTATGTGTTTCTCACTTATGTCCTCAAAAGGTTTTGTGCTTTGACAACTTTAAATATTTTTTTATACTTTTATGCCGTTTTTATTTGTTTCCATTTATGATAGGCCCGCGAATGATTGTCCAGGGGCAATTGTAGTTCTGAACTTGGGTAGAGAATCGCCTTCATAAATGCCAAATAGCCTTTCCTTCCTATTTGGGCCTGACTTTGAATGAAGCTGGCATGATTTTGGCCTTACAAGGATTCGGGCCCTCTTACACGCAGTGCTTGTTACATAAACTTAATTATATTAGTGTGCTAGAAAGTCTACAAAATTAGAACACTAGGTCACTAAGCAACAACGACTGTTAGTTATTTCCGTAGCCTCAAACCGACAATTTAAGCATCTTACTTCATATTCTACGCCACATTTCATCTGCGATGCCAGAGTAGTGACAATAAAGAAGAACGAAATCAGTGAAAAGCACCATGAGATAACGTATGCTGCCAAAATCCATCCACCAACGTCTCGAAAAGGGCCACCATTGCCACCAGCTACATATAGTGCGAATGCTAGGCAACCCAGCACAATAATAATGATACGTACAATTCCTTCTTTGCTTCTAATGTACTCGATTCCCGATTTGCCCATATTGGTGATTGTTTATTCCAGTTATGTTTAACGCCTGGATTTATTTCCACAATCTAAACGCAAAAAAGTAGTACAAGAAAAATACTAACAGAAAAGGAAACGTTTTTTTTCTCAATTGGAAACGTTATTTTTGCCACTTATCTCTAACCTAATGAACTACCTCTGTGTTACCGAGGCCATTGTCTGGTAACTAATAGTGGAACGCCTTGTTTGGCATTCTTGCTACATCGTAAAACTAATCCTTCAATCTTTGATTCCAACTTGAAGAAAACATTCCTTTCACTAAATTTCTACCCCAAAACCAATCCCTGCCCGAATACAACAATTTTCACGATTTTGTGAATCATAACCACGTTGAATTATAACCACCGATTTTTGTGAATTGTAACCACATTGTTAAGCTTGTGGTGAAGGTAATAAACAGGATTTTTATTCTACTGAGCAGCGCAGGTCTTGTCAAACACACGTTAACCGTTGAGCAAATAATCTGACGTTTGTTTAAGTCCGTCGCCAGGCGATCGACGTTACGCCCTAAATTGCATTTTAATTAACGTAGACGTCATGGCCGTAACTATTGCGCAATAGCCCTCGGAGCAAGAACTTGAAATTTATTGTATTGAAAACTAATAATAACTTGTGAAGGCATGGTTTATTCGTGTTTGTAAAAAGAAAGAAATTTAGGGAGGGAAAAGAATCATTAGTTTTTTTTTTTACCAAAAATATTATTTGTAGTATAGCCTATTTCATTTGCATTAGTTTTTATTTGAAATTTTAATGCGTGCACTTCAAAAATACCAAAAAAAGATTTAAAAAAAGTTAAACCTCTTCAATTCAAACATAAAATAGAAGTGTACTTTGCAGTGCCTTTCAATGTTTGATTGAAACAAAATTAAACATTGAAAGGCACTACAGGGTACACTAGGGGCTTTCCCGGTAGTAAACTGCATCTTCAAGTTGCTGGAATTTTCGATAGTAGTAACCTATATAATCAACTAAATTACGTTTTAGGTTGTTGTATACATAAGTTTATTTTTAGAGATATTACTTACTTTGTAAAATTATGTAAAATACAAAATAATAAATTCAATGTAAAACGTTTCAAGCATAGGAATTGCTGGTTTGCTGGAAATTTATATCCATCTGTTGCAATGGTTCCCAAACTTTTTAAGCTTGCAATGTACGGACAAACTTAATTTTTGCAGCACTTTGCAGAATAAAGCATAAAAATGTTATTAAAACACATCAATTTGCAACTTAAATGCAACGAGACTACTGTTAGTGTTAGTAATAAACAAGATCAGTAAAGTTTATGTATTTCCACATCCTTTTGACATAAAGTCGATCAGAAAATAATGGAAGGTGCACTGTGTAAATTGTTTTGCTGCACACATTGTTTTCAAATATTGCATATGGAACATGTGTGCTGGACCAGGTAAAACCTTTTGAATTTTGTTTTTAGGAATTAAAAAGCAAAGTTTTCAACAACAGTTCATCCAACCCCGATTGCTGCTGCACAAATAAATCCATTCGGACTTTTTGTCAACAAAGTCCACCGGTCGTGTGTTGGATCGTATTCTTCAACTGAGGTGGCGGCAGTTTTTCCCAACTCACTGCAAAAAATGGTAGGTAACCAGATAGCATTGAGGTTTAGGAGTTTCCCTAATGTTCACAGTCTCAATACTTCTAGCTCACCTTCAAGTTTAACATCTGTTGTTCTGTACTTACTGTACTGTATAAACTATTATGATGAGAAAAAGTCATACAGTAATCCTCGGTTAATCCGGACCTGTTTAGACCAAAACATATGTCCGAAATTTGCAAAGATTGGGATTAACTAATGTCGATTAGTTCAAGCCTTATATTATAATATATTTACCATATTAAAAATCATTTGTACCCCTATAGTTTTATCCAAATTGGGCGAATATCCGGATAAGCTGCATCCAGTTTAACTGAGGTATGCTGTGGTTTGTTTTCTAAATATATTACCTTCCAACTGCATAAATCATATTATTAGTTGAACACAGAACCCGGAGCATTGTGGATTTCTGTGGAGTAGCCAACTTGGTCCACACATTGGTACATGGGTTGTACCGCTCAAATGCACAATCCTGTTTTAGGGACTCTAAAAATAGATCATTGGTTTTTTTCATTATTCAACAGAAAAAAGGTGCACTGATCAACTAAAAGTAATTATTCTGAATGTATGTTTCTCGGTATGTTTGCTTTTGGCCTTAATGATAAAACTTACAACTGTTACAACTGAAACTTACTTACAAGTTTGCAATAATGTCAAAAAAGACTTCATTTTTAGCAATTCTAAAGTATTGTTTACAAAGGCTGGCAGGCGATAAAACTCCTGAACTTTAATCAGACAAATAAATCAACAACTTCAAACTCTTTTTCCTATTGTATTTTCCCTAATAATGAAAGTTGACTTTGGTTAAAACAGGTGCGATTACAACTCCAATACTTTTTTGATACAAAATGGGCTTACCAATTGTATAAACTTCATTGTTCAATTCAGTGGCATGCATTACCCCTCTTCCATGAATAATAGGAGCAACTGATTTCCAGCGGCGTGTTTTCGTGTTGAAACATTCAACTGACTGCAAATGGCCACTGTCATTTGTCCCAGCAATTGCAAACAAAAATCCTACACAAAAATGTCACTGTTTTTTCGCGTTTAATTATTTTGACCATTTTGGTATAAGGGCCATTACTCCAAAATGTTTTGCAGGCAAAACTACAAAGTTTCATTACAAAGCTACAGGACTAACTATATTGGCCCTGAAGGTAATAGCTTAAGGTCTCATCAGTGCAACTGATATCAAGAGGTGGTTTAGGCTAGTGTAGCCACAATATAGCACTCTGGTTTCTTGGGAATAACAGGCTAAAAAGTCAAAGCGATTTGTAGAAATGTACCCCTTTTATCATTGAGTCTTTGAGTTTTTACCAAATTTAAGTTGCTTGCTCAGATAAAAAAGTGTTGCAAAACAAGGGGGATATTAAAAAATATTGCTTTTGCAGGGCTCTTAAGCATTTCAAAGACCCACCGAAGTGTTGCTACGGGTTGAGAACCACTGCTTTGAAACCAAAAGGTGACACCACATCACACATTTACCTCCAGTTGCTGCAAGTGCGTGATGAGCCCTTTTTACTTTTGGTTCCGGAATAAAGCTCCATTCCTCCTCCTCAGGGTCATACTTTTCGGCAGATGAAAGGAAGGTACGATTTGAACTGAACCCTCCAGTGACATAAATACAACCTAAAACATTTAGAGATGTAATTTCTGATTAAACAGGTTGCTATGGCAACTTCATACTGCCAAGTCGTTAGTGCAACTTATCAGAGTAAATGAAAATCATTAATGTTTTCTAAAGTGCGGCTAAAGTTTGCAATAAAATAGATTTAAAATTTTTTCACAAATGGCATTTGAAAACTTTCTTATGCAATGTCGTCTATGTCTGGTGGCGTTACCAAATACAATGAACACAAAACTACCTTAACAATCACTTTTTTGGTTCAGCTGAAAACAACAAAATGTAATTTGTCATTACCATTTGCACAGGCAGCGCTGGCAGCTTGTCGTTTTTCGCTAAGTGGAGTCACCCATTTCCACCCTTGTATTGGATCAGCTAGGTCCAAGCATTCAACCTGGTTAGTTATGTTGTTTGTTTCCTTGCTGTATCCCCCAATGACGTAAATACGGTTGTTAAGAAACACAACAGATGCATCATTTCTTGCTTCCGTGCGTCGCTACACAAATAGCTTTGTGAAAGGTAGTTGGTATGGTATAGCATCATTTTGTTTGTTTTTTATCACTTACTGAATAATCCTTCCACAGTTTTTGTCCAATATCAAACTTCAAAATTCTTGTAAATAAATCATCAAATGCAATAAAGTAGGAGGTCATTATTTCTGCACAAGTAATAACAGTTGTTTGATTGGAATTCATAATTTACTGCAAAAAATAAATACTACTAGTACAGGCAATTTTGACTATTCTCCAGATCTGATTCATTGCATGTATAAGCTGACCATAGAATCCCATGTACTTGATCATTAGTAAGCAAATGTCTTGGTTATTGCAAGACAAGTTGCTGTGTTAAACCCAGGGTTGCCATCGACATGAAAGCCAAAATAAGGACAACCGAAAAATTTAATTTTCATGTGTTTTAAAAAAATGTTTGCATTTATATGAGCCATGACATATCACATGCCATATTTTTTGCCAGAAACAATCTGTTCCAGCTACTCCGTGTTCGTAGAAAATACTTGCTGGGGTCTTGGTTTACTTTTTACTGCGTAGCAGGGATTTGTCTATCATTTCACTGAGTTTGTTCCTTGTAATTGTTAAAAATAAAACAAAATAAGGACTCAGGTCAAAAACAAGGACATTTCTTAGAAATAAGGACAATAAATTTTACCAAGACATTGCCCTTCAAAATAAGGACAAATCTTAGAAATAAGGATGGTATGGCAACCACAGTTATACCTCTGCCATCAGGAATCCTTGTTGCAAGCTCATCTATTATCGAACTGACACATGAAGTTGATGTTCTGACCAGCTCCTGTGGAAAAAATTAAATTGAGAACAATAAATGCAAAAGCAGTATTCTCAAATGCGACGTAAATGTCACGAAAATAGCTTGTACAGAGTGATTAACACTTTATATCCATTGTTTTACCCATTGCTTGTAGTCTGTACAAGCTCACTGCCAGTTTTGTGTTTTTGAATCAGAAAAAAAATGCAGCAGAGGTACACCCATTAAATTACAAGTCAAACTCCTTCTAAAGTTTGAACTCTTTATATCCAAAATTGTGATGCTTTATTGTTGGTAAAATTGGCATAACCTTTTTTGCAATTTCTTGCAGATATGATTTTGGAAGAAGTTCTATCTTAAGGGCCTCGAACAGCTGGCTGAAACTGTCTTTTCTTCTTGAGGAGTCATGATTCACCCATGAAAACAAGGCACTGCAGAGATGCTCTTCAGGTAGATCCTACAAAACATGTTACGATAGGTTAGATTGTATTTTTAAGAAGTTGTGCATATTGCTGAATATGCTTAGGTTTATTCATACACCTGCATGAAAGTAACTTAATAAAAAACAAAGCTTTCAACACCACTGTAACAATTGAATCCATTTTATTGCAAAATTTGTGCAGTCAATGGGTCATTTTTAGTGAACTTATAGTACTATTGGGAGCTAAAAAAGGGTTGTCATAAATATACGCTCCAAAGATTTATGATGTAAAGTGGGAATAGTTAAATACTGACCACAAAGTTGCCCAAGCAACATAGCAGCTATTATATAAGCTATTGCTGCCAGGCATAGTATCAAGTTTAAAGAGCTCTTCTGGCAAATGTGATTTTATTCCGACGTTTCGACGTCCTATAAAGGTTGTCTTCATCAGGGTAAATAACACTGAATGTGACTAGTACAGTGCACGATCAGAATATGCAGTGCACAGAATAAAATCACATTTGCCAGAAGAGCTCTTTAAACTTGATAGCAGCTATTAAGCTCTACACCCAGCATCAAATTAATTTACCCACTGACTTACATCAGTTCTTTCACAAACCAAGATCTGTTTTATTTCATCGTCTTCCAGTTTAACAAAATCTCCTGCAGCAATAATTCCATGCAGGTTTTGTGCTACGATGGCAAGACTGGATGCACTCAGTTGATCTAGTCCATATTTATTTGCACATTTCCATATCTCAAGACAGTTTTTACTGCTTAACGATGTACTGAGTCGTGTTGTAATTTGCTTCACAATTTCTAGAAAGCAGATTATCTATTTACATTTTTGTATAGTTAATGATAAATGACTTCATTGCAGGGATACTTCACTATGGATGCTTGCAATACCTTAGGATGTGATATGTTTTTGCAGAGTGTAAGGAAGTTAAATCATTTAGATTTACAGTTGTTTCATTGCACCCAGATTTACAACAATATTTTTTAACTATATTTTGACAATTACTTTAATTACAAACTAGACCTGAGATCCGGCATGGATTTAGAAAAAGTTCGCCACTTTAGTTGTTCTATTGCAGTAGTTTCCAACTGGGGTAGAATTTAATTTTTGGTTTGTAAAGAGACACTTAAACTCTCAGAATATAACCTGTGAAGTTGCAAAAAGCCCCAATTTTAAATGATCTTTGTATGGTTTAGCATCGACTTTGTGGTATACAGAGAGTTATGAAAATGTTTTGAACTGTTGAAGGAAGAACTGTTGTAAGGGTTGGAAACAACTGCTCTATTTTTAACTCAAAGCTCTGTTGTCAGCTTTTATTTACTTGTCAATTTTATGTTTTCAGCCACAGTGAGAAGTTCAATCACGTGATCGTCAACTTGTGACGTCATTCGGCCGGTGTAAATGATGTCAAGCAAAATCTCCAAAACTTCTGCGCTGACTCCATCTACACAAACTGTTTTCCTTTCTTCTTTCTGTGGCTATAAAATTTCTTGTGATTTAACATGGCAAAAGAATAAGATATTGTTTTTAATGTGTGTAAATATATATGTGTTCTATAGCAGTAAATTGCAGTAAAAAAGTTACATTTTTTAGGTTGACGCGTTTTGAACCCGCCTTAATATGATGATATTGTACATTATAAATCTATGCCAGGGTTCGGCAACCTTTTTGACGACGCGTGCTAATTTACTTGTTATTTCCTTGTGGTAATTGCTTCGCGTGCCAACGTTTTTCTAAATAATATTTTTTTTTGCCAGCAGATAACAATAATAAAAAGAAAGCAGAGTGTTTTGTACATGTAAGGCTGAATTTTATAACAATGGCATGATAAAAACTATGAAAAAGCAGTGTAACAGGTTAAATTGTTACTCCAATATAAACAGGCAAATCGGTTGGCGTGCCATGAAAAACCACCTCAGGGGTTGCCGACCCCTGACGTCCCAGGGGTTGCCGACCCCTGATCTATACTTTGGATAACCAATCAGATAGCACCATTATTCCACGTGACCTTACCTCTGGAGTTAGAAGATAGGCGAAGTGTTGGGAATAAACGCCCAACACGCATTTGTGGACTGGAAAAATTCTCGAACCCGCTTTGACTGTGACGTCACAGAACACTTGCGTCACCAATCTGTCTCTGAAAACCAACATATTATATTTGTACCGTTTTGTGGCATGTGTTTGATGCTTTTTCTTACTTGTTAAGAGCCTTGAGCAATTCTGATGCATGTGTCAAATCTACGTCATCGCTTTGGGGATTTCCCTTCAGCGCCAAAAGACTTTTTAACTTCCCAACTGCGAGCAAATTTACAAAACCACTGTAGATTACTTCTGTGCTACAGACAAACACACGCACTTTTTACCTGGCAAAGTCGACCTTGATGTATTATTGGGCTTGCTCATAATATCTGCCTCTCAATTTCATACACGACCTGCTTGTAAATCAAATGTGCTTTGCTCTGTCTTGATACACTTGTAAACTGTGAACCAGGCGTTTGAAATGTACACAGGCAACGCAACGGTTTTATGTAAGGCCGTCTGCGTAACCCGAGCTTCCTAAAATAAACCCAACTCGACTCACAATGGTATGTAGCCCATTGTTTCCCTTGAGAGTGAAACACATATTGTTAAACAACTGCGCTAGTAGATATTCAACGATAGTCGAGCAAAACGAACGTTGCAAAATGCTACATCAAAGAAGCAGCAATCGTATTTAAGTTTTAAAACAACAACATTGCATCTTTCGATTCGGGTGGCATTTTTAAAGCGTTTTAACATGTAAAGTTTGTGACGAAGTTGAACAATTTATTTGTTCATCATGTTTTATCAACCATTCTTTATTTTTTAAATATTAAATGTTGTTTGCCATCATATTGCCACGATTTTTCTGCAGTCATGTGAAAAATATACGTGCCGTATGATGTCTGTGTGGGAACTACGGTTAAGCGGTAGAGCTACTAACACCATAACCCACACGACACCCAAAGTCGATTTGGTTATATCTCCAAAAATGCTTACGGTTAGGGCTATTAGGGTCGGGGTAAGGTATTAGCACTTAAAATTCAATAAAACTAACCCAAAAAATTAGTTACTAAAGTAAAAAATTTAAAAACTTATTTCCCAACCCAACCCATTTATAGCCGCTAAATGAAAAATTCAGCTCTTTACGCCCCCTAATCGACTTTGGGTGTCGTGTGGGTTATGGTGTTAGTAGCTCTACCACGGTAAGCAGGCTTTCGGAAAGGGGAATCACCATTATTAAATCCACATGCGGGAAAACATAAAGGTTTTAAATTTTTACCTACAGTTTACTATTACATGCGGTGATCTATGTAATGACATACTTTATTACCTGAAACTAGCTGATAATACAGTTAACCTACAGTTTGTACTTCAAAACCAAAAACGCAGATGTCGCTGTTATAGCTCAAATGCGAAAAACCGCTGGCTATAAAAAGGAGGTTAGCTTGAAACTATGCTGGACAAAAAGCTTGTAAACAAGAAAAGTGAGCATAAATATTGCATTAAGTGGTTTATTCTTGTAGTTTTTTTACTGAAAATTAGTGCTTTTGGGAGGCAGTAAAACATTAATACTGAATGTGGACTATGGGTATGTTTTAAAGCAGGTAAAGCAACCAATGTTAGACAAATCATGGTTGGCCGAAAAGATATTTTTTCAGGGTGCCATCTGAAATTGAAAGCCTGCTTAGCCCACTCATAGCCAGCGCTAAGCTCATGCAAAGCCTGCTTGGCAAACTCAACGCTAAAAGCCCTAAACATGTGCACTTTTCAAAAGTAAAAAGTTTTAGTCAAAGCATATTGATTAGCAGGCTAAGCATTTGGTAAGCCGGCTTAGTGGGCTCACAGTTTTAGAAGGTATTTTTTCATGGCATGCAAAGCAAATTGCGAGTTCACATATTTTTGATAAAACTATTACATTGCGGTATTTAGTCAGGTATGATGAAATAGTTTTAAAAACACAGCCTAGCATGTATCTATCTGATTGGTATTCAAATTAGATGGCACAAACCTCAATTATACTCCAAAATATTGGCAAAATCATCACCATTTTGACATATCAAGTAAAACAGCATGTGGTATTTAAAAGTTTGCTGACCTTTGTCTTAGATGATGACCACAAAGCCTTTTGATTCCCTGTGTGAATACTTTTTGTTATTTTTATACTTATAAAAAAATAAACTATACTTTATTAACCTAAATACAGGAATGCGCACTTAAATAATAACACAAAGTGAACTTGTTAAAATCATAACACAAAAGCCCTTAGCTGCAAAAAGTTATCTCTACACACAGTGAATTTTGTCTTAATATTATCATGGATGAATCAAAAACCGAAAAGAAAAAAAATGCATTGCCCCAAGACAGGTAATAAACCTGAAAATTAAACTATATAGCACAATATGCCATGTTTATTTTGTATATGGCTTGAAGCAAAACAAACAATTCAACAAATGTAAATGACATATTTGTGTAATAACTTACCAGTCATGCATATTGATTTATGTTTGTTGCCTTCCAAATTACAACAAGGTGTGAAGGTTGCTTTAGGTAAGGATTGGTGAATTGCATGTTTTTTAATCACACTGCTTAAACATTTAATTGTTATGATTGGTAAACATATTCAATATGATTTGTTTATGCAGTGTTTTTTAACCTTCAATAGGTCTTTGGCTGCCCTTTCCACAAACCAATGATATATACCAAAAACAATAATGTCTCATGCTGCCCAACAAGTCTGAAGATAATGTAGAAAGGTAACATTTCCTGATTTGGGTTATTTTTTTACCAACTTCCAATAACATGTTTTCTAAAATTTATGAGCTAATGTTTTATTTGCTTACAAAAATTGGAAGCAGTATTTAATGTTTTTTTTTTGTTATTTTACTGTTATCGTGTTTTGTTTTGTTATTTTACAAATTTAGTTTATTGTCAGGATAAAAGTGATGAATAATCCTTTGTTTGCAAGCTTGCAGCTTTACACTAATCAATGTCAAAGATGAAAACATTGCATGTAAATGAGACAGTGCCTACATGCAACCACCTTGCACTATCTGGGCATCTCGTTTGCAGAATTAAGAAATAACTTTGTGATGTCTGGAGGGTATTTGTTTAAGTTTAATGTTTTGTCAACAATGCTAAGCGGATACAGTGCAACGCAGAGCTTTATATGGCTCAAGCAAACCAATCAATGTTTAACTAGGTAGTGATTAAGTAGATGGCAAAGTTTGAAAAAAAGGGTAGGTCCAGTGCAAGTTAAATATGACAGAGTACCAAAAAACCTTTTTAGCAGTAGGTTTGTATTAGTTAATTCCTAATGTAGCAGAAAATATCTAGTGTTAAAAGCAATGTCAAAATAACTTTTTTTAAATTCTAATATTTGCTATGTTTTAGTCATTTATATTCCTTTTAGTGCATTTGCTTTATATTGCATTCATTATGGTAACTTAAAACAGTAAAAATAAAATGGCCCAGGCATCAGATTTGGTTGGTAAGGTAAGTGATTTAAAAAAAAGTATGTTTGTGTAATTTCATGTTTATACTGCAGTTTAAAAGTTACTTCTTTTTAGTTGGAGGAATACAGTGCTGGCCATATCTCATGCGATGCTTTAAACAGTGTAATTGGGCAAGGCGGCTTTGGGACAGTTTTACTAGGAAAGCATGCGAAAGTCGGTCATGTTGCCATAAAGTGCTTCAATGTGGCTGGCGGTGAACATGAACAAGTTATGGTTGAACAATCGTAAGTGTAACTAATTAATAAATTTCAAAGAATGTTTACAACGGTAATTGTGGTTCTGATAAAGCTAACTGCTGCACATTACCTTTTCAACCAGATTTTTGAAGACAGTTTAACATAAATAAATAAAATTGGAATGACTTACACAGGGTTTTTTTAAGGTTTGGTTTGGGTGACCGCTAAGTAGTTTTAAGAGACCGCAAGTGTTTCATTTAAATACCAAAAAATAGCCATATTTGCTTAAACGAATTATTTATTAGGCTACTGGCAGTGCACAAATCACAGAACAAATTATCGACAAGACATAGCGAGAAACAACCATTACTTTTCTACTGTAGTTGCAAGTCCAAATTTTGGGAAACCGCTGGAGAAATTTGGGGTACCGTTTCGGTCCCCCAAAACACCTTAAAAAAACACTGGACTTACACATCAATTGTTTAATGCAAGTGTGGTCAACTTGTCAGTAGTGTTTGTTGGCAACATTTAGATTTGAATTGCACTTCTTTCTAATGTCACTATTTTGGGATGTAAAATGCAAGTAACAGAACTTTTCAATCCATCATAACACAATAAAAAAGTAACTTTCAAGTCAGCTGTTTAAAATATCTAATTGTATGAATTGTACTTTCTTATTAATAAATACAGTTCTTACAAACATACATTTGGATGCAATTGACCAGTCGAAACTGGAGGACTGAATTGTTAATCACCATTGCAATTCAGAACAAAAACATTTAACTTTTGTGGCTTGTTTCTTTCGTATTATTCGATAGTTGAGAACGTAACATTAGTGATGTTTTTGTTGTTGCAGGATCAGACATGAGTTTGACATGCTTATTCAGTCCAGCCATGAAAACATAGTTTATGTTTATGGCTTTACCAAATGGACTGCCTCAATGGGTATTGTTATGCAATACTACGAAGGTGGTAACATGAGCTCTTTGCTTCTCAATCCAACCATCAAAATTGGGCGATCCCTGTCACTCCGACTCGCAACTGAAATTGCAACCGCTGTTGCATACATCCATAACTGCGGAAGCCAAAAGCGAATGCTTCATGGAGATTTGAAACCTGAAAACATACTCCTAACAGCAGATTTACACTGCAAAATTGGCGATTTTGGTTGCGCCAAAACTGCCAACTACACTGGTTCAGCTACTCCCACTCAAGAAGTACCCGAAAAACAATTCCTAACAGTGTATTATGCAGCCCCCGAAAAGCTTCTACACAATGCTGCACCCAAAAAGGAACAGGACACCTACAGTTGTGGCTTTATTTACCACATGATTCTGTTCAGTGTGGTTCCGTATTCCATTTCTTATCGCCTTCAAGATTTTTTGCCATTGTTGGCAAACGGGATGCGACCTAACTGTGATGCAATCCAGGATTTGAAGGACTCTTGCAGCACCAACGACAAAGCCATAGTCGAAAAGCTCGATAAAGTGATGCGAGACTGCTGGCAACAAGATGCTTTGGATCGCCCTGATATGCTGAATGTTCGAGATGAACTTCAACAACATCTTGCCACACAAGATCCTGTAGTGATTTCACAACAAGTCACTGATGCTGTTTCAAACATGCGTATTAGGCATCCTTCTAACATCTATAAACCAACGGTTCCACTTCACCAGTTCAGCACTCGGACGTGGAAGTTTCCATGTAGGTCACATTGGCTGAAAATTAAATTATTTGACAAAAATGTGGCAAAATTAAACACAGCTTTCCGCTAGATTTTTACCCACTTTTACAATCAGCAGACGTTTTGTGCATTTAGCAACAATAAATGTGTTAGTTACTTAGTGGTGATAGATTTATTATCTTTGATGTTAGTTTGAAACTGAAATGCTACATTGTAAACAAAATGTTATTTTTAATTTCACAGACCCACAGAATGAAGTGACTGCAGATCCACCTAACATCACTCAACCAGAGTCAACTGTGATGCAAAGTATTTCATATTTTACTTTTTACCCAAAATCTAATTAACAACAAAAAAGTTTGCACCAAAACCAGTTGCAGTTCAATTATACTTCCATCAAGATAAAATCCATCGAGATGAAACGTTTGTTTTGCTAACTTCCAACAAAATAATATTTTATAACCCAAAATGAAAAAAAGTGTTTATTGGATTTTTTGTAACCTGTATAATTTGTATATTCAATGTTTTGAACGTTTATAACCTAAATTTTAATAAATTTATTTTTTGTGCACTTTTAAGCAGATGAAGGTCAACTAAATGCTACCCAGCCAAAGTGCATCAATGACAAAGGTACTTTTGTGATGTGAAGCCATCCATTTGTAGAAATTATTGAGTTCCTAAATTTGCTCTTAAATATACCCAGATCCAAGTGCTGAAGCAAGTGCAAGTGAGTCAAATCCCACCGAGCCACCATCCATTGAAATCCAAGGTATACTTAGAATTTAAACACTAATAACCGCTTTGTAGAAAGTGATGTTTAGAAATTCTGTTGCCAATGTGTATATCTGCAGCTCCTATTGTTGAAGCAAGTGGAAGTCCATTAAATCTCACCCAGTCAAGTTCTGTTGAGATTACATGTATGTTTGTTGTACTTATCTTGTAAAAGGTATCTCCAAATTTTATCTTAAGTTGAGTTGAGTTTTTTTTTTGAGTTGAAGCTATGTGTTCTTTCATCAAGCGAAATAAACTTAACTCAATTGGTGGAAAAATGGTAGACGCACTGCAGTTGCACCTTAATATTTAAATATTTAATACTTTTAGCTTCCATCACTGAAGCAAGTACTAGTCAATTGAATCTTACTCAGCCTAAATCTGTTGAGATTAAAGGTATTTTGTTTTAATTTAAAACCCAGCAGAGAATTGATTCTAAAAAAGTTTTTATCACACAGGTCCAATTGCTGAAGCAAGTCCAAGTGAATTGAATCTTACCCAGGAAAGATCAATTGAAATTTTAGGTAATTTACTATGCTAAACTTTATGTATTTGGTGAATGTAATGTTTTATAAATTGCACTTTCCAATTTTACATTCACTTAATCAATAAGTGCTAATTGTTTGAAAACTTTAAAAAAGTGGATTTTATACTGAATCCCAAACTGTTGCATATTTTTAACAAAAGATATTAAATATTATTCTGTTTCATCTGCTAAATGCTTTGAAATGTGTAATTTACACTACTTATGTGTACAGCTCCCCCAAATGAGGAAAATAACAACAGGTTGAACGTTACACAGCCAATTCAAGGTAACTTGTTTTATACAATCATAAACATTAATTAATTCAAACCAATGGTCAGAATATATTCATGTAACATGAACCCTTTTCTGTTGGTAATGTAGCATTTATGGTAATGCAAACACTACCTGTCACGTTCATAAGATTTGTGAACCAAGCTAATATTGACTTGTTTGTTCACTGTTAATCCAAAGTGTCGCCTTGTACCTGTTTGCTGTGTCTTGTAGTAATTATTAACTATGCCCTATCACACTAAATTGTTTGTCTTGTTACCCACTTAAACTTTAACACAGTGGTTCCCAACCAGGGCCCATGGCCCCCCAGGGGGGCCACAAGCTGTGTTCCGGGGGCTACGGGTGTAGATTCACCAGAAACACCCACTAAAAGCCATTGTCTTTTAAACTTTATTCCCTAATTCAATCGACTATTTCACATACTATTTGTCTAAATTAAGGTTTATCACTATTATTGGTTCTTGTTTACTCTATCCGACCTGTTTAAAGCCAAAATTAGTACCGAATTCCAACACGAGATTGCCATTTACATTTTTTAAGGGGGGCACAGGTCCTACAGCTTTACTTGAAGGGGGCCACGAGGCCAAAAAGTTACTTTTGAGGGTCCACGGTCCACAAAAGGTTGAGAACCACTGCCTTAACAGTTAGTTCGGCAAAGAATAGGACCTTCCACATTTTTATTCTGATGCCAGTTTTATTCTTTTTCATTAAATTTTTTTTCCACACACATATTCTGATTTTTATACTGTCCTCCTAACTCAACAAATCATCTAGATGTTAAAAAAGCATGTAACTTTCACTTTTACCCATTGCAGAGGAGACTGCTGTTGAAAGTTACGTTCCCCAGCTAAACCGCTCACGAAAAGGTATGAAATATTACCTTTATTTATCCTATGTCAGGTAACGTATACACTGAATAATGCTGAGATGTTAAATTTTAAATTTAGTTTTATTAACTTAATGCATTAAAACCAGTACAATTTGCTAACAACTATCATTTTGTGAAGCACGGACGGTTGATCGAGGAAACACAGTGCGCAGACGTAAACCCGGTGGTAAAAATGCTGCAAGTGTCTCTGAATATCGAGGCACAACAGACAATCGACACAAAGTCCTGCAACCAACAATAAGTGCTCCATTGCTTGGTTCCCAACAAAGGAGAGAGAGTCAGGTAAACAAAAACTGAAACTTTTTCATTAATGCAATGCAAATTTTGCTGTCACAATTTCAGTGTACAATTTTTAAATGTAAAGCAAGTCTGCCAAACCTGTCGTCATGAATACAAGTTTCCACCGCCATGCGAATGTGTATTAAAATATATGTACTAGCAGCTGGGTGCTGAAACAACTTTTCAAAAGACAGATATGGTCCAGAAAGAACCTTTTTTTTTCAATTACCAACTAAGCAGGCAAAGGCATGACTTTTGGGTTTGCTCGGTAAATGTTAAAAGTGTTAGTAAAATAAAATCTGTCACGCAGCTGGCAGTGCAAATTGGTTGTTCTCTGTATTTTCTACTGTCTTACACTTAATTATGCAGAGCACACCAATGAAAGTTGTTCAAGCTTTTCGCCGATCATCAAAATCAACTGGCAGCACCAAGCACAATTTCTTGCACAGCTTTGTCCACAACTGGAGAACCAAACTATCTGTTCCCCGTCTTTCAGAAAGTCCTGGTATGTTTTAACATTGGGCGAAACTCTATAGTGCAGCTTAAACACGTTTAGTCATGATCTACCAAACCCTTCTATTTATTAATGTTTTAATGTTGCTGAGCTATTTTTGGCGTGGTGATGGCAAAATGAAATGCTTTACATAGAATTTTTCACAGGTTTTCTTGTGATTGGTGGTGAGGGATCTCTGTGTGATGTTGTTCGCTATGACATTTCCACCAATCTGTGTCGTCCTCTGCAGGTCAGTAAAGTTCTTATTTATGGGAGAAAATCGCTTTAACTGGAGGTTTCTCTAGGTCAACATATACATATTGTGTAATACAAAGAGGTTTTGCATATCTGAGCAACAACTTAGGAACACTATACACGGACTTAAAAAGTAATTTAATCATAAACATTACTGCCAAAGTATTGTTGTATATAGAATACATCGTTCAGTCGTTTCGACAATCTCTGTTGTCATCATCAGCCCAGGTACCTTGGCAGTAATGTTTATGATTAAATGAGCAACAACTATTTATCACATTTAAATGTTGCTTGATTTTTGTAAGTGCAACGTTAAGTTTTATGTTATTGATTTTAAAGATGCAATTCGGTCATCAAATTTTATCAGTTTGTTTAGGCCTGAAAATCTCGGATTGTTGTAGTATTTGTACCTGAGAAAGAAACAACAACAACAAAAAAACTTTTTTATCAACAATATTTATATCCAAACAGGTGCTACCAACAGAAAGATGTTGCGCAGCTTCAGTGAAAGTTGGAGGTAAAGTTTACACTGTTGGAGGCGGTCCTGATGTTTGGCACAACTATCACAAAAGTGGTGAAATGATCGATATGACTGAACAAAATGGCTGGATTACATTGCCCAATATGACTGAGGCACGTGGATATCATGCAGCAGTGGTTGTGGCAGGTTAGAGAAAGTCAATATCTTTTTATAATCACAGTATGCCAGGCCTATTAAAGGCATCATACCCTATCAGTCGGTCTCCAAGCATTCACCACCATATGACAAGGCGTAGACTAGAAAAATCTAGCCTGCGTTGGGATTTAAACCTACAACAGGAGTCTTTGCACTCTACCAACTAAGCTACATAGGCTCGGTAGAGAACCCGCAGAAAGTCGAATCACAAGCACCATTGCCTGCCTTTTATGCTGCACATGCCCACTTCATAGTACGGAATTGCCAGAATGACCAGTATCAGTTGAGATGAACATAAATTCATAACTATATTTTGAAAACATATAACTTTTGCCTTACCTCTGTCTAAAGCAGTGATTGCCAGATTCATAAACTTTTTAGATGACAAATTGCATTACCTTGGCGAGCTTACTTATTTTTATCACAATTAGAATAGTCCTGGTGGAACAATAACTACCATATCTTATCTTTTCAGGATAATAACACGCTTTGTCAAAGCATAATCATGTAAAAGATTGTACAGTACATTTAAACTAACTATACTTTTTGTTGCATATTTTGCAGATCACATATACGTCACAGGCGGCTACAATGGAACAAGCTTGTCCAGCTGTGAAAAGTTTGACATCTACAATCAAAAATGGACAAGGATAAAGGACATGATAAATGCCAGAGATGAACATGGAACTGTCGCTTACAATGGTTTGCTTTAATGCTTTATCTGATAAGAAAAGCTTGTATAGCCTTTCAACTTATTTTTGCCACTTTTTTAGGTTCACTATATTGCATTGGTGGCAACAATGGCTCTCGCTTATCGTTGTGTGAGCGTTTCGATGTGAAGCTGGAAAAATGGACTGAGATTGCACCTCTTAATGAGCCCCGACACAGTCTAGCATGTGTTGTGTTGGATGGCTTCATTTATGTCATTGGTAAGTAACAATATACCATAAATAAACATTGTTTTAGTACTATAGAACCCTATTATGCGTAGATTCTCAAATATAATTGCCTGCATTTTAGTTTTATGTGATTCATGTTAACTTTTTCTTGTAACTCTGGATATCTTTAAATACTTTGGCTGTTGACCAGGTGGATGTGGAGACAACGGTCACCTGTCCTCGGTGGAAAGGTACTGCCCGAAAGCAAACAAATGGGAGACAGTTGCATCACTTTGTGTTGCCAGGAGCCGACCATGTGCTTGTGTTGTTCAAGACAAGATTTTTGTTATTGGAGGGTAAGATCACTAAACTGCAAGTGCAAAAATGGAGCATAATTAAAACTCATTATATCTACTAAATTGTATTTATTGAGTCTATTTACTGTACTAGTTTTCTATCATAAGACTAAATGCACTAACCCCTAATGTCACACAAATGAATGTTTTATTTTTGTTTTTCAGCTACAATGGAGGCATGTTGAAGTCAGTGGAAGTTTATGACCAAACTGAAAATCATTGGGCTGTTTCGTTTGAAACAGACAAACCTTATGGTGGCTCAACAGTAGTTCCTATGTAAAAATACAAAATTGCTCTTATTTTTTTTTCTTTACTATGCTTGAAAGGTTAAACATATATAATGCTAAAATGTTTAGACATATAAATTATACTAAAAAGCTTAATATAAAGTCATATATATCTAGGGTTATGGAATATCCCAGTCATGTTCAGAACTCTGGCATAAAATCTCTGTCCGGAAATAAATGATATAACCTACTTTTGAAGATGAGCATAAGAATCTTTTAAAGTAGAAACATATTAAAGTCTTAAATCTCTCGCTATCGATACACATGTTTTCCACATTGCCTGGTTGCTGTTGGACATTTGTGTGTGTGTTTTTTTGTGTGTGCATTTGCTTTTATATCATACCGTCTTGCTGGCATTCAAATAAAAATGTTTTTCTGTTTCAAAAGTGAAGTTTAGGGGATTCTGATTTGTGCATGTATTGCGTTTGGTGACTGAGGTCAAATTTGTTAACAACAGCGGAAGTAGTAATAAGGTTTTAAATAGTGTCAAGTACAGAAACCAGCAAGCAATACAATTGTTACAAGATTTTGAAACCAAACCTTCTGGTCAATAGCTAAACTAATTAGTTCAAAAATAACAAAATATGTGTCTGTGGTTATCTTTGATTCTTTTTGCAGAATTTGGTGAAAAACAATTTGGTGTGTTCCAACTTTCTTGAGCAAAACTCGTCTGACCCTACAGGTAAACATCTTTTTAACGAGCAATCAAAATATGGAACATGTGCAATACACAAATCTGTAGCTTATGTTAAGCCCTAATATGTTCTGATCAAAATGGATTGGTGGATGCAATAACAACCAAAAAAAAACTATGATATGGCCAAGAATAAAAAACAATTTAAACAAAAATAATATGTTTCAATTTTTTCTGAATTTACATGATAAATAACAGTAACTACGTTTTTACTATTTTGTGACAACAGTATTGGTTAAGGAACAAAAAATACTTTGTTTGTTTAAATGTACAGACAAACTTCTTATTGTTGGTGGTGAGAGTTCTCCCAAAGATTGTGTAGTTTATGACGTGAACACAAAGCAAGCCACTCTATATCCTGTAAGTCTATGTAGGTTAAAATAGACTGTCAATCTGTTTAGGAACTTCTGGTTTAGAATCTACTTTAGTATTTTGCAGTCTTGGCAAGATATGTTTGAATCAAAATTTTCAAGTTTATTGCAAACTATAGTTTTAATATTTAGCACATAACATAAAAGGATGGCTTTAAAAAGGCTCTATTTTAACACCTAAAGTTGTTTAAAATTTGTTGGCATAATAGATTTTTTCTTTTGTTGGCATAATAGATTTTGTGAGAATATGATGTTTATACACTACCTTTGTTAACCCAAGTTGAAAAGAAAAGTTTATTGGCAAACAAATATTCTGTTGCAGTTTTCATAAAATGGAATTCAAATGACTTTATTATATTCTAAGTTTCATCCAGTGGTGGGATTCAGCTGGTTTCCACCGGTTCTACAGAACCGTCTCACCAAATTTTATGAGATCAGCGAACCGGTTAGCATTACTGGATACACTGTCAATGGACTTTTTGTAACAGAACCGACTGAAAAATATTACTTTTGTGATAGAACCGGCTGACAAAAAAATTGAAATCCCATCACTGGTTTCATTTCTTTTTCCTATTTAACCCTGAAAGTTGTTTACCACTGTTTACCACCAAAAGTCACCTTGTGCAAAATCTGTTATTTCTATTTGCAACAAACAAGTAAATCTGCATTATGTACTTTTTGTTGGTGTTTCTAATACACAAAACCATTATTGAATTAAACAGCTTTTACTTTTGTAGAAACTTAATGAGAAAAGGGTAAGTACAACCTTAGTGCAAGTTGGAAGTAAAGTTTATGTGCTGGGAGGAGGATATGCTGGTCATAAGCCAAACAAAATTTGTGAAATGTTGAACTTGAATAAACCAATAAAATGGAAACTTCTGGCAAGTATGTTAACAGCTCGTCAGGATTGTTCATCAAGTTATTTTGAAGGTAACTATCATTTCAATTAAAAGGTGGGACTCAAAACAGTGTACTTAAAAACTTTGAAAGGTTTTATATTAGATTTTTTACTGCTTCAATTTTGCAGATTATATTTATGTCACTGGTGGTTAGAATGCTAAAAAATTAAATTATCAGATTGTGAAAAGTTTGACATCCACAACAAGAAGTGGTCAAAGATAAAGAATATGATACATGCCAGAGATGAACATGGAACTGTTGTTTGCAATGGTAAATCATCTTTATTTGTAATGTGTGTTTTTTGTTCTAGTGATAGTTTTTATTTAGGGATCTAAAAACTATATGCCTTATTTGGAAAAAAGTCTGTTATTTTGTCCTATACCTAGATTTGTTGTTTAAAACCATATTTTACTGGTTGCGATCCCTTCTTCTTGCAATGTTTTCATGTAATTTTTTACACATTAAATATTTCTTGTTAATTTGTGTGCTTTTAATAAAGCACTTTGTTGCACCTTGGTATTGATTATCCTGTGCTCTTGTACTTTGCAAATGGTCGAATTTCAGTAGCACAACAAAGACTTTTATTCTGCAGTATGCAATGTAATGTGCTGCAGCGTGTGCAAAGCTGACTCCGGTTAATAACTGAGCATAGCACAGACTTAAGTATCTACTTCACGAGTTTTATTACAAGCAACATAACAAACAGACGAACACAGATAACTTACTTTTACAAGTTCAATGTAACATCAAGTTGACGAGCGATTCGTACATTAAGCGAATAATGACAGAATATAATATTCGCACTTTGACCAGAATGAGACTTGGAATTATAATCGGAATTAGAATTAGAATCGGAATTAGAATCAGAATGAATCTCAATGTTTGTGGTCCGATATTTATACTCAAAAAATTCGATAGCGATCTTGATTGAACAACAGATGATGAAACCCGAGAGATAAGAAATTGGACACATGGGGATTAGAAATCAATGTACCAAAGTCATTACGCTTGATTAACTCAAGGTTAATAGGGTCGACGAAAAGGGAAAAAATATAAATTACAAAACGCAATCTCGAGAAAAGAACAGATGTTTGCTGATTAATCCGGAGAGACCACGTGATTTGAACACGTGATTTGATGCAGAACTTCCCTCGTCGAAGAATGTTTTCCGTTAATTTGCCGGATGTGTTTTACGCTGTTCCAACTCCCGGTCGAATCTCCGTTGTTCACCTTGTTTTGTCTGAAAAATCTTACAAACCGCTTTGTTGAAGGCCCCTAACTAACTAAGCCCTAACAAAAACATCTAACATTTAAGGGATACAATGACATTTTTAATATAAGAGGGACATAGAAACGTATTGGATATTTCTTTACAACCTTTAATCCCACATGACACAACATCTAGGATTTATATAACAATGATAATTGATTTGCATTTCGTCACGTGTCTATAGTTTCGAATTCTGTAAGAGAAAATCAACCGAGTCTTAGTACTTTGCAGATTTAAGGTTTTTTTACGGGTTTTTTTTAGGCGTGGGCTCTTGTGATTGGCTTGTAAAAATTGGCAAATGGCTTGGCCACTGCTTTGGACACGCGACGCTATTATAAGTGGTTGTGCATGCGTTTCGCGGTCAAGTCGCTTGTTGTGTGTCACCAATGCGAAAAGAACTCGGTAGGTAAACTCTTGACAAGTTTTTTTGGGGATATTTTGCGCCTACCGTTCAAATGCTAGGTGTTTTATTTACAGCCTGCGATAGGACTGTTTTGCATTGAGGCGTTCGTAGCGCCTAGCGACTTATTGTTTGTTGGAACACGAGATGAAAACTCGTCCGCTCAAGGAGCGTGGTTGCGTTATTAGAACGCGTCCGCAATAAAATGCGGTGCCCAAAAGCGTCTGCTATCACCTGTTTTACCGTTTTTTAAACTTCTGCTTTATTTCCGTTCGACACGTTGATCAATTAATCAATAAAAAGTGTATTATCGTTTTGGGACGGTGGACAATAAGCAAATCTAAAATCATTTTTATAGTCTGTCCTTAATATTACGACATATAACATCAAAGGTGCATTGCCATGTCCGATAAATTTTCATGTCAATTTTTTAGCCATATCCGTATAATTCAGGTCATATCCGATATAATTCATATCAGTTTAGGATATTTCATGTCAGTTATAATTCATGTCAGTAAACTTATCCGCGTCCGGCGGGGTTTCAAAATCAATAAATCGAATCTCTTACCTTTTATTAGTATTTCGTCCTTCGTAGCCGTACTAGCATAGGCCTACTAGACATTTCGTATCACTATAATTCAACTCCAATAAGATTCTCATTCTGAAATTCAAAACGTTAAAGCTGCCACGACGTTGCGGCGCTAATAGTTAGTGAAGCAGACTGACCTGTCAATTATTGGAGAACGGGTCAAACTAGAAATTATGCTCGTGCAAGAATGAAAACGAACTATAAAACAATCTACACCCTATGTTGTCAAGGACCTTGTATCGTTCTGCGGGTTTGTGAAAATGATGAGATACGTGGTTGCCTTGTTTAAAATACAGCGCCCGCAAGCTGTATACCTCAGTGAGTCGAGGATTTCTACGTTAAATCAGACACGTAGATTATTCTACAATCGTATCAAACGTACCCTTTACATATTTCTTAGTAAAAGTTAGAGTTAATGACACGGTACAGTAGTTTTTCACCAGTAGATTAGCAAGTGCAAGGCAAGTGGCGTGAAATATATGCTGTAACATAACCCCATAAGTAAGTGATCAGGCGTTAAACTTAAATGCATAAACATAACGTATCGTTAGGCGTGACTTAGTAACATAAAATGTACACAACAAAGTAAAACTTAAACTTACCGAATTAGCCTTGAATTTTGTACTTTTCTTTGGCCTTCAATCTTGAATAGAATAAGATGCAGCCTTGTTGGCTAAAACTCCTGAAAAACTTACTTGACATGATTAACAGAGTTAGAACTATGCTTAGTTGATACGCTATTGCTTCAGTTGCTTTCATATTTGACAGTTAATTTCTCAGAAAGGTTACTTTTTAAAAATGACTATGCGCAGTTACTTTTTCAGAAGGTTTAAAAGTTGCGTGTTCGTTATTATCACGTCGGGGTCACCAATTTGCAGCGTGTGCAAAGCTGACTCCGGTTAATAACTGAGCATAGCACAGACTTAAGTATCTACTTCACGAGTTTTATTACAAGCAACATAACAAACAGACGAACACAGATAACTTACTTTTACAAGTTCAACGTAACATCAAGTTTGACGAGCGACGAGCGACATTAAGCGAATAATGACAGAATATAATATTCGCACTTTGACCAGAATGAGACTTGGAATTATAAACGGAATTAGAATTAGAATCGGAATTAGAATCAGAATGAATCTCAATGTTTGTGGTCCGATATTTACACTCAAAAAATTCGATAGCGATCTTGATTGAACAACAGATGATGAAACCCGAGAGATAAGAATTTGGACACACGGGGATTAGAAATCAATGTACCAAAGTCATTACGCTTGATTAACTCAAGGTTAATAGGGTCGACGAAAAGGGAAAAAATATAAATTACAAAACGCAATCTCGAGAAAAGAACAGATGTTTGCTGATTAATCCGGAGAGACCACGTGATTTGAACACGTGATTTGATGCAGAGCAATAGCAATCAGTTCACCAAACAAAATTGTATTTCCTTGTCAATATGTCCGCGTTACAACTCAAAATAAGCTTGCATAAATATCATTGCAGGGTTTATTTATTGCATTGGAGGTGCTGATGACAGCAAGACATTGTCTTCATGTGAATGTTATGATGTGAAGAGTGATGTATGGAATGAGATTGCACCTCTGAATCAAGCAAGATTTGGTTCAGCATGTGTTGTATTGAATAGAAACATCTATGCAATAGGTAATAGTTGTTGGTTGTATAAAGTTTGTGTTTTATTTGGCGTTTGTAATGCTCAATACAAGCTGCTTCTTTATTGTGACTTAAATGGTAATATTCTCCTACTAATAGCACTTTCCACATTCACTATTGTAACAGGTGGATATGTGAATGACCAATACCTGTCAACTGTTGAGCGATTTAATCGTGTAATTGGCAAATGGGAAAATATTGCATCACTTCAACATGCTCGCTACTATTCATCTGCATGTGTGGTTGTCAACAAAAAATGTTATTGTAGGGTAAGATCGGACCTAAATAACACTGAAAATAATAATAAACTGTATTCGCATGCACATAAACTTTCTATGATCCACAATTGACAGACAATTCAATTGAGCTGCACAATTATCTGGATTTTATGAAGAAATCATGATAATAATCTATATATTCAACACCCAATGGGGGTTCATATTGCTCTACTGACAGATTTTATGCATGACAAGTAAACAATCACAGCTAGTTATGATAGGCATAGTTTTGATGCTTTATATTGTGGAGTTTTGGTGAAATAAATTTGTGTTGCCCAGTCTAAAACACTAAATTTTCCAGTGTAAAACTATGAAATGAAAGTATTTTTGTACAGTATCATTAAAAACAATATAGTGTGAGTGATCATTTCATATTTGTTGGGAACGTTTGTGGGTCAGTGAAAAAGTTTGTTTAGGTTTCTGCTGGTGTGGAAATGTTTACATTGTTTCCTTGATTTTTGTAATTTTCTTTGGTCTTAAGTGTAAATCTATTTTTAGGTACAATAGAAAAAAAAATTTGAAATCAGTTGAAGTTTACAACCCTACTTCAAATGTTTGGACGATTGCTTTTGTAACTAAGAAACCAGTTTACAAGTCAACAGTGGTAGCATTTTGAAGTTTAAATTCACTCTTTTTTCATTTATTATACCACTGTAGTTTTGTGTGGTTTGTATGTGTTTGCTTTAATTTTTATACGATTTGTAGCATTTATGATTTAATGTTGACTTTCTGATCTTACTGTCAGTGTGTATAATCAACTTTGCATTTTTTTCTGTTTTCAATAATGTGCTGCATATTTTTATACAAAGCTATCAGAGTCAACTCGTTTGTTGATTCCTTTTGAGCATATAAACCAGAGTAACATAAATTACAAATCTTTTAACTGCGCTTACGTCTGAATTTTGGTCAAATAAAAATGTTATTTTTGCGACTACAGCTTGGTGTTTGTACATTATGTGGGTAGCTACCACAAAGCGCTTTGTTATATCAATAAAAGTTGACTTGATACCATATTGGAGTTGATATTTAGCATGTAAACAAGTGAGTGGTTTTGACTATTTGGCATTAATGTCAACAGTTAAAACTGTAACCAAAGAAATAACTTCACTAATGTGGCAGAACTTGGAACCATATAAAGAATTATTTAATGCCATACAAAGTACAATACAAAGCAGCTTAGTAATAGGAGATTAGGGAATAGTCTTATTCAATTACAAACGCTTACCACAATAGCCTTAACCTTCGAAAAAGTCAGAAAAATGTGATTGGTCCCCAGAGGGTCCAATTTCGCAATGTATCAAGCTTAAATGTGAGTCTGTTACTTAACAGTTTGTAGTAGCTGGTAGTTGTTCAGCTAATTTGAGTTTAAACCTATCCATCCATTGTACCACAAGCAACTTTGCGCTTAAAATATATTTGAAACGAAATGATTTAAGTCAGAACTGCAAAAATAATATGAAAAGAGACTTTTTGTTGAAGGGGGTTTCCCATTTTGTGTGTGATTGGAATGTTGCCACTTGTCACGTATTTGCAAAAACATTGTTAAAGAATTGATGCGTTGAGGAGCAACATTATGCAATTACCGATGTTTTGCATAGTTGGAAAGTTCAAACCAAAAACAGCTAAATAGTAGCTAACAATGGTTGTCAATTTGAAAACTAGTAAAAGCGTAATTTTTCTTAACTGTACCAAGTTTGTGTTTCCTGATAAAGTAAATAAAGTTTGGTTTCAGTTTTAAGTGCCAGTTTAAAAGGAAGAATATTGAGTTTGTCATGTCTATCATAAGTTTTATCATAGGCAACCAGCATATTGGAGTCCAAGGTCAAGTTTACGGTTTTGTCATTTGTTCATTTAATGTTTTTGTTTTGATTTTGTTTGTCTGTAAAATGGTCTATGTGAATGTATTGTAACGTGTACATGGACTTATTTGTTGCATGATGTTTATTTTAATAAGCACAACAAAGCTAGCACTAAGAAAGACTGTCTATAAAAGGCATTTGTAACTTTTTTTATCTACATCTGATCTTTTACTTGTCACACAAAAAGTCATATCAGTGGCCGCTAACAACACCACAACATAGGAGACAGGCTTAGTGAGCATGTGCTGCTTGTGTTTTTGGAAAGAATGGCCTGAACAAGGAATTTATTCTCTGCCCAACATTTGGATTTTTTCTTGTAATGCCGCAAAATTAGGATTTTGGCGTGTATCTGCGTAAAAAATGTTGTTCAGCAGTTTTGCAAGGCTTTCATTGGTAAATACATTTTCTGACAAAATTATATTTATGTTGCACAATGAAGTTCTACGTCGTCACAAGCCTTATTTCACAAATAATCCACGTAAATCATTCAAGCGCTTATAAAAGTTGAAATAACATTTCTAAGTCGCGAACGTAGTCATGCCATTAAAGTGATTTTCGGCTTAGCAAGTTACGTGAAATAACAAAATAGTTACTGACAAGTTAAAACAATTTGGCATTCATAAATCATCCAAAAAAAATGTAAAAACATTAAAAATAAGAAGGCATAAAATTAATCAGGTTAAGAAAGGAGCAAAACAGGTAAAGATTTGTTGTATTTATTTGGTAATTCTTTTTGTCAAACTGTCTTGAAGAGATCCATTTACTAACCAAACATTATTTTGATGTTCTTGCTCAGTTTGTTACAAAAAGGTTTCCTATCGGACAAGCAATACTGTTAGCACAACACAATAGTTGTATTTTGTTGTTATTGTTGATTTATTGAATTCTGCAGAAGAATTTTGGTAAATATGTCTGATTTGATAAAATAAATTTTGGTAATCTAAATACTCTTTATTGTGTATTGTTACTGCTAATTCTTACATTAAGTGGTTAGTACAATATATATTATGTTGAAACTTATTCTTGTTTTAGGCCAGTTAGGATTTGTATTGATCTGAAAATTAAACAAATACAATGGAAAAGTTTGATGGTGATGTCACAAATCATTATGCCTGGTTGGGAAAACTTATTGCAGAGTAAGTATCAATATATTTTGCTGGTTCAGAGAGGTTGCTCATAACAATGCATTTAACCATTTCAGTCTTGTGGGTGATTGGCTTTAGAAAAACAGTGAAAGATAAATTTATAGCTGAAAGTAGAAAAACTAAAAAAACATTTTAAGCTGCATTAAAAGATAAATTAAAAGATAAAGTGAAAGATAAATTCAAAGTTGAAAAGCTAAAAACTGTTTTAAGCCGCATCTTTTCAATAAAAACTTTGTGTTTGTTTCATGTCAGGGATCGAAATTCAGAGGAATCTACTTGTGATTTGGTGCTTGAGTCAGAAGGAAAAGAATTTCCAGTTCACAAAAATATTATGATGCTTGTTTCAAAGTATTTTAAAAAGATGTTCACTATTGAGGTAAATAACTCCTATATTATAAACATAACTTATTTATAAAATGTGCTCCTACTTTTGCAGATGAAAGAGAAATATGAAGGCATTGTCAAGATGTTACAGATACCACATGAGCGACTTGCAAATCTTATTGAGTTTGTTTATTCTGGTAGAATAATAATTACTAAAGATAATGTGACAGACATATTGGATGATGCAGAATACACCCAACTGGAAGGTTTGAAATAATTTGCCTAACAATTGATATACATGTATATTTTCATGTTATATTTTATTATGTTACAGCACTTAAAGAGAGTTGCAAAACAGCCCTTATCAAACTTGTATGTGCTGACAATTGCTTAAAACTTCGAGCTTATGCTCAGCGATACAATCTGGATGAAGTGTTTGTTAAAACAAACCAAGAAATCACAACCAGCTTTGCAGCAGTTGTTCGACAAGATGATTTTATACAACTTGATGTTGATGATATAACTGATGTAATCAAGCTAAGAAACAAGGTATGCAACACTTCATAGAGGTATTATAAGGTAAATCAAATGAATGATCATAGTATGCCAGGCCGATTAAAGGCATGTTACCAAATGAGCTGGTCACCAAGCATTCCCATATAACACAGCATTGGCAAAAAGAATCTAACCTGCAGTGTGAATCGAACCCACAACAGGAGTTTTTCTATATGTTACATACTCTATCAACTGAGCTGCACATGCTCAGCTGTGAGTTGTAGAAAGTCAAATTACAGCCACAGTTGCCTGCCTTGTATGCTGCACATGTCTGCTTTTTTAATAGATTCGCAAGATTAATCAGTATTGAGTTAAGATGAACATAAATTCACAACTGGGATCAGTCCGGAAGCATTCGTGCACACCAGTTTTCAATGGGCCTGGCATACTATGATTTATATATGAGTGTACCGTGATCGTTGGTCCATGTGAATGCTTCAGGGCTAATTCCAGTTATGAATTGATATTCATCTCTAATATATGATACATTGTTTACATTGGTTACCTTTAGTCACTATGTCCTTGCCACGATTGGATGTGGGTTTGTAGTTGTGCCTTGTTCTGGACTGTAGATTGGGTGATTGCCCCTCACTGCCATATCAAATAAAAAAATATAAATTAAAATGGCAAACAGAACTAAGTTAATAATTGATTTACCACACAAGCATAAAGTTTAGTTTCAAAAATGAATCAAATCTAAAAATGGAACATGCAGATGTTATACAACTGCAGGAAATAAATTACATTTTTATGTTTTATGTTTCTATTTGTAGACTTGCGAGGAAGCTGTTTTTACTGGGATATTACAATGGGTCAATCATAACCCTCTTCAACGTGAGGAATTGTTTGTGAATCTCTTTTTGAAACTTGATCCATCGTTAATGAGAACAGATTTTCTCAATCGGGCCTCCACAGAGGTAGGATTCAAATTTAATTCCAAAATGTTTGTATTTTTTGTTCTTGGATTGAAAACTTTACGATTTTATCGACTTGTTTTATATTGTGTTGTAAAATTGTTTTTCAAATTAGGATAAAATTTTACAACTAGTAAACAATAACTTGTCAATGCGCTGTTTTAGTATCGGTTACCCAGTATGACACAATAGGTTCTGTGCATGTAAACGGTTTTGATTGGACAGTTCTGGCATTCTCTTTATTATTGTAAAAATCATTGAGATACAAATTACGTAAAATCCACTATAACCCCTTAACTAAAAAAATTAAATTGTGTATACATTGTGCTTTGGAATGCATATGTACTTGCCATTAACTGCCACACAAACCTGCAGAATTCCTGGAACACACAGGCATTAACTGGTGAATATAACCAATTTGTGGTTAGGTATTTGATTTTAAGACATGCCAGGTTATTACTATTTGTGTGCAGAATTTGGTGAAGAACAACTTGGTTTGTTCTAACTTCCTTGTGCAAAACCTGTTACAGAATTGGAACAACCCACATACTACAGGTAAGAATCTTCCAACCAGCAAATCACAATCAGTCAGACAATACAAGGCTCTTTAACCGGGGTTCCGCACAACCTTTTCAGGGGTTCTGCAAACTTTAAGAGCCGCACAGGGATTCGCAGAGCTTTTGTGTAGCAATTCAAACATGAATGATTCATAATAACATTGTTGCGAACAGCAATGTTTGCTTGTACAATCTAGTTACCGTCTTTTTCCGTGCATAATACGCACCCTAAAAATGGCATGTCGATGCTGGAAAAAAGCCTGTACCCATGTATAATATGCACCCAAATTTTGACTCTACTCAGTGTGTTGGGCAGGATGGCTTAATGCGATGCACGATTGACAACAAACAAGAAGAAAGGTGTGATTTCAAGTTTTATTTCGAGGAAGATTTTCTTCAAAAATTGTTGTGCCAATGCATAATGCACACCCCAGATTTTAGGACAATAAATTAATTAAATTTTGCGCATTATGCACGGAAAAAGACGGTATAACCTTGGTTACACAATTGATCAATTGTGACGTTATAATCAAAGTCTTGATACTTTCTGTCTGAATTGTGAGATAAATACACAAACGACCAATCTAAATAACATGACAATGCGTTTCAGTAAGCCATTTAATTTAATTGAAGTCAATGTTTGTTATGTGCTTGGGGTGTGTTACGTAAACAAGTATGTTTTTTTTATGTAGCCTAGTTGACTTACATTCATCCAAAATAATTTTATGTGGGGTTCCACAAAGTTGGACAAAACACCTTGGGGGTTCTGTGTCACTAAAACGGGTGAAGAGGACTGTCCTAATATTATCTTTAGAGACTGAAAGATGCAACAACAACTTGACATAAACTTTAATGTGGTCAAGTACACTTATATTGGTTATAAAAAATAAAAAAAATATTGATAAATTGTTTCCATTATAAAAATAAGGTTACAAAATGAACTCCTTTTCAATGAATGCAACTTGTCCAGGGAAAACCAGCAATTCTGTGACACACAAAAAATGTTGTATATTTGGAGATTGAATAATCTCCTTTTAACTTTTCGAAAAACTGCCTCTTTTACTGTTTTGCAACAAAAACATGTGGCTTATTGGCCTGGGTAAGAAAAATGGTTTCCAAATCCAAAATAAAAATCTACTAACAAATCTGCTTTGGCTCTTTGCAGAATTTAGTTAAATGTGGGGCTGCTTTGGGGTATGGTGTTAGTAACTCTAACGGTACAAAAAGCAAAATTATCCTTCTAACTCTGTGTTTTACAGTTTGTCAATTGATCATTTAGTGTCTGTGTTTGTCATCTTTTCTCTTCTGTTTTAGTTTCCTGCACAGACAAACTTCTTTTCATTGGTGGTGGTAAGTCTCTTAAAGAGTGTGTAGTTTATGATGTGATCACAAAGCAAGCCACTCAATTACCAGTAAGTGTAACAAGGTTTGAAATTTTGTTGAGATTTCTTGGGCAGAATGTGTTTGAAACAAAATGCGTTGTTTATTGGCAAAAAGACATTAAATTTTACTGACAAGCATACAAAATGAACATTTAAACATAAAAATTGAATTCAGATTGCAGTTACTCTGTTTTTCCCATATGATTGTATTTATTGTGAAACAATGTGTTACACCCTGTAAAATAATAACATAAAAGTATGCTGATGCCAAATAACGAATCAGTGTTCTTTTTTCATTTTTGTAGCAATTAAATGAACAAAGAAGCGGATCAACCTGTGTAAAAGTTGGCAGTAAAGTTTTTGTGGTGGGAGGGAATGTTGGTGACTCAAACAAAACTTGTGAAATGTTGGACATAAATGAACAAACCAGTTGGATTTTGATGCCAAAGATGTTAAGAGCTCGTCCGTATTGTTCATCATGTTATTTTGGAGGTAAATTTTGTATTTATTTGTAAATCAAATAAAGAAACAGGCATGAAAAAATGACATAAAACAGTAAAAAAAATTGCATTTTATATATTTTTTTGTTTATTGCCTTTACTTTTCCAGATCACATTTATGTCACTGGTGGTTGGAATAATGGAAGATTGTCAAGCTGTGAAAAGTTTGACATCCACAACAACAAGTGGATGAATATAAAGGATATGATACATGTCAGAAGTGAACATGGGACTGTTGTTTGGAATGGTAATTAATCTTTTTTTGTTATGTATTATTTAGGGGTTTACGAGAAATAAAATTCCCTTTTTCTAAAAACTGGTTTTGTCCTTTTCCTAGATTTGTTGTTAAAACCACACTTTTTAAGCATATTTTTATTGTACATGGAATATTAGTTTTTAGGTTTTTTTGTGAATATTTTGACTCCCTCACCACAAAAGATATCACTTTATTATTCTATTTTACTGCATATCCAGTAACCTTATATTGTGCTCCCATACATAAGTTGAAAATCAGTTTATTTCATTCTTGATTTTATGCCTCATTACTTTACCAAACAAATTTCTATATCCTCATTAATATGTGTGTAGGTGTTACAGCTAAGCATAAGGAATGGACTTGCTAATATACTGATGTTACAACTAAGCATAGGCTGATTTGAATATAATTGTAGGGTTTATTTATTGCATTGGAGGTTTTGATGGCAGCAAGCAATTATTTTCGTGTGAACGTTTTGATGTGAAGAGTGATGTATGGAATGAGATTGCACCTCTCAATCAAGCAAGATGTGGTTTGGCATGTGTTGTATTGGATGGAAACGTCTATGCAATAGGTAATGCTTCCTAGTTTTATAAAGTTTTTTGTTTTATTTGGTGTGCCTAATTCTTAATACAAGCTGCTTGTCTGCTGTCATTTAAATGCTTACATTCTACTATCACTTGTATTTTTCTACATTCACAATTGTAACAGGTGGACTGGGGTATAATGGTCAGTACCTGTCATCTGTTGAGCGATTAAAGCCTGTACTTGGCATATGGGAGAATATTGCATCACTCCAACATGCTCGCTACTGTTCATCTGCTTGTGTGGTTGGAAAGAAAATCTTTGTTATAGGAGGGTAAGATTGAGCAAAAAATCTCAGAGACGATTAATAAACTGTATTACATGCACATTTTGCAAATATACATAAATGACTTTTATAATCCACATTAGACAGCAATTGAATTAAGCTGCACAACTAATCAGCAATCTCTGGTTTCTGACTTTTCCAAAACCAATGTATGTCTTTGTGATAAATATTAACTGCAATAAACATTGATAACCATCAAGTAAAGTTTAACAGCTGGTAAATTTAGCTAAGGTGCCCTTGGTGGATCCAGTAAACATTAATTCCAAAATTTTGTATTTCTCAAACCCAATCCCAAAATGTTATTGTAATAAGAAATAGAATTTATGGTAAAGTAATTGTGGTAAAAAGCCAAAGCAATGAATTTGTTCTACCTTAAAAAAAACATTGCTGGAGTAAGACATAACTATAATGTTCCAGTGTAAATCAATGTTTGTGTTTCATACAACATAGTACTTTATTCTCAAAAACAATATACTGCTCTTTATTTTTTATCTCAAGCAACATAAAAGTGAAAGTGTCATTATACTTGGAAGTTTAATACCTTTTCTGGTGCATAAATATTTGCACATTTGTGTTTGGTGTAAAGTGGAAATATTTTTCCAGATCCAATGGTAACAAAGATTTGAATTCAGTTGAAGTTTATGATCCAACTTCAAATGTTTGGACGATCGCTTTCAACACTAAGGAACCAGTTTCAGAGGCAACTGTCGTTGCAATTTGAAGTTTAAACACAATTTAGTTTAGTCCTTTTGTCACCACTGTATTATCATGTGGCTTGTGTGTGTGTGTCTTCATTTTTACAATCTGTGGCATTTATGGGTAACAATTTGTAAGTTTTCTAATATTTGTTTAAATGTATAGGTAACTATGCAGAAAATAACTATGTAATGTATATTTTTTTATCACCCCCTCAGTGGAAATTATTTGTTTTTAGTTGTTGATTCAATTCAAGCATGTTTATATTTGAATCATCTAAAACTATTATTGATACACTCACGTCTGAATTTCAGTTTATTATTAGTGTTAAGGGTTGGTAAGATCGACATCATACTTATAATTACAGAAGTACATTTTGCTTGGCTGTCTGCGCTTAATAGGATACATGGAACACCAATGCTAAGTACCGTATTTTACGGACCAAAAGGCGCAATTGAAATCCTTTTTTTCCTCATAAATTGATCGTGCGCCTTATAAGCCGGTGCGCCTAATGCAGACTTGGACAACTAGATAATTCTAGTTGTCTAATTGGGCAAATTAGAGCAAAATGGCGGTAATTCTAATTCTAATCTAGTTTGGAAATATCGAGTAAGCTCTAGTTCTAATTCTAATCTAATTTACATTTTTCAAAAAATCGCTAGTTTGTCCAACGACATTTACAAGCATGCGTTTCTTGTCCAAATCGCACAGAGACATGTTGCTAACAAAACCCATCCCTTATTGAAACATGTTTCTGTCACACTCGGCATTGTGACGAACAATACCTACCCCATGAGCTGTTGCAACACAATGTAGTCTGGTACCAAATAGAAACACAGTTTGTCTGCCAGTTGTATTACGCATTGATGTTCAATTGCCTAAATCAGTTAGTATTTTCAGTCATGGAGATTTGCAGTTTAGGGAAAATTTAGTTTTAGCTGTGTTGTTAGTTCTTCTTTTAGAGCACTGCAGGCCAAACTAGCGTAGGTATTATAGTCTTAAAATCCAAAACTATGTTTTTATTTTTTGCTTAGAGTAGTACTTATTTACAAAAAGGTTTGCACTAAGGTTGAAAATGAACATAGCTCCAGAAGAATCAAGTATCAAAACAAGTGTAGGTGAGAAACAGCTTCCAGCATCGCTTCGCCCATTTTTTGAATTATTAGATTCAGATTCAGAACATCCAATAGCGCAATGTTTGCTATGTGTGAAGAAAAAAACAAAAAACTCCAAGTATAAGGGTTTCAAAAATTCCTTGTCCAACTGGGAAGCGCATTTGTCCTGTATGCACCCGAAGGAAAACCGAAAGTACCGGGATGCGAAAGCTGAGGAAGCTGCTAAAATAGCAAAGGGTCAACACGATGGCAATTGTTTTTGTCCGTCAAAGTCAAAAAGTCAAGCCTCGCAAAAATCTCTAGTAAAAATAACAGACCATTTTCGCAAAGATGCTGCGAAAAAATATTCCAAACATCAAATGCGTTGGCTAAGTCTCAGAAAGAAAAGAGTGCATTGAAATTAAGCTCTACAGAGCTTGTTGTGATCACGGAACTCGTCGATGTGCTAAGCCCATTTGAAGCTGCAATGTCTCAAGTTGAAGGGGAAAAGAATGTAACAATAAGCAATGTGTGCGCTGTTGTCATCGGCCTGAAGAAATCACTGGAAGGAATGGCACTGAAACTGCACATTTGCCAAGTCTTGTCTCGTATTCTAGTTGAACAAGTTAACATAAGGCTAAATCCTTATCTTGAACAAGAAGATTTTCGATTCGCTACATTTTTAGATCCAAGATTTAAAGCCGACTGGTTGCAAACCGAAGAAGAAAGAGATTTACTTAAACAACTTTCTGCGCAATTGACGAAGGAACTTCTGAAAAGAAAAGCGGCTATTGATGCCGAGAACCGTGACAGTCCTTTGGATAGTGCTGGATCCGACCACGACCAGACCAGTAGCTCGTCTGAAGAGAAAGAGAACGCTCACCGAGGCTTGTTTTCGTTCATGCGGTCAAGTATGTCCAAGAAAAAGAGAAAAATTGCGGGTCCGACGCAAGAAAAGATTCTGGAAGATGAAGTAGAAAAGTACTTTGCAGGGGATTGTGAGAGTTTGGACTGTGATGTATTAGGGTACTGGAAAAACGAACAACGTTTTCCTCATCTTAAGATTGCTGCTCGGGAACTACTTGGAATGACAGCCACATCAGCTCCGTCTGAACGTGTTTTCAGCCACGCCGTCGAATTATACCGTGCTAAACGTGCCAATCTTGGTGTTAAAATTTTCGCCATTCTTATGCTTATGAGAATAAATTCCGATTTGATATAAACTGAAGTTGCTTGGTTTAAATCTAATTCTAGTTGGAATTCTAGTTTAGTTTCCAGTTTTTAAAATAGTGGTAATTCTAATTCTAATCTAATTTGAAAATAACCGAGATGCTCTAATTTTAATTCTAATCTAATTTAAAAAACCGAAAAAAGATCTAGTTGTCCAAGTCTGGCCTAATGTATGGATCAAGTAGTGCTTTATTGCCTACACTCAAAATCAGTACCGATACTACTATTATATAAATAAACCACCGTCTTACACAACAAACTACGGTAAAAGCAACTAGCAACTGTAATATTCACTAGGCTCATTTTTTCTTTTGCTCATTGTACTATTGTGACTTGCTTACATTTATCACGTAACAAGTAAATTTTTATTTCTCTTGCTTCTCATAATTGTATAATGCGAATACTGCTTATATAACCATTTTTTTACAGTAACTGCTGTCTTTAAATGACGCCAAGGAGACATGCTTACGAACCTTAAAATACGTATAGCCTGGTACGCCTCTATAGCCCGGTACGCCTTAAGTATGAACAAAAAACTAATCAAAGTAATTTATTGACAGAGCGCCTTATAATCGGGTGCGCTTTATGGGCCGTAAAATACTGTACATAAATATGACCAAAGAAACACAATAACTAGAAATTCTTATGTGGATGTTGAAAAAAAAAATTTTGATACAAAGCTATTTGTTTATTTCATGTGGTTCTATAAATATATTTAAATATTTCTGTGTCATAATGTAGTACTGTACGACATATTTACTGCATTTTCTTTTACAATTAAATACAATTCTTCTTGTAAGCAAACACTATGAACTGTAGCAAACACTATATTGCAGGGGCTTTTAGTTAGGGAGATTTTTCCAAGTGGTTTATGACCAAGTTTTTTTGGGAGGGTGTTGTTTAAAACTACGAACCCACTCGGAAATCAGATAATAGTGTTATTTTAATTACAAAACCCTTACCCCAATAGTTTTCTGTTTTTTTTTATTAAATTATAACTATTCTTTTAAGAAGCTTAGCAGTTCCGGTGGGCTTAGCGGGGGTGCAAACAATAATTTAAATAGTTCGGTTGTCACTTGTACTATAGGCAAGGGCACGAATTTTTAGAGGTTCATAAAGTTTGCAAATCTTGTGTTGTGTAAACATTCCTAAATAACTGTGGGCTCGAATGGTTAGTATTATTTACGCATAGAAACCCACAACTTTAACCTGCTTACCAGATACAGTAAAGCATTTCCTTAATGCTTTAATATGGACCAAAATGAGTAAACAGTTTTCCCTTAGTTTAACACGCAATGCCAAGGTTGCAGCACCAAGGCATAGTAAAGTTTAACAATAAACACACAATCAATGCAGAATTTCCACTGTGCAATAGCCTTGTCCCGTATTTGCCAGGTGTGTTTTGAGGTCGTTCAATCTTTTGTTGTCCTGGCAGAATCATTCTTACTGCACCATATTGCTTCTTTAATAGTCTCTAACTAGGCCTTACTAAAACGTCTAACATTTGGGCTATATAGGACATTTATGATATATTATACGGATTTTATTAAAACAATAACATACTTGAGTATTCTCATATGTCTCTGATTTTGAATCTTGTAAAAGACATCCAACGAGTCTTAGTACTTTGCAGATTGAAGGTTTGCGGTTTTAAAGCTGTGGATAAATATGTATTGTTGTGAAACGGGAATCAGCCGCTGTCATGAGACTCGCAGTGTTTATTCGCATTTTTTGTAGTGTGGTATGCAATCTGCGGTCTAGTCGCTGTTTTGGTGCTAAATGAAATTAGTAGGCAAAACTCTTGACAAGTATTTTATGATATTTTTGCCTACCTTTCAGATGCTAGGTGTTTAGTTTTGTAGTTTTGTCATGATTGTATTTCATTGAGGCGATTATTGAGCCTGGCGACGTAGTTATGTACTGCTCGTTACGTTTTGCTAAATGAAAAAGGGTGCGCTAGGAGAATGGGGCTGTGATAGCTTCGCGATGCCGGTAGCATTTGCCATAATTTTGGTACCATTCAAACAAACGTTTTTTTTTCGGGGGCTGTAAAAGAAAGTTAACTAAGCAAAACGGGGTATAAAAATAACATTACTTTAATACCATGTTAAGGTACATGAAATGTATTCGCGAAAAACACAGGAAAGTACTTCCCGTCGATACAACGTACTGTAAAATTCACTACAGCCTTGTACCTTTTACAAATTGGTTTCTATGTGAACGAGGCTTGCGTTTGTTATTTTAGCAGTCATACACAATGAGCGATACATTCCAGCATTGTGTTTAAGTTCCTCTCTCTGTCAGACAGTGAATGTGGCAACCTGGCGATAAAAATAACCACAAAGACCAAGCATTGGCTGGGGTTCTATTTGTCAGGAAATGCTGAAGTTTTTACAAGCCAGTGTAGGCTGTTCTGTTTTGGTGTATCAAATAGTTTCATACTGGTGTAAGCTGGTATGTTTTTTTTACAATTGTGCTATAATTTTGTGCTGACTGTGATTATGATGCAACGAAAGAAGGCAATGAATTTGAGAGCAACGATTGGCTTGAATCAGCAACATATCGGAATTTTCGCACATTGCTTGCAAGGTTATAAATAGCAGAGTCAATTGCAGAAAGAACAGTATAATGATATGATGGTTAACAGCTAAACCATGTACATTAAAAATAGTAAAGTGTCAAGTAACGGAAGTACAGTGGAAAGATGATAGGTTAGAGTCAAAGCCTGTGCGTAGGAACAAAGTTACTTGGAAAAGAATCTGCATTTGCCCGTAACGTGAAAATGTTATAGTTTACTGTGCAAAGCGCGTGGATATTTCTGGCAATTAAAAACAGGTCATGTAACAAATACAAATCACTGAGTAAAAATTATTTGTCGAAAAAATAAATTCGAAAAAACAAAAACAAAATACGATGTGTATGTAAACTGCGCTCCCGTGGGCACGTATCAAGCCAGTGCTTTCAGTTGACGTTGGGGTACAAAATAACTTTTTTTAGAAAACAATAGTGCAAAAGAGACAAAAAAATATTCATTTCAATTTGCAAGTGCAAAGTGCTAGCTACAGGACATGAAGAAATACTTCCTGGTACATTACAAACGACTTTATCGCATATTAAATAATTTGACGTCACTTAAACGTAACCAAAGGTTCGTAGTCAGAGGCTTATCACGTGACTGATGCTGTTTTGTGTAGCTGGTGATACATGCATTTTATATCGTTGTTGTTACAGTGGAAGCTGTTAGGATGTGGATCTGGGTTATAAGTTATTAAAATAAAATTGTTGTTAAAACTTTTGGTATTTGTTTACTGTTTGCCATATTTAGTGATTTGCCCTTTTCACAATTCAAGGTCCGGGTATCGGAGATAGGGGAATAGTGTTTTTTAATTACAAACGCTCACCACAATAGCCCCAACCCTGTGTTTTGTTTTTTTTTCAAGTCAGAGAGATGTAATCAGTCCGCAGAGGGCGCCAATTTCGCAACGTACCAAGCTTAAATGTGATTCCGTCACTTAACATTTTGTAGCAGCTGGTAGTTGTGCAGCTAAATCGCGTTTAAATCTATCCACTCATTGTACCAAAAGTCACTTCGCGCTTAAAATCTATTTGAAAGGGTTCAGTTCAAGTCAGAACTGTAAAAAAATATGATTTCTGTTAATGGGACTTTTTGTTAAAGGGGGGTTTCCCGTTTTTGTGTGATTGGAATGTTGGTTGCCATGTATTTGCAAAAACATTGTTAAAGAAATGATACATAAAGGAGCTACATTGTGCTGTTACCGATGTGTTGTATAGTTAGAAGTCTCACAGTAAAAACAGTTAAATTGTAGCTAAAAACGGTTGTCAATTTTGAAACAGAAAAAGGCGTAAACTGTTCCAAGTTTGTATTTCCTAATAAAGTAAATAAAGTCAGGTTTTAGTTTTAAATGCCAGTTCGGACGGAAGAATATTGAGTTAGTCATGTTTATCATATTTTGACATAGGCAAGCAAGCACATCGGAGTCCAAAGTCAAGTTTATAGTTTTGTCATTTATTCATTTAAAGGTTGTGTTTTGTAGTTATTTTGATGTTTTTTGTCTGTAGAATTTGTGAATGTATTAATTTGTAACTTATGCATGGACTTAGTTGTTGCATGATGTTTATTGTAATGAGCTCAACAAAGCTAGCACTAAGAAAGTTGTTCTTGGACTGTGTGTAATAATGGGAAGCATGTTTAATGTTTTTTATCAATGTCTGATCTTTTTACTTGTTGCAAAAAAGTTATCATATAAGTGGCAGCTAACAACATAGAAGGCATGCTTAATTAGCATGTGCTGCCTGTGTGGTACGCATCTGTGGCTCTGTCAATAGATGCAGTTTTTGTTAAGTACAGATTAAACAAGGTTAATCATAATGGGGATTGCAATTTATAAAGCTTGTTTGTTTCTCTGTCTTCTCTTCAGCAGTCAGGGTTGTTTTAAAGTACATTTTATTGCTTGTTGACCACAATATTAAGTCTTTTTTAAATTCAAAAGCACAAAAGTTTGTTTGAAAAAATAAAAACTTGTTTACAAAGAGATTTACAATGCACAGTCATTCCACAAACTACCAAACATCCATTTTTGACGCTGTGTGTAAAGTAATAACAGTGCGTTTTATCGCTCACTGTTTTAAGATAAATATTCGTTTTGCCACTTTCAATTAGAAATCAGAAATCTGGTTTATGGAGATAACTGTTTAAATTCCCGTTGTTTGTGAATTTTGTTTAGATTGACTTAAGCATTCTAATTAACTGGTATTGTCCTTATTTTGCTGGTGGAATCTGTGGTCAAAAGTAATGTTCGGCTAAATGCGTTTGGACCTTAACCTAGTATTCAGTAGTTTTGAATACATTTGGTCCAATATACCAAATCATTCGTTATGCCAACCACAATATTCGCTATACTTTTTACATGTAAACATTTAGCAATCAAACGTCGTTGTTAACTCGCTCAGTTTGCTACAAAAAGTTTTCCTATTACAAACATAGCTGTTACCTCAACAGAATAGTTGTGTTTTGTTGTTATTGCATGATTTGAAAAATTCCGAAGTTGAATGTTTGTAAATATGGCTGATTTGGTCAAATAAGTTTGGTTATTAAAATATTCTTTATCGGTGTTACTGCTAATGCTTGCATTATCTGGTTGGTACAAAATATATGTTAAGTGAAAACTTTTTTCTGTTTTATAGAAGTTAGGATTTGTTATGATCTGAAAACTAAACAAACACAATGGAAAAGTCTGATGGTGATGTCACAAACCACTATGCCTGGTTGGGAAAACTTATTGCAGAGTAAGTGTCTATTTATTTTGCTAGTTTAAAAAGTTTGCTCATAATAATGCATTTAACCATTTCAGTCTTGTGGGTGATTAGCTCTAGAAAATCAGATAAAGAAAAATTTAATGCAAAGTAGAAAATCTTTAAAAAAAACATTTTAAGCCGCATTTTTCCAAAACAACTTTGTTTTTGTTTCATTTCAGGGATCGAAATTCAGAGGAATCTACTTGTGATTTGGTGCTTGAGTCAGAAGGAAAAGAATTTCCAGTTCACAAAAATATTATGATGCTTGTTTCCAAGTATTTCAAAAAGATGTTCACTATTGAGGTAAATAACTCCTATGTGATAAACATAACTTAATTATAAAATGTGCTACTATTTTTGCAGATGAAAGAGAAATATGAAGGCATTGTCAAGATGTTACAGATACCACATGAGCGACTTGCAAATCTTATTGAGTTTATTTATTCTGGTAGAATTAAAATTACTGTAGAAAATGTGACAGACATCTTGGATGATGCAGAATACACTCAACTGGAAGGTTTGAAATAATTTGCTTAACCATTATTATATTTATGTATCTTTTTCATTTTATATATTTTTCATAGCCCTTAAAGAGAGTTGCAAAACAGCTCTTCTCAAACTTGTTTGTGCTGACAATTGCTTGAAACTTCGAGCTTATGCTCAGCAATACAATCTGGATGAAGTGTTTGTCAAAACAAACCAAGAAATTACAACTAGCTTTGCAGCAGTTGTTCGACATGATGATTTTGTGCAACTTGATGTTGATGATATGTCTGCTGTCATTAAGCTAAGAAACAAGGTATGCTACACTTCTTAGGTGTATTATAAGGGTAATCAAATCAGGGGCGTATCCAGAAATTTTCGGGGGGGGGGGTCCAAAAATTTTTTGGGGTAAATCCCTAATGACGTCATACGTCGTTCAAAACGACGCGTTATGCGGCAAAGCACTTTTTCCGAAATTGGCGGTTTCTCTACCCATCTAATTAACAGAAAGAACAGGTAATTTTAGCGAACGCTTGGTAGTTTTCTGTTCGCCGCTGCTATCTAGCTTACTCAGCCAAACTGCAGCTGCAAAATAAGCGTGACTGCCAGGTAATCAAAATCGTTGCTTAAAAAAACAGGGTCCAATTTCTAAAGATCTAAATCTCTTGCTGAAGCGGTAATCCTACTGTTAAGTTGCGCCAAGTCACGAATGCACTAAAGGTGGTAACTGCAGAAGGCATAAATTGTGCCTGGCAAGTAACAAATTACCCTAATAACATAACTCGATTTACATCGATCTAATGTTTTTGACAAACTATTACGTGTTTGACGGATCAAAGCAACACAACATTACACGCTTTTAACACTTTTACATTGTTTAAATGCAAAAACAGTTTGATATGTTGCATTTAGTGCAGTTACCACTTAGCAAGAAACTGTTACCAGCGTCCTAGCAGGAACGTAACTTTTCGATTGTTAGCGCATAAACCTCCTTATTAAACCCTTGTTACGCCACAATTGGCGATTAGATAACAAGCGAATACAAGAGATTGAAGGCTCGCGTCTTTGAGATAACGACTCCTTGTTATCACTCAGTGGTAAACGGAACGATTTTAGCCTATTTAATTTACGCACAACTGAAAAGGGGGGGTCCGGACCCCCAAACCCCCCCCCCTTGGATACGCCACTGAATCAAATGAATGATCATAGTATGACAGGCCAATTGAAGACTGGTTTGCATGAACGCTTCGGGGCTGATACCAGTTGTGAATTTGTGTTTATCTCAAATATATGATATGTTGCTTTCATTGGTGAACTTTTAAAGTCATTATGGCCTTGCCTTGATTGGTCGGGGGTCGTTTGTGCTTTCTTCTGGATTGTAGACTAGGTGATTGCCCCTTACTGTCATATCAAATGAAATAAATATGAATCAAAATGTTTGTTGATGCAAACAGTACTAAATTAATAAATTATATACTACACAAGCATAACATTTAATTTTAAATATTAATCAAATCTAATAAAAATAGAACAAGGCAGATGTTACACAACTGCAGGAAATAAATCACTTTTTTATGCTAGGTAATTCTATTTGTTTCCAGAGATGTGAGGAAGCTGTTTTTACTGGGATCGTACAATGGGTCAATCATAACCCTCTTCAACGTGAAGAATTGTTTGTTAATCTCTTTTTGAAACTTGATCCATCTTTAATGAGAACAGATTTTCTCAATAAAGCCTCGAAAGAGGTAGGATTCAAATTTAATATCAAAATGTTTGTGTTTTTATTGTTGGATTGGAAATTTTAGTATTTCATTGACCTGCTTACAACTAGTACAATCACATGTCGATGTCATGTTTTAAATTGGTTACCCAGTTTGAAACAACATTTTCCTTGTATGTAATCTGATTTGATTGAAAATATAATCAGTTACATTTTTCATTGTATCTCACAAAAATAGTCACTTAGGATATAGGTTGCATTGGTGCTAATTTAGGCCAACACTCTTGGCATGTTACACTTTTCTAAACATCATTAAGATATAAATTATAGACATTAACTTTCGACATTTTGATTAAAAAAGTTATTGAAATATGTAATATCATGTATATTTATTGAAATACATCTGTACTTCATCAACCGAACTTGAACCACAATATCAAGGTCAAAGCAAGTGATTAAATTGAATGTGTTTTCCCTGTTCTTTTTTCACCGATTTTTTGTAATTATATGACAATAATAATGCTAAAAGAATACGGAAAAGAACATTTAAAGTTAAGTTTATGCTTTGTGAAAAGTTTGTCTTTAAGAATATAAAAATAACCGCCACATAGATCTACCGTAAATCCACATAAACATGCATGTGGGGACCCATTCGTTTTTGCTTGCAAAAACAATCATGTATGTAGATAAAATTGGGTATAGTACAGTAAATTGGTAAATATTGTATAGAATATATAAAATGGAAGTATATCAGAAAGCCACTTTTCTAGTTTTTTTTTTTTAAAAACATGGCAATTGGGGAAAATGATTGACTTAAGATAGGGTCAATATAACCGGTTTCATAAATTTTACATGTTACATGTTTTACATGTCTTGCATTAGAGGTGATGTCAGTGTCTGGCTGTGTCCAGGCATCAAAAACATCAAACCTAATGAAGTAATATATTGGCTGCAGCCTACAGTGTACTTGCAATTGTAATCCCCATAACCACTTCCAATATGTGGTTTGGCATTTGATTTAAAAACTTGCCAAATCCCTATTTGTGGTTAGGTACTTGATTTTAAGACATGACATGGTTCTAATGCCGATAAATTTTTGGTCGCTTTTACACCACTGAGCTTGTTTTATCTCTCTGGTGGTGCGAGTTTGCAGCGCGCGATCTTGTTATCTCTGTTTTACATGTGTGTGCTTTGCATTTTGTCGCTTTAAAAGACATTCGTCTTGCAAGTTATGTCATTATCCTGATGAAGGCGTCTTGTATAGGACGTCGAAACGTCGATTGTTTACAATAAAAACTGCTGGATGAGCAATACTTGGTCATGACATGGTTATTATTAAGTTTCTTTGCAGAATTTGGTGAAGAACAACTTGGTTTGTTCCAACTTTCTTGTGCAAAACTTGTTACACGATCGGCGAGATCCACATACAGGTAAGAATCTTCGGTAATCACAATATTAACATGAAACATGTGGCACAAGCCAAATGTGTGATTTACATTTAAGCCATAATGTTTATGGGTCCCCTTCCCTGAAGGGGACACATATTGATTTTACTCAAATTGTTTGTTTTTTTTCTTTTTTTTTCTTCTTTTTTTTTCTCCCCCAAAGTTTGTCCGACTCGTTTTTCTATGAAATGTTTGATGGATTTCGATGAAATTTACTCAGATGGTTGATATAGTTATGTAGATGTGCATCCCACTTTGTTTTTGTTGATAACCCCAGTATTTACCCCGCTAGCCCCCTTTTACCCCAAAGTTTGTCCGACTCGTTTTGCCATCAAATGTTTAATGAATTTAGATGAAACTTACACAGATGGTAGGTATAGTTATGTAGATGTGCATCCCACTTTGTTTGTGTTGATAACCCCACTACTTACCCCGCTAGCCCCCTAAAATGTTTTTTTTCACCCAAAGTTTGTCCGATTTATAAAAAAATTCTGCAAGAGCCAAAGCAGATTTTGATTATAAAAAAACACACGAATTAAAGGCTTTTTTGACTTATTGACCTGGGTAAGAAAAATGGTTTTCAAATCCAAAATAAAAAATCTACTAACAAATCTGCTTTGGCTCTTTGCAGAATTAAGTTGAATTTGGGGCTGCTTTGGGGTATGGTGTTACAGTTACGGTCCAAAAAGCAAAATCATGCTTCTAACTCTGTGTGTTACAGTTTGTCAATTGATCATTTAGTGTCTGTATTTGTCACCGTGTCTGTTTTAATTTCCTGCACAGACAAACTTCTTATCATTGGTGGTGACAATTCTCCTAAGAGTTGTGTAGTTTATGATGTGATCACAAAGCAAGTCACTCAATTCCCAGTAAGTCCGACCAGATTTTGTGGAGACTACTTTTTCTTTTTGTGGAGGCAAAATGTGTTTAAAACAAAATTGTATTGGCAAAAATACATTATATTTTACTGACATGCATACAAATTTTATGATAAAATTCAGTTTATAATGCAGTTTCTCTGTTTTCCTTCTAGACTGCATTTATTTTAAAACCATGTGTTAAACCTAGTAAAATATTAACATAAAAGTACCAAGTATCCTGGTGCAAAATGGTAAATTGTTGCTGTCAGTTCTTTATTTACATTTGCAGCAATCAAACGACCCAAGAATGAAATCAACCTCAGTAAGAGTTGGTAGTAAAGTTTATGTGGTGGGAGGGTATGATGGTGGCCCAATCGAAACTTGTGAAATGATGGACATAATTGAACCAACAGCATGGATTTTGATGCCAGATATGTTAACAGCTCGTGGATATTGTTCATCATGTTATTTTGAAGGTAAATTTTATCATGACCCATTTGTGTCACATATAATTGAAGAACCAGAATTAAAAAGATTTAAGTAGGACTTGAAAGCCAACATAAGTAGTTCAACAGATTTGTAAATATTTTTTTAAATTTGTTATCTGATTTTTTTGAATATACATAACAGTATACAAAATAACTTTATTTACTTGTGTAAAATTATGTTTGGCTAGGGCTGAAACAGCTGACAGACAAAGATAAACATGTTTCTGTATAGTTTTGACACTTTTTCAGATCATATTTATGTCACTGGTGGTTACAGCAACCATGAAAGTTTGTCAAGTTGTGAAAAGCTTGACATCCACAACAACAAGTGGATGAGAATAAAGGATATGATACAGGCCAGAGATGAACATGGGACTGTTGTCTGCAATGGTAAATCATCCTTATTTGTAATATGGCATGTTTAAATGTTTTTGAAGAAATAATGCTTTTCAAATTTTTATTGTAGTCAGATTAGTTTTTATTGAGCGGTTTACTAGAAACAAATATGTCTTTGTTGAAAAAAGCAACTGGTGTTTTTGCCCTTTTCTATAATTGTTGTTTTAAACCGATTTTTTTAGTTGTAATACTTTTTATACACTGTCCACACACTGTATTAATGTTATGTTTTATTATACATAAATTTTGACCCCGACTATAAAAAATGTTTACCTTATTATCCACTTTATTGGTTATCCAATAAGCTTATATTGTACCTCCATACATAAATGTAAAATTTATATTTGGTCATATTTATTTGTTCTGGATTGAAACTATGCCTAACAATCAATGCTTAACCAAACAAAACTCTATTTCCCTATTAATATGTGTAGGTACCACAAATAAGCACAAGGCATTCCTTGCTTATATGTTGGTGTTACAACTGAGCACAAGCTAATATAGATATATATTGCAGGTTTTATTTATTGCATCGGAGGTTCTTATGATTGCAACAATCCATTATCTTCATGTGAATGTTATAATGTGAGGAGTGATGTATGGAATGAGATTGCACCTCTTAATCAAGCAAGTGAGGGTTTGACATGTGTTGTATTGGATGGAAACATCTATGCAATAGGTAATGCTTCCTAGTTTTATAAAGTGCTTCCTAGTTTTATAAAGTTTTTTTTTTGTTTTATTTGGTGTGCCTAATTCTTAATACAAGCTGCATGTCTGCTGTGATTTAAATTTTTGTGTTTCACTTATGCCTTGTATTTTTCTACATCAACTATTGTAACAGGTGGGCGTGGTGATAAGAGCCAATACCTGTCAAGTGTTGAACGATTTAATCCTGGAATTGGCAAATGGGAGAATATTGCACCGCTTCAACATGCTCGCTACTATTCATCTGCTTGTGTGGTTGGAAACAAGATCTTTGTTATTGGAGGGTAAGATTGAACAAAAACATGCTAAAAAATAAATGAGCTGTATTGTGTACACATTTTACAAACACACATAAACAACTTTTTATGATTTTTTGTATTCATTATTTACATTTAACAGCAATTGAAATTGAGCTACATACTTATACAATAATTAATGGTTTTTAACTGTTACTCTATTGACAGACTTTATGCAAGACATTTAAACAATGGCAGCTAGCTATGATTGAAGTAGGTTTTATGCTTTTTATTGTGGAGGTTTACTAAAAAAATTCATGTTGCACTGTCTAAAACACTAAATTGCGAAAAATATATAAGGATTAATTTGTTCTTCCTTAAAAAACAATGTTGGAGTAAAACATAACTGTATTGTTACAGTGTAAAACAATCTGTTTTATAAAACATTGTGCATTATGCTAAAACAAATATATATTATGAGCTGCCATTACTTTTTATGTAAGCAAACATAAAAGTGTAATTATAAATGTAAGTTTAGGAACGTTTCTGGTATATAAATATTTGCACATTGGTGTAAAGTGTAATTTTTTTCAGTTTAAATGGAGACAAAAAACTGAATTCAGTTGAAGTCTATGATCCAACTTCAAATGTTTGGACGATTGCTTTCAACACTAAAGAACCTGTTTACGAGGCAACTGTTGTTGCAATTTAAAGTTTAAACACAATTTATTTTAGTCCTTTGTTACACCACTGTATTATCATGTGACTTGTGTGTTTCTCTTCAATTTTTTTACAATCTGTAGCATTTATGAATAGCAATTTGTAGTTTTCTTATCTTTGTTTCTATATTTGGGTAATTATGCAGAAAATCACTATGTAATGTTTATTTTATCACCCCTCAATGAAAATGATGTATTTTCAGTTGTTGAAAATAAATAATTTTATGTTTATTTCTAAAATATCTGAAACTATTATTGACAAGTCCACTTCTGACATTTTAGTTTATTATGATAATATGCGTTTCGGTCAGGCTGACACGTTGTACTTATTACTACAGGAGTAGATTTTGCTTGGCTGTCTGAACTTAATCGAATGAAGGACACACCTATGGTAATTGTCGAAATGCGACCAAAGAAACACATTGAGACAAATATTTCTTGTGTGAAAGTTGGAACAAAACAAAAACTGTAATTGATGCAAAGCTACAGAGCATGCTTTTTTGTTGTGTTTTAAAAATGTTTAAGGTTTCTGAGTCATAGTTTAGTGCCACTGTTCCTCATAACTATTGTATTGCCTTTGACAATGAAATACATTTCTTCTTGTAAGCAAACAATATGAATTCTATTGCAGAGGATTTTACCAACTAGTTGATGATCAAGTTTTTTGGGGGTGCCGTTTGAAACTACAAGTCCATTAAGCCTTCGCATCGGACTTTAGATAATAGTATTATTTTAATTACAAAACCCTTAGCCAAAAAAATCACCCTAGGGAGCTCATGCAATGGCCCAGGCGAGCTTAGTGGGGGTGCAATTTTAGGCGTCATTGGGTTTTGTTTTACAAAAAAAACACCTATTAAACAATCAATACACATAAAAAAACTATAAGCTAACAATTATATGTATCTAAGTTTAATGGTGAAAATAACGGCCCAAATAGACGTTAAAAGCGACATGCTTTATTGTTCAAACGTTTCGGCAAATGCTCATGCCATCATCAGTGATATCTGATTAAACTTATGAACAGATCCGTATATAGTGTTCCCAAGTATATGTATCTAATCTAAAACACCAATATTAATTATAGACTTTATGTCCAGTTAATCAAAAAAGTGAGTGATTTTGACTATTTGGCACTAAGATTAAAGAAATAACTTCACTAATGTCGGAACAATTACATTATCTAATGGCACGATGTAAATTGTAAAGAATGTTTATTTGTTTTGGGAGTTCAATTATTTGTTAAAAAATCATGGTTTCAGTATTATTGTTCGCCATATTTAGTGATTTGCCCTTTTCACAATACAAGGTCAGTGTATCGCAGATTAGGGAATAGTGTTTTTTAATTACAAGCGCTCACCACAATTATCCGAAAAAGTCTGAAAAAAGGTAATTAGTCCGCAGAGGCTCCCAATTTTCCAACAGGGCTTACGGCAAGAATTTGCACAATGTGCGCCAAAATGTGCAGGTCGAAATGTGCGCACATTTTTCGAAAATGTGCAGGTGCCAAAATGTGCAGGTCAAAATGTGCAGGTGCCAAAATGTGCAGGTTAAAATATGCGCACATTTTTCGAAAATGTGCAGGTGCCAAAATGTGCAGGTCAAAATGTGCAGGTGCCAAAATGTGCAGGTCAAAATGTGCAGGTGCCAAAATGTGCAGGTCAAAATGTGCAGGTCAAAATGTGCAGGTAAAAATGTGCAGGTGCCAAAATGTGCAGGTCAAAATGTGTAGGTTAAAATGTGCAGGTCAAAATGTGCAGGTCAAAATGTGCAGGTCAAAATGTGCAGGTCAAAATGTGCAGGTCAAAATGTGCAGGTCAAAATGTGCAGGTGCCAAAATTTCTCCCTTTCATACTAAAAAAGTCTTTCTGTCCCTTTCACACAAACAATTTTTTGTCCCAATTACATAATTATTATGTATCTTTCCCTGCATTTTTATTTTAAATAGTGTTCTGTGCAAATCAATTAACTTATATAGGTATGTTATTTTTCTTGTTAAATGCAGTGGATTAAGTTTTTTAACTGAACAGAATATGACCCTTCAGGGCAAAAATAACTGGAAATACAATGTGGTTTCAAACAAATGCAGTGGTAAATAACTGATGCCTATATAAATGGTGAGAACTTATACTTTTGCATTGCACATCCATCATTTTTTTCATGACATCTCAGTATTATCCTTTTCTAAACCCGTTTTGTTACCATTGTACATATTTTTTACCAAAAATATAATACAGAATGCCCACAGCGGTCTCAAAAAAATATTTTCCCTATCCTAATATTCTTTCTGGCTGTTTCAGTCTCTTTATCTCTCTAATTGTTCACGCCAGATTTAGTTTGTTTATTTATTTGCAATCCCACATGAAACATACACCTTTTTCGTTCATAATGGCAATCATCTAGTTTCTGTACATTAGTCAGGAAACAATTACAAATTTTGCAAAAGCATCTAATGATATTTTGGTGTATTATGATATTCCTACAGTAGGTCTTTTTAGCCATCTGGTCCACACAATAGCAAGTCAGAAGCAATAACATGAATGTTTTAGCAAACTTAAAATTAGGGCATCACATCAAGTATTTGTGTGGGTTTCAAAACTAACCTAATTAAATACCCATATACCAAGTTATGTCATGTAAATGAGCCTCAAACAAATAAAAAATGTCAAACATTAAGTTGGGCAACTGTGTGGTTGTCCTTTTCTTTTTGAATGTTGTCATTTGAGTTTCTTCCAAAGACACATATATAGTCCTTTTGTCAATTGTGCAGTATAACCCAAAGGATGGAAAACTTTCTAATAATTCATTTGTTTCATTGAATAAAAATCACTGGACAGCTGGGTCTTTGACTTGGTTTTGAGTTTAATAACAGTATACTCATATGGTAGTCCAGCAACTTCTAGAATTTCACATATGTCTTTTTTGGAAACTCTGTGAGGATCAGTGTAACTTTTGCAATGCAGTAAAAATCTAGCTTGTTGGCTGGCCGTAAACATCCTGTCAGGCATTTACGCACTTTGTAAAAGTTGCAGTAACTCATAAAAGGATAAGCGAGACCTCCAGACTTTGGCTCCACTAAAGAAATCAGCTGGCCCTGTGGTCGCATGGTTGACAACATGCTGACAATTTTGATAACTTCCGTAAACTAGTTTTTTGCCTTGAAAAAACATATCCTCATAAATACTCTGTTGTGTCTAACTCTTTGTTACTTATCATAGCAATTTGACTTGTGTTTTCTGCACCAGTTTCCTTGGTGGTTATGATGTCTAGCAATTGTTTTGGTGCCTTGAATTTTTCTTCAAATAAACTTAATTTTTGATTCACAAAATTTACCCTTTGTTGACAGTTTAAAATGAGTAACTTTGGAAAAAAACATGATCTTTGTTCAAGCTTGACCTTTCGTCTGTCCAGAGTTCCTGGTCGAGGCCAAAGTCGTTGAACATCAGTTCAAAGATACAGCCAGTTAGGAAAGTTCTATTTTTACCAGACTTTAAATCAATTAGTAATAAACTTTATGCACCCTTTAATATGTTAGGTAAAATCACTTCAAAGCGTTTAAAGAAGTACTAAAAAGATAAAACGTACATTAAATACTCTCCAACAGCACAATCACAACCACGTAGTAACATTATACAGGGTAGATGCATAAATCTGACCATACAAGCCCAGCTTTGTCATTTGCTTGCTCTTAAAGCACCAAACTCAATGCAAGCATCCGACAAGCGTGTAGTGTTAATCAAGCGTGACGGAAACAATAGCTGGACTGTCATATGAGTATACTATTGTCTAATTGTAAAATCTATAGAAGCTGGGCAGGCTACAAGCTAACAGGCCTTAAATTAAAAACAATAAAGTCAAACCGATTGAGGTGACGATCGTGTACATATCTAGTCTGAAAAACAGTGTTTCCTATTTCCTGAATGCTAGATAATTTCACGCTTTGCCATATCTAACAAACACAACATGCATTTTTACAAGTTTCTCTTAAATCCGATTTTAATTTATAGGTCATAACTTATAACTAATATTTTTGGCACAATTTATGACCACAACAATAGTTTGACGTTAAATATCAATACTTCATTTGAGCGACTGCACATTTTGGCACCTGCACATTATGACTTACACATTTCGGCACCTGCACATTTTGACCTGCACATTTTGGCACCTGCACATTTTGACCTGCACATTTTGGCACCTGCACATTTTCAAAAATGTGCGCACATTTTGACCTGCACATTTGGCACCTGCACATTTTCAAAAAATGTGCGCACATTTTGACCTGCACATTTTGGCACCTGCACATTTTCGAAAAATGTGCGCACATTTCGACCTGCACATTTTCGAGCACATTGTGCAAAAAACGCTCGCATGCCCGTCTCCGGAAAGACTCCTGTCTTGTGTTCAATCCTACCGCAGGCTAGATTTTTTAACCCGTGCATTGCCAAATAGGAACGCTCGGCTGATTTGGTGTGGCGCATTTAATAGGCTTAGCGTACTATGAATTAATTTGATCAATTTTCGAGCCTTACTTTCCCCAAAAAATGGTTCAGTCGGGTTTCTGGCTTGTACTTAAGGGTTTGACAGCGAACCTGTGCAGCTCAGCAGATACAGCGCCAGCGCCGAATAGGATCATGTCGGGTTTTTAAAGCAAGCGAGATTTTTTATCCTTCGTCTTATAAATCGATACAGTATACTGAACAAAAAAGATGACTTGATTCAGTGTTATGCCTTCAATAGGCCTAGCGTATGAATTGAGACAAGTCCAGCCTACGACGGCATTTCACGCGTCCCGCAGCTGTGGTTTCATATTGTGTCGCACATGACTGCAAATACTTTCAATGAACTTAATTTACCAACAAGAAGAAAAAGTAACGCTTTTTTTCCACACTGAAAACTCACACGAATTTAATGTTGCAGCGTTGCTATGGAAACTATCCTGCAAATTCTCGAATACGGATGTGAATTTCAGTAGAGATAAATTAAGTCCGCTAGACGGCGCACCGAGCTAGCTTATTTCAGTTAATATAAATTACATCCGTTAACATCGGAGTCTTACACACAAAGCACACCGCCTCTTTAGACAAGGAATTAGGGGCGATCGCGATTAAAAGTTAAAGCAACTTCAAGCTGTTCTGGAATCGTAACAACGATTTTTGTCAAAGATCTGTAGGTCTTATGAGGCTTGTAGAATAAAAGGGTTTACATAACGTGCTTGTGTAGATTATTTAACTAAACAAAAAAGATTATCGTCGCAAAATCTCGTTGTGCAGTCGTGTATTTGCGAACTAATTTTACAGGTGGGAATTGGAAAAACGCTGCTTTATGCAATTAAAGCTGGCCTCCCTCAAAAAGTTTTGACAACCCTGATTTATGTAAAAACAAAGACTTTTGTGACATACCAAGCAACTTAGCCTGTTGGTAAACAACATTCTGACCATCTCTCAGTTTCAAAATATCAAAACAAACTCTCACCGTGAAGTAATCATCAGCGGGCATTAGTTTGATCTGCGCGTCACACCAAGCCACAAACTGATCCTGTGTGTTCGTTGTTGTTGTTGTTGGGACAAAACCATCGCGCTGTTGTTCTCAGCATTTCCACCCCGGCCACCAACTCTCTTCTTACCACGCACATGTCTACGGATTAAAACACACAAGTGCTTTTACGAATCGAAAAATAGCAAATATGCAAAGAAATCCGCTGGATGACGCAAGTGGTGCTCAAAGCTATGAAAGTTAAACAAGTATTAAAAAGGGACACTATTATATCCGAGTATTTCTGATGAACAAAACAGACAAGAAATGAACTAAGCGTGTAGTAAATAAAACTGTGATGTGTGGAGTCAACTTTCCCACCACTAAGTCTGTGTCCAAGTTAAAGTTGAGTCAAGCTTTAGATAATATCCGCACTATTTGTTAAGAATGGATGGCGCCAGTAGCTGAATAGTCTGAACATCGCAGTTTTGATGCTCGATGATCGACCAACAATTATTGCTGAACATCATATCAGTGATGAGTGGATTAAGCCCTTCATGGATCCTAAGCACTGTAGTGTTGCGATATCATAGAAGACGACGCAGTATTAACTGGAAAAATCAGACTCTGTGGTCCATTTAAACCAGGGGTGGGCAAACTTTTCAGTGCAAGGGCCGCATTCAAAAGTTTATAATCTTACCGGGCCGCATAGTATTTCACCAACGACCGCCAATTGCTTGCTTGTTGTTTTGTTTTAAAACAACTGATGCAAAGAATAAGGTTTGTATCATATGTATATACCATTTAAAGTCGCCTAAAATGCTCTGATTAACAATTTCTAACTTGTGCATAAATTTAGCTCAACGGAGCTAACTGTTTATGACGTCATAAACTGTATTGTGACGATTGCAGTGCCTGTTTTTTCGCATTGTTTGCACGTAATAAGCGGATAAAAAGCCTGGCACATATGGTTACTAGACTGCTAATCTTTTTTCCAGTCCCACGAAATCTGTTTTAGCAGTTTAAAAATCAAAATATTTGGCAAAATAGATTGCGGCCGCAGGTTGTGCACCCCTGCGCAAAATTATTACATAGTATATTTTCAGCTTTATGCAAATACGTTTGTTCATGACTGTACAAACGTTGGTTGAAACGCTACAATTGTAATTGTTTCAAAAAAAACAAGCGTTTGTTGCAACAAAGGCTGAACCACGTTTTTTTGTTAATAAAGTCCGAGTACCAACATTAAACAAAAAGTACTGCAACGACCTAAACATGATCCAAAGTGACCAAAGTTTGGGAGTCAACAGTGCAAAGTGGGCTGTTTTTGAAAACGTGAATCGCTTTTACTTTTATCGAACGAAGAAATTGTGTCAAGTGACGATTTGCATAATAACGTGGCAGAAACAACAGGCTAAAGCACGTGAAAAGTATCTGCGTTTAGTTCCAAAGTATCGAACGGGTACAGATACTGAATATGGCATTGGTATCGGCAAGTCGCACCCCCGGTATTTTTAAAACTCTGCGCCTGTGCTCATAGTACTATTCAGCGTTACTGGGAAACATTTGGCGGGCCGCATAAACTCCTTTGGCGGGCCGTAGCTTGCCCACCCCTGATTTAAACAATGAGACACCATTTTAAATTTGGCTATAAAAAGTTTATGTGGTGCCCCGTTTCCTTGATGCCCTGAGCACGTGCTTACTTTGTCTAATGGTTAATCCAGCCCTGATAGCAGTGACGAGCGAAGACAAACAAGGTTTACGAAAATCATTAAACGCTTTCTTCCCCTAATCAGGAAGTCACTGCATAAAAACTCACATGAATTTGATGTTGCAGCGTTACTATGGAAACTATCCTCTGCAAATTCTCGAACATTTCTTGTCGCTTTCATAAGTTGTGACGTAATCTCCGAACTCGCGCGAAAATGCGACGAAGTTTGGAACTGGAGAAAAAATACGGATATGAATTTGAGCAGAGATAAATTAAATCCGCTAGAGGACGCACCGAGCTAATTGTTACCATCGGGGTCTTGGGTTTAAGATTAGAAAGTTTCATACTGCAAGACATGGATGGCCAATATTTTATCCCCATGCGCCACACAAACACCGCATTTAGCACTGAAAACTATAAAGTAACGTACTAGGTGTCGGCAGATATAATTGATATATTGTGTGAACAGATGTAAGTTGTAATGAAAGGAATTTAATATTAAATACAAGACGTAGATGGTTCAATTTGTTGTCATTTTGCAAGGAAATATTTTTATTAGTTTTCTGTATTTGCCGATATAACTGCATCACTAATTGTTACGCTATGCATCAATATTGAGAACAAAAAGCGCTGATTTCTGTTCTGGTCAGGAAAATCAAACAGATGTCTGTTGTGCAAATTCAAATCAACAGTAAATAAACTCATACCTTTCCATCAGAGTCCATAAATGTTTGGTTAAACATAATTGTTGTTTTGCTGGAAGGTGTGACTTTCACAAACTGCCTCCGCTGCAAAGACAAAGAGATAAACTTTTTAAACACGATCGTTATTTCATACGTTTTCTGATTTTATGTCAACGCAATAACTTAGCAAATCTTAATCACTCCGTTTCTGAAGAAAAGCTTACATTATACTTTTTATTGTGTGCTTAATTTGTCTTAAAAAACTGCGTTTTCTTTCATGGGGCAAAACAAAATGGTTAGGAAAAAATGTGCCTTGTTTTGACTTTCAGCTTTGTCGCTCTATAGTCTATACAAACAACAGTCGCTTTGGTGGTCGATATTTAATCACCTGATTCAGCATTTGTGCCATTTTCTGTTTTCTGGCTTCCTCCATTCGATCTCGATGAGTGATAATAGCGGGGTTGGACGTTGTGGGCAGGCCGTGCTTCACTGCAGCGATTCCGCAAACTGGACGTTGCTGTTGTTGTTGTGTCACCCGCATGCGCTGTTTAGTGAGGATTTGGGTTCATTTTGTCCAAAATAGCACGGACTTAAACATACAAATGACTGGTCTATTACATCCCAACGCCCTAAACGTAAACAAATACTTGTTGTGACGTCACACACGCGTGACGTTGTGTTACGCTGTTATATCGAGCTTGTGTTCTGTAGCAATGGCGTCGTTTTTGTTGCTTACAAAATGTGGACAATTTGACAAGAATGTTGCAACATAATTCATATCGTACTGCAAGTGATGAGTATTTCACATGCTTTACAACTCAAAAAGGACAAATCAACGCTCTGTCATTTTTAATTTTCGAAATAGCAGTAGTCGGGTCTATACATGACATCGTATCGCTAGGTGGCACTAACAAGTCGTTATCATTTCTCTCATTTAGTGGCGGCAACTGAACAAGTAAAAAGTAAATCAACTTACATTAATTGTGGCCACCTTTCAAACTCTCTCAGCATCGTTGATGGAAGTTTCACATTTCTTCTTTCTGTAAATGTCATATTTGCGTTAAGTCACAGATTTTAAATCGTTTCCCTGTAATTAAATTCAACAAAACCTAGGCTGCATCGGGTCAATTACGTCATATATTAATATTTATGGGTTTCCAATGAACGGGATTGAAGTAACAGGGAGTTTAATTGCGTTTCTTAATATCTTGTGTAAAAAGATCGACGGTACCCGCTGTCGAACGGCAACTGCTTCGAAAACTAAAAACAAAAAAAATCTGTAAAATCTAAAAACGGCGTAAAAACTGTAGCGCAACAGACAGGTATGAAATTGTATGTTGCTGCAAAAATAGCTTGAAAATTTCCATATTTGCCTCTTTAAATTCGCAACGTGAATTGGTATTGGTAACTGTTAAATTGCCATTGTAGGCTACTTAACCATTATCTGTATTCGAGTTAAATCAGCAAACTCGCAACAGTTAGATTATTTACCTTGTGTTGAAACAACCAAGTCCCGCCTAAACCCGTTGCTCCACAGTGAGTTTGCACAAGTTTCAACATCAAACGAACCAGCAAAGGTTTTTATCGGCGCCCGATCGCTCGGCAAATATTGACGTCACTGCTGGCGTCCTCATTCTTCTCAAGACGCTCGCATGTATGCTGCCAGATAATGCTAATACAAACATTAACTGGTTAGCACAGAATGAGTAAATCTTCCTGCTTTTAATGCAAATAATTTGACCAACAACCAGCAACAAATTTAACAAAAAGTAAAAATAAACTGATTGTTAAAAAAGTTTTGTTGGTATTTTATTTACACAATAATCTACAATAGTCCTTTTACTTTGGGATTATCTATTGTTTATTACTTTAACCAGTTGGGGACTTGGAGTGGGGGTGCACAGCATATGGCTGTATGACAACATATGACCACAGAGGCAAACTTATGCGACTGCGAACATGTGTACTTAAGTATGTGTACTGGACGCTGAGACTCGAATAAAACTCTTTTGCTAGATACTGGCTTTTGAAACGGATTTGAATAAATTTTGTGGGCCTAGACAAAGATATTACCACCTCAGTAACCATATGCATCAGACTTTTTGTATATCTATTGTGTGCAAACAAGTAAAACAATATAGATATAGATCTTGATGTCACAAATGGTAAAGACAGGCAAACCATTAAGCTCAACCAAATGAATTTAAAATTTAATTTGTGGCACCAATTGCTAAGAAATTATAAGATAAATTGTAATTTTTAACATCAGTATTTTATGAACAAAACCAAGAACACACATATAAGGGCATGTGGTGCTGCTGGGCACAGCTAAAAAGTGGTACTCCCCTGGCTAAGAGGATCTGGTGGGAAAAATTAACACATACTAATACCTTAAATTGTGATTGGTATTTGAAAATGCTTCATTATGCACAATTTCAAAAAAAAAAACATATAAATATATTTCTTCACATATATATACTTAATCAAGTAAACACTAAAGTGCTACAGTAAAGTGTTCAAATCCCAGGCACATTTTGTTTACATCAACCTGTGGGTTGAGTGGGGGCCATATACCGCTTTTCTGGGGGCCACGAAGGCATTGGATAGACATTATAAAAAGTAAGTGTTTATCAGCAATAAGAAAATAAAAACATCTGAAAGTAATAAAACAGTCAAACCATTTGATTTAACTTATTTTGTTTTCCTTTATTACCATTACAATATAAAACACATGCTTTATTGCGTCACTATCTAGAAGATAATTTAATGCAAGTGCCAAAGTAATGCATGGGTTGTGTTGTAACAGGGTACTTTGAGCATAAAAACCGAGCAGACAAGCAAGTTTAGACTCATTCTTTTTGCACAAAGTGAGAGTTTGTTCTGGTGATTATAAAAAAAGAGAAAATTTGAGGTGGGATTTACAAGTTACATTTTCGTTCTAAAATGGGTTGCAGTAAAAAAATGGTTGAAAACCACTCGTTTACATGTTTAAAAGTTACACACCAAGCCTTTTTACATGAACATTTAAGCATATTCGACACGCTCAATCTTTACATGTTTCTCTCGCTTCCCAAACAGAAAAAGAGGCAAAGCGTATTGGAGAGGGGGTTCGACATGCTCATGGCACGAATATGCTTACAGGAATTTTTTTGTGAAAGAGTAGCTCAACTTGAAAACAATGCTTGTTAGTTAAGTTGTGCCAATATAACAGGCAAATGTTTAGTTAATTCAAAAAATGTTTTTGTGCATCAAGTGCACATTTAACAAACTGGTGGAAAGTTTAACAAATTATTCATTTGTGTACAGAACATACAAGAGACTCTAAGGAAACAAAATTTAACAGATTTGTACATTCATATAAAGGAATTTTATGGTCTGTATGTATGGTCTGAAAATATAATATAGTTCTATTATGTACTTTTTTGAAACCAGGACTTGTTACGAATTGACAGTAAAGTCAGAGTGATCTGTAGATTTTCAAAGTTTGTTCCAACTATTCCTGATGTGTTAACAGTTCACAATAAACCAATTTATACTTTTAGTATGTCTAAACTTCACACAAACAACTGCTGCAACCAAATTGATTTAGATTTTTTTGAAAACATAAACTAGCAGTCCAAAAAAATACTTGAAAACAACACTTATTCTGCCATATGTTTGCCATAACTTTACAGTGACCACAATACCAATTTTGCATGAAGCAGAAAATCTTGAATGCGTTTCGGTTTGGCAGCCATGTAGTTTTACGTTTTAGAAAGTTGAACGCGAGATGTCACTTAATGCGCATCAGTTTGACAATTCGATCCGCTCATGTAAAAAGGCTTACTGATTAAAAAAGCAAAGTACCAGTAAAATCAAGGTCACCACATACTGCTTTAAATACAATATATCCCTTTTTGAAATTATCAGTCACACAACAGGTTTTTATTTTACTTCTCCACCAGTGTATCAAATCTGAACTAAACAATGAGACTAAAACTTCCAAAAAAATATTGTCATTGGCTGTTGAAATAATAACAAATGCAGGAGTATGCTTGTGCACAAACTGCTGTATATTTCATTAAAAGCAATTGAGTTTGCCACCAACCTTTTTGCCAATCCCCAATCCTCCATGTAGCATATTCAACTTAACAGGCCCCCCAATCAAAGTTAGGAACCAACCTTATAAACTGTTGCTGTCAGGCATAATGTATGTAAAAATATTGCACTTCTGGTATTGTTTTAACTGATGATTCAAGATCCTATTTAGGTCCCTTTCATCAGGGCAATGGCAGCCTGATTAGAACATTGAAGTGTCCATTAAAACAATACATTTGCCAGAAAAGCATTATTTAGTTTAGGAACTAATTATCCATCCCAATAACATGTACTAAAATGTAGGGAGTATGTGAAAGTAAATGAAAGATCACCTGACAACAGGGAGTGTGTAGAGGTGAAGTGAAGGGAGGATAGTTCCATCCTGAAGCTGTAGAAGTTCAGTTTCTTTTTCTTGGGTGATTTTATTTGCTGAAGTTTCCAGACTGAGGCAATATTCCTTAATTTCAGCATCAGTCAAATGCTTGTTCATTTTCATCAGCAAATATACAGTGTATCTGGCATAAACAAAAATCAAAATTTATTGCATGAAAACCACAGTTTCTGCCAAGAAAGGAACCAACCCTGGAACACTATATACAGATCTCACAAGTTTAATGGTAAAAGCAAAAAAAGTGTAATGTTTTTTTACGTCTATTTGGGCCATTATTTTCACTATTAAACTTAGGAACCAACCTATTTGCCATTTGATTATCCCCAATCCTCCGTGAAGCAAATATAAGTTCATGCAAAATTCTCAGTTGTATTTGTGGCCACCCATAATAAGGTGTCAGATTATCGTCTGGCACTCCTCTGTCATTCGTCAAGTCAAGTTTGCTTTCCAACAATGTCCCTTGCAGAAGTAGATTTCACTGAAATGAATTATAGTAAATTTAAAACAGATGTAAACGATTATTGATATATGATTGTGTTGCGTAGCTGACATTACACTTATGAAGACGCTCAGTATAGGACGTCGAAATGTTGGGTCACTTGAACATAATGGTGCCAACAGCTCAACAGTGTGATAAAAATGTCAACCCAAACCAAAACTCTGTGTTGTTTTGTATGTTAACAATTAAAAAGCAATAAACATCATCTGAATGAGTTTTGTCACAATACTGTTGCATCTGGAAGTAAAAAAAAAATGTGGCATTTTATATGTTTAAATATTTACATGCTGTAAAATCTCACTTTCACATTCCAGGTGTTAACACTTCTACATTTTTAAACAATCAAAGATGGATTTCCCGAGGCTATAGAGGCAGATTGTAAAGTCCGACCTAACAAGCTGTGCTTTAAAACTCTCTTAGTTAAAAGCGCATGCATTTACATGTTACTGAATAATCAAATGATTTATTCAAATGGATTCTAAAATTTTGGCTCCAGGAGTTTTACAGGTTCAGCAATGTGTTTCTACAGTCAAACTTGGATACTATGCCACTCTTTGGGACCAAGAGAAAGTGGCATAGTAGCGAAGGTGGCATAATAGCGAGGGTACTTTTATTGTTGTTGTTTTTTTGACGTGACAATGTACTGTAATGCCACGTTGTGTTGCGCAATTATAATTTATTACAGTATACAGTATAATTTATTACAAAAATACGATAGATTGTGCCTAGAACAAACAAGATCTGTTAGTTTTGCTGTGAATCAAGTGCAGAACGGCGTTTACATAACCCGTTGCAAAGCCGTGAAACCTCTTAACATGACCACGTTTGTTTATTCAACAATTTGTTTTTCTTGTTTTCTTTGTTTTATCATGAGCTATAACCGAAAGTTGTCAGAAGACCCAATTTTTCAATCCATAACCAGACCATTAATACAGTAATACTATACTCTCATGTGTTATAGTATCAAGGGTAAGGGGTGGCATAGTAAATATATTTTCTATTGAATTTAGTTGGTGACGATCAAAATTGGTATAGTAGCGAGGGTGGCATAATCGCAAGGTGGCATAGTATCGGAGTTTGACTGTATTAAAAAGAGAGCTGCTATTCATTGAGTGAGGTTAAATTGATTTCACTCAGAAAAGATACTGTACAAAATGCTTACTCCTGAACGTATTAAACGGTTACAAAATGCAAAAACGCAAAGTTGTTACCCAACGATATTTACACTGAAAGATAAGTTTGTAGCATTTCTCACCTTGTTATTATTTGTGCATAAATAATGCTGCGACGAATATGGATGGCATTTTATATGAAGACTTAGGGGTTTGAGATATTCCTCGGTTTAGAAAAACTCTTACATCAGCATCAGCAATTGTCAAACGACTGTGTTATCGGACTTTTAAAATAAACAACACAAATGTCCTTAACTTGTGCTTTAGTAATCATTAAAAGTCTTTTGTGGTTTGTGCAAAAATAACATACAAACGAAAAATTCAAGTTTTAGTTTTAGCATGAGCATCACGGCACAGAAACTTTGACGCCACCGGTGACGGGCATAGGATTGCAAAATTGGTTATTTGTGGCAGCGGCAGGTCCCTCGCATTTAATACGTTTATATGTTTATATATAAAGTTACTACTTTCACACAAAACAACTTATCAGCATGAATTAAAAGCTATTTGATGACTTTTTTGCATCTTCAAGCTAACAATACTCTGTTAAAAAGACCTGATCCTGTAAACCAGGGGTGTCCAACCTTTTCGGCCAAAGGGCCAAATGCGGTTGACGAATGATTGCGCGGGCCACTTGAGTGTTACTGCTAATTTGGAATCTTAGAAATAGCTGTCTTATAATTTCTAATTAAAATCTTCACACCGAAATTCTATTCTTAGAAATGTGTATTATCCTCGTTTACAGTTATAAGAACAATAAACACACCAAGCTATAGTTAAGTCAACAAAGTTTTTTCCACATGTCGACATTTCAATGTGAAGTTTGGCCCTGTTTTTCTCTCACAAGTTTGGCAATATTCGGTGAAATGTGCGATGGAGCAATGCGCAGCGATGTTTCCATATGGCTGTCAGAAATCACTGATCTTACAGGGGATTTAATGTCACATGTCAACCTTTCTTGGAAAGTTCTGTTTGCGTTACTTACTTTTTGTTTCCTGTTTGGCATAATATATATCACTACAGAGTGCGGAAGATGTTTTACTGCTAAATGCGTTTTGCGCGAGTCTCTGATACCCGATCTCAACGAACCAAGAAACATTACTGACTGACTCTTGAAGTACAAGTCAAATTGTGGCGTAACAATGTAGAAATTGTGATGTATAACAATGCGCATTGTGACGCAATAAAATTAGCTGGAACAGTTGTGTATTACTACTCTATTAACAAAGAAACAAAGCAAACAATAAATGCCAACTTTTAGGAATGAAAGTTCGCCATAAATTACGTAGGCGATTAAGTTGACAATATGAGTCATTTCAAAAAATACTACGCGGGCCACTCAAAACCTTCCGGCGGGCCATATGTGGCCCGCGGGCCACGGGTTGGACACCCCTGCTGTAAACCTTTTTGTTTGGTAACCTGTTTAGAAACAAAACTGCGCATTTTATCTCTGTGATAGTTATGCCATTTTGTCATAATGGGGCTGTTAGGGTTTGTAACATGTAACAATATGCGCCTAAGATATTTAATTGCTCATCCAGATATGGTTCGGCAACTTAGCTTCAACATTTTAAACAAAATACACAAACGAGGACAAACAAGTACAACGTAACCGTTTAACAGGGTACAAGTCTACAACTAATCACATAAAAGTCGGCCAGTACAAGCGTGTGCCCTGTTAGTGCGTCTTCTCGGTTTTCGTGTTTACCTTGGATTAGCAAACACGAATATAAGCTATACTCAAAACAACAACGCGTTATTGTAATTGCAGCCCTGATTAAAACAAAAAACGAGCAAATGGGAACAAAATGTAATGGAATTAATCAAACTTTGTGTTGCATGACTAGTCTGTGCTGTCTTGCATACTAAATACAATTGTACCAGTTGTGCGGTGTTTTAATCTTGCCAGAAACAACAAAGTTTTTTTTTTCTCCACGGGATTCGAACCCAGGACACTCCCGTGGACGAATCCCGATCAGTTTTTTATCTCTGTATATGGGTCAGGCGCGCAAGACCATTAGACCAAAAAATCGCTTATTCCATGCCACACTTTCTGTTTTAAGCGGCTAATCCTACCGCATGAGCACTAGCACGGAACGCTATCTGTAGTATTTACATATCTGATGTTAATTCGTTACCCTCTGTCGTTTTGCTGCATTTTCGAACAGACAAAGTTAGTGGTACACCACTACATGTGATGTATGCGTTACTACGTGTGGGTTGTGTGGGTTATCTTGGGTGTTTCAGGTTCTTGGCAACGCAAATGAACAGTACATAATTTATGCCTATTGGTACATAATAAAAAATAATTCGATGCAAGTGCCACTGCACCTCGAGTTTATTCTGGTGATTATCAAAGAAGTATGGAAATATTTTAAAAAGGGGTCGAAAGTTATATTTGGTAGCTAAAAAGGGTTGAAAAAGGTTAAAAAATGAAAAAGGCTAAATCTCACTGCCTGCGACGGTTGTAACTTACTTTACAACACGCGCAAAAACGAATTATTCCCGCCCTTTTTGGGATGCCGGTTAATCATTGATCGACTCTTAGTAACTTTATTCGCCGTTGAGGAACTACCACGTGTCATTTGTAAGATTGTGTACGTGATGAAAAATGTGATGTACTTCACACAGCATTATTTTTCACATGCTACCTCTGTGAAAGTATAATGGTCCGTAGTATTTAGACAAGTGATGGAAGTTGGCCGAAACATTTCGACTAAATATGGTTTGGCCTGAACTTTTTTGAAACCAGGGCAAAACCAAACTTTTAAATTGTGTAAAATCAATACCTAACCTTTTAAAATCGTCAAGTTAAATATTGTGCTTTGACTAATTGTTTCTAGAGCATATATAGCTGCGTATTTTTTCTGTAACGTCTAACACCTCCTTGTCTTATTTTTACTTTACTATACCTATAGGTAAACCAAAATGATCAAAACAAAAGATTAGGCGTTGAGTAAAAAGATTAGGTGGTGAGTTTATGTTTGCTTGATAACATTTACCCTAAAATTATGTTATGTACACAATTGAGTTCTAAAATAAAAATCGTTTATAAACAGGTTTTTTATAGATGTTTTAGCATAACCATACAGTCCAGTTCTGCATGAACCATGCCTGACACTTCACACACAGTAAGTCAATATACTTTTTTATTATTATTTCATTAATTTAAACTGTTTGGATTTAGTTGCAGGATTATGAAGCCAACGAAATTCTGTGTGATGTTAAACTGGCAGAGGCGGGCAGGGGTGGTTTTGGAAAAGTTATCATTGGAAAGCATCAACATTCTGGATTTGTTGCAGTTAAATGTTTTTCTGTAAATGGTGGTGAACCAGAACAAAAGGCAATAAAAAAAATGTAAGTCAGTCACACCTAGTATATTGTATACATACATTTATTTGTATATAAACTGTTTCCATTACTTTAGGGTTCATCATGAATATGACATGTTGCTTCGATCTCGTCATGAAAACATTGCCGATGTTTTTGGACTTACAAAATGGCGTGGAGCCATGGGGATCGTAATGAGATATTATGAGGCTGGCAATCTAAGAGTTCTACTTTTGAGCAACTACATTCCACTGGGATGGTCCCTGCGACTTCGACTGGCACAAGAAATATCAGATGGGATAACATATATTCACAATTGTGGAATAGACAAACGCTTAATCCATGGAGATATGAAACCAGAAAACATTCTTCTCACAGTGAATTTACATGCAAGGATTACAGACTTTGGTTGTGCCAAATTGGCCAGTTTTACTGGATCAACTACAGACCAAGATTATAATCCACAAGCAAAACAAACACTAACATTGCACTATGCAGCCCCAGAAAAGATTATTCGCAATGTTAGACCCAAAAAGGAACAAGATGTGTTTAGCTGTGGTATGATTTTCCACATGCTGATATTTCGTATTATTCCATATCTATCCGAATACACTTCCCAGGACTTCCGGCAGATGTTGATTGGCGGAGGGAGGCCTGATTCTGAGGAAATACAGGAATTAAAGGACATGTGCAGTGACAATGACAAAGATATAATTCATGTGATGGAGAAAGTGATGACCAGATGCTGGGAACAGGATCCCACCCAACGTCCCAACATGCTGGAAGTTCGAGATGAATTCCAACAACATCTTGCCAAACAAGACCCAGCAGTAATTTCACGACAGGTGGCTGATGCTGTCGAGGAAATGGATATTGATCATCCTGCTGCTGAACACAATCCAACTGTTCCACTTTGTAAGTTCAATCCTACCACTGGAGAGTTTCACAGTGAAACCATCCAACCTCAAAATGAGCAAAATCCTTCTCCTGGTTCACAACTCCAAAGTAAGTGCAATATGGAAATGTGAAACTACATTCCGATAAAAATACTTTTAACATATTTGTTCTGCATGTGCCAACTCTACCCTGCAGTTTATAAGCACAGGATATTGTAAAGCTAATTTAGTGTTACGGCTTACAATAAACATTGAAATATATTTATCTTGTGCAGGTAATGAAAGCATTCAACAACCTGGAGAAAATGCACGTGAACCTTCACAACAACACAGTAAGTTCCAGTACGATGTAAATGATAGAAACATTTTAATTATACTTCGACTCATGTACAGCAATTAAAAAAAACTCACAACCTTTACTGCTACAACTCAAATGATTTTATGATGTTTATTGTTTTACACAGTAGGCTGTTGTTCAGATTTTATAGCTCAAATATATCAATTAATTAGTGGTAACTTGTACAGAAAAAGTGGTTGAAATTGCTTACAGCCCATCAAATATCACTGCACCAAAAACTGAAGATGAAAAAGGTAAACAAAGTATCAGCTGCGTAACAGATTTTTCCAATGTTAAAGTGTTGATTCAGGTCTTAAGTTAAGCCCCACACTTCTACATCTCACTCCAGTCATGATAGTTTTGATTAAACTTGGTCTAAGGTGCTTCATTTTATTTTTTGCAGTCAAACTTGCCCATCGGTTTGATTTGATTAAATGCTGTTTTTAGAGCATTGTCACATTTTTGCTAAGCATAGAAATTACGTTGTCATTTGTGCATCACTTGACTCTATGTACATTTTACATTTATACTCTTTCAGAGGAATTTCTTATTGTTGGTGGGACAAGTTTAGAAAAAGTTTGTGCAAAGTATGATGTCACAACAAAACAAGTTCAACACTTACCAGTAAGTTAAAAAGTGTAAAACTTGCTGTGTTAGTTTTGAAGATGTAACAAATATTCGGTTTGCTTATTCTTCCTAATCAGCTTTTTTAATATATTCTTGGTTGCGGCCACAGGCGCAGACTTTGAATTTTTCCCGGGTATGCTATATTATTATTGTCACAAAATGACGTTATGAAATACCAAATATATTTTCTGTCGCTACATATGGTAAGATTACGTCGAAGCTTGCAGTATATGACATTGTAATTTTACTGCTACACAATGTGATTCTACTGCTGGGTTCTTCTACTGCTGTTGCAAATTAACGTATTTTTGTGTATGGTAACACAACATTGCACATTATAAAAATGTCGAAATCGACGAAGAGACAGAATAGGGGAGGTAGTAAGGTCAAGCCCGGACGTCACCTACGCAAATTACATACTTTGCCGCACTTTGTATATATTGGTATACACCATAACTGTTTACCTTTTATAATAACCATCTCAACAAAAACCTTTTTCACGCAACAAAGCACACAGGCGTTTGGCCTAGACTAGGGATGGGGAACCTTTTTGTTTACAAAGGCCACAAAACAGTTTATTGACACTCGTTTAGGCCGCATTCCCAGGCCAAGGACAGTGGCGTTTCTGTCTATTTTCGGCGCTTGGTGCAGTCCGTAATATTAACATCCTAAAATGTATTTTGACATCAAAGGCCGCACTTGGTGCCCTAAAAGACCTAGAACAAGGGTGGGCAACCTGCGGCCAGCGAGCGACTTTTAAACGGCCAATACAATTCGCATTTTTGGAGGGTCTAACGAATGCAACGTACATGTTAAAGCCCGTTTATGTGCTAAAGAGTTTTTTTTTTAATTAAACGTTGATAGTATTAGTTTATTACTAACAACAGGCACTGTAATACGTACAAAAACAAAATGATTGTATGCATGTGGGAATATCACTACTTTCGGGCACGCACATAAAAACGTGACAACCTTTGGCCCGAAGTTTACATAAAACATACACTTTGTTTTGGCCTAGTTAGCCCTGGACATTATAATAATCGTTTTTCAAAGTCGATTGTTACGTTGCAACGTGTCTATTTACGCAGTAAATTGTAAGTTTTGTAGGCGTTCTGCTCTATTGGTTCTGCTCTATACGTTTGTGAAGTAACAATACACGTCGGGAAGGATTTTTGTTCGGATGACTAGTCAGGCGCTGTGGTTGCGGTAGAGGCAGTTAAGGATAGGACTGTATTCTCATAATTTAGTTAACGAACGTTAAACTTGTTTATCACGTGGCTGGTGACGTAATACCATGAGTGGCGACTCCTAACCTCCCGTTTGCAGGCGCTAGTTCCTGCGCCTCCTTTCACAACAACATGGTTGTGCTTTTTACCACCCTTTAATGATAAATTTCAACGCTGTTCGAAGAGGTTTAACAATTGTTATAAATTTAACCGATTCATTTGTTGTGAGCATGAGTCGCCATTGAAATCAATTGTGTTTGTTACGAAACACTATTGGACAGACCGTGTTGGGCGCCTATGGTTTCGGCCGAATAACTTGTCTTAATTCATCCATAACCGAAATGTCTTTGCAGAAATAAAAAATATGGTAAAGAAAAATATCACAATATAACTGCGTGAAGTATTTTGTTATGCTGCTGTTGGTGGTAATTGGTTTCCTTGTAGAAACTGAACAAAGTGAGGAAGTGCTCGAACTCAGCAAAAGTCGGGGATAACATGTATGTCTATTGTGGGGAAGACAAAGCTGCAAGTAAAACTTGTGAAATGTTGAATTTAACAACAATGGGACAATGGCAGATGATGGATGATTTGTTGGAGGTTCGCGAGGATGCCGCATCAGCAGTTATTGGAAGTAAGTAGAATGAGGTTGGGACATGTATTGTATATATTACTTTAGTATGGCTAGGCTTAGTTATCATATGGTAAATCCTACAAAAATGATGTATTTGGTAATAAAGATCACTGTAAGCTGCAGTCCATAGTGGTGAAACGGAAAACATACTTGTATTTTATGCTTTGCATGTATGTTTGCCACAAACGTTTTTTAAAAGCTTTACTTAATACAACATTATGTAAAAATGTTTATCTTAAAGTAGTAGTTATAATTTTATATTTAGACAACATTTATGTGTCTGGGGGATGGAATAATGGCAGACTTTCATCGTGTGAAGTTTATGTTGTAAATAGGGATGAGTGGAGCAAAATATCGGACATGACAATGAAAAGATCACACCATGGAATGTGTTCAATTGACAGTAAGCTACTAAACTAAACTTTTGCTTACATTACCTGTGTTCATCAGATTATAATTGAGAAATAAGCTAATATCATGATGATTGGTCTCATAGCATTTTAAACACAAACCTGTTTTTAGCCTCACTGTTTTGTGTTGGTGGATCAGTTTCAGCGCCTTTTTGTGAGCATTTTGACATAAGAAGTCGAAAGTGGAATTCAATTCCACCGCTGGATGATCAAGCCACATTTGGTTTATCCTGTGTTGCACTGAATGGAAAGATTTATGCCACAGGTAATTGTGAACATATGTCAGGCAGTTGTTATATTGTTTGTCGATTCACGAATTAGCAGTTTTAAATGTCTTATACTCCAACAAATTAAATGTTACAGTCATGGTATAAGCCAAGACTTGAGGCAGGGGTTTGTTTTATGCTTCAGACTGGTGGTGATGGTAGATAATATCACCCACACTATGTCCTTATGTCAACCCTGCTTATTGTATTGTTTCATTACAGCCAAATTACATGTTATTCAAAAACCAATACCAGACTGCTCAGTGGTGTTTGCAGACCCTGCTTCAAACAGCTCAATAGAAACAAAACTTTGTTTTTAACTAAACATTTGTACCTAAACCCCTCTTGGTAGTTTCTAGGTTTGGGAACACAGTACAAACACTGTTTTAATCCTATGTAGGAGGTTGCAAATGGGAGGGATCTTCATCGCATCATGCATGTTATGATCCAACTGCACAAAAATGGACCAGACTAGCACCTTTAAACACTGGGCGTTCTTATCATGGAGCTTGTGTGATAAATGGAAAGATTTATGTTGCTGGTGGAGTGTCATCTGTAGGGTAGGAATTATTAAGTGTATAAAACTATAACTTTCCTCATTGAACAACATAACTATAAGCATGTATGTTGTAAATAATTTATAAACAATTTGGTTGTTTCTGCAATCAAGTTTACCTTAACACAACACACACATGTATTAAAGATACGGTAAACATTTAAACACTCAAGAAAAAATTGCAAAGGTAAACCTGGGATTTGGGACCAACAGGTCTTAAAAAAATAAATTCTATTCAAGTATGTCTAACATGTATATGCTTGTATAACACAGGTCAAATATCCTCAGCTCAGTTGAAGTTTACGACCCAATACAGGATTCTTGGACACATTTGTTCGACTTGGAAAAGCCTGTCTGGCAACACACAGTTGTGGCTTTGTAAGCACAGTGGATGACAACAGATCACCAAAGACAATGTTGACAAAAACATTTAAGCAAGTCCTGAAACAAAACACCACTTGTTTTCCAAAATGGACTTAATTTAAGAAACATATTTTATGGACACATCTTGATTTCACTCTGTTTTTTTTCTTTTTTACGCCGAAGATTTTTTAAGCACTTTTGGCATGAAATCTTTGGTGGATTTAGATAAAACTTTCACAGATGGTAGATATGGTCATACAGATGTGCCATCTGCTTGTTTGAGTTAATAATCCCAGTATTTACCCCGCTAGCCCCCAGAATGTAAAACGTTTTTGTATGTTGCTGCGACCACAAATGAAAGATTTAGGTGGTGTAACAGTATAATAATGGTAACATAACGTATGTTACTTGTGTTTGTACATTACTTGGTGGGAATTTTTGCACATGTCAGTTGAGGGGTGTTAACAGACTTATGACATCAGACACATTAACAAATGTTGCTTAAAACACCTCTAGTGGTCATGGGCTGATTTGGATAAAAATGTAGACGACTGTTGGTTGGGTCATTGCAATTTTATACTTTTAGGTGTAGAACCCCATTAGTTGTCCCACTAACCCCCTAAAAAGGGTAAGTTTTTTTAAATAGTTTCGGAATTAAATGAAATTTTGACAGCTTATGTTTGTCATTTTTAGGTGTCAAGTGTTGTCTTAGCCCTGTAGCCCCAATGTTTACCTCCCTCGACCCCTAAAATGGGTGAATGTTTTAAACAATGTCCAAATTGGATAAAACTTCGTGCTATTTATAGATGTCGATTGTTTTATTCAACCCTGTGGCTCCAAAATTTACCCCACTAGACCCCACAAGGTCAATTTTTTAAACAATGTCTAAATTGAATGAAAATTGGACAACTTCCAGAGTGTGCCAATTATAGGTGTAGATTGTTGTTTTAACTCTGTTGCACTATCATTTTACCCCACTACCCCCTACAATTGTGTGCAATTTGCCATTCATAGGAGCTGATTGTTGTGTTCATCCTTTTTTTCTCAGAAAGAGAAAAACCTTTTATAAAAGGAATAAATATACTATTCATAACTGTGAGAAAGTTTGTTGTTGTAAGATAAAACGCAGTTACTGTACTGAGCATAAATAAATATGCTACAAGCTATTCAACATGTATGAATGGTATGAAATTACTATTAGTTTTACTCAAGAAACTTCAGATCGTGTTGTGAAAACAAATGCAGTTTTTTGTTATCATTGGTGACCATGAGCCACAAGGATCCCAGCTCATTGTCGTTGATTTGTTTGTTTTTTATTTGATGACGTTTGGAGCTGCAAAATACTCAGATGGAGTTCAGTAAGAGAAAAAATATTGCCACACAAAATTCACAGCACCACAAAAAAGTTCTGTCTTCTTTCTTTCTCTGATATTTTTTTACATTTATTTATTGCATTGCAAAAAAATGAAAACTGCATTGCAGCATGCATTTTGTTGACAATATGACGACCTTCATGATTTTGCGACAGTAGGTGGCACTATTAAGCTTTTTTGTATGCGATAAAATGTTTTTAGCCATACGCCACTAAATAGCAGTAATGATTTTTCCATCAACAAAGACACTGTAATGTTCTTAGTTAGCCTATTAAGACTATTGAACTATATTAACCGTATTAAATCGTTGTGTGTTTGTGAACTAATTTGAGGGGGTACAATTTGAAAATAAAAAACGGTTGCGTCGGCCCTTGTCAAAAAGTTTAGACAATACCGATTTAAGTGTAAACGCAGACGTTTGTGTGACGTAACAAACAACTTGGCCTTTGTGTAAACAGCATTCTAAAAATATCAAAACAAACCCTCACCGTGAACTAAGCATCAGCCGGAATCAGTTTGATCTGAGCGTCACACCAAGCCACAAACTGATCCTGTGTGTTCTGTTGGGACAAAACCATCGCGCTGTTGTTCTCAGCATTTCCATCCCCGCCACCAACTCTCTTCTTACCACGGACATGTCTACGGATTAAAACACACAAGTGCTTTTACGAATCAATAAATCACAAATATACAATCCGCTAGATGGCGCAAGTGATGTTCACAGTTCGTGCTATCCTTGGATTTGAGAGAATAATAGAGGGTTAAAGCTATGAAAGTTAATCAAGTTATAAAAAGGGGCACTATTATATCCACGGTATTTCTGATGAACAAAACAGGCAATAAAATTTAACATGTAGTAAATAACCTGGCAGCAAATATTGTAATGCCCGGCAGCAATAGCTTATATAGTTTAGTAAATAAAACTGTGATGTGGAGAGTCAACTTTCCCACCACTAAGTCTGTGTCCAAGTTAAGTTGAGTCAAGCTTTAGATAATGTCCGCACTATTTGTTAAGAATGGATAACGCCAGTAGCTGAATAGTCTGAACATCGCAGTTTTGATGCTCGATGATCGACCAACAATGCTGAACATCATATCAGTGATGAGTGGATTAAGCCCTTCAGAGACCCTAAGCACTGTAGTGTTGCGATACTTTGCCTAATGGTTAATCCAGCCGTGATATCAGTGACGAGCGAAGACAAACAAGGTTTGCGAAAATCATTAAACGCTTTCTCTCACTGATCAGGAAGTCACTGCAGAAAAACTCACATGAATTTGTTGTTGCAGCGTTGCTATTGAAACTATCCTCTGCAAATTCTTGCTTGTCGCTTCCATGAATTGTGACGCAATCTTTGAACTGTCGCGAAAATGTGATGAAGTTAAAAACTGGAAAAAAATACGGATTTGAATTTTAGTGGTGATAATTAAAATCCGCTAGACGGCGCACCAAGCTAGTCGTTAACCCCGCATTTTGCACTGAAAACTATAAATCAACATATTTGGTGTCAGCGGATATAAAAGTAATGTGGTGTAAACAGACGTAAGTTGTAATGGTAGGGATTTCATACCAAATACAAGACGTACATGGTTTAATTTGGTGTCATTTTACAAGATTTTTTTTAGTTTGCTGTATTTGCGGATGTAATTGCGTCACTAGTTGTTACGCGATGCATCAATATTTAGAACGAAATACGCTGGTTTTAAAAGTCCGTTCTAGCCCGGAAAATCTAACAATTGTCTGTTGTGCAAATTTAAATTAACAGTGAATTAATTCATACTTTTCCATTAGCATCAAAAGATGTTAGGTTAAACATAATTGTTGTTTTGTTGGAAGGTGTGACTTTCACAAACTGCCTCCGCTACAAAGACAGAGAGATAAAGATTTAAGCAGGTATGTTGCTCATATGTTTTTATTTTATTTTATGTTAACGCAATGTCTTAGCAAATCTTAATCACTCCGTAACAAAAGAATTGCTTACATTATACTCTTTATTGAGTGCTAAATTTGTCTTACAAAACTGCGTTTTCCTTCATAAGACAAAAAATAATAGTTAGAAAAAAAGTGCCCTGATATGACTTTTAGCTTTGTCGCTTTAAAATGTGGCTTGGTGGTCGATATTTAATCACCTGATTCAGCATTTGTGCCATTATCTGCTTTTTGGCTTCCTCCATTCGATCTCGATGAGTGATAATAGCGGGGTTGGACGTTGTGGGCAGGCCGTGCTTCACTGGGGCGTTTCCGCAAACTGGACGTTGCTATTGTTGTGTCGCCAGCAAGTACTGTACGTATAGTATGGTGATTTGGGTTTAGTTTGTCCGAAATAACAGGCATTTAAACATACGTATTACTGTCGTATTGCATCAAACACGAAACGTCAACAAATACTTGCTGTGACGTTGTGTTACGCTGTTATATCGAACTTGTATTCTGTAGCAATGGCGGCGTTTTTGTTGCTTACAAAGTGTGGATAATTTCAAAAGAATGTTGCAACATAAACAATATATTAATATAAGACTGCAAGTGACAAATATTACACATGCTTTACAAGTTAAACAAAAGAAAAAAATTAACGCTCTGTCTCTTTGAAGTTTCGAAATAGCAGTGGTCGGGCCTCTTCATGACATCGTGTCGCTAGGTGGCACTAACAAGCCGTTATCATGTGTCTCATTTGGTGGCGGCAACTAAACAGCAAAAACAGACCAATTTACATGAATTGTGGCCACCCTTCAAACTTTCTCAGCTTCGTTAATGGAAGTTTCACATTTCCTCCTTCTGTAAATGTCGTAGGTATCAGATTTTCAATTTATTTCTCTGCAATTACATACATTTCCAACAATTTCTATGGCTGCATCGGCCCAATTACGTCGTGTATTAATATTTCGAGGTTTCCATTAGGCAGTACTGAAGTGACAGAGAGTTTCGTTGCGTTTCTTGATATCTTGTGTATAAAGATTTTAATTTGCCACTTTCTATTACGTTGCGCAGATGATTTAGCATTGATAACTGTTAAATTGGGACTACCCGCTACTACACCATTATCTGTATTCGATTTAAATTGGCAAACTCGCAACAGTTAGCCAAGTCCCGCCTAAACCCGTTGCTCCACTGTGAGTTTGCACAAGTTTCAACATCAACCAAATCAGCAAAGGTTTGTATCGGCGCAGTAGTGACGTCACTGGCGTAGGTTTATGACGTCATCATTCCACTCAGGAGGCTCACATGTATGCTGTCAGATAATGATAATATGAACACTAGAAGGGTGGCTTTCTGATATACTTCCATTTTATATATTCTATACGATATTTATCAATTTACTATACACATCATTTGATCTACACATATGATTGTTTTTGTAAACAAAAACTAATGGGTCCCCACACGCGTGTTTGTGCGGGTTTACGGTAAACAAATGTTGCGGTGATTTTTAAATTCTTGAGAACAAATTTTTAGAAAGCATTAACCCAAGAATAAAAAAAATTGTTTGTATTTTTTTCACTATTATTGTCGTATAATTACAAAAACATTAAAAAAGAACGAAACAAATACTTTCAATTTAATCTCTTGCTTTGACCCAGATATTGTCGCCCAAGGTCGGGTTTTAGACACAATTTTTTTCTAGAAAGCTGTAACAGTTGTGTAACAGACACTTTAAATTAAAAAGCGATTTGCTGGCAGCGTATACATAACAAATTGTTTTTCATTTAACTTTGTTTCGCAAAACGAGTACCATTGACCTGTAGTAACCTTTAGAGTGCACACACCAAAGGACTGTTTGACCTTTTGACACCGTTTTCAATAGCACGCCGTCCTTGGTGTTCAACAACACCGTTTGACCTAATTTATACATGCCTTGAGTATTTGATTAAAAAAAAAAAAAAAACGCTACGTTATGACGATAGAAAGTTCCGAACTGTGTTAGTAATACATACTAATTGACCTTAAGTAACCCGTGGTCATGCAGCGGCCAACCTGACAACGAGCATTTAAAAAACTTTGTCTTGCAAAAAAGTCAAGTTTATTTTTTCATATTTAGTTTGATTAACAAAGTTTTGCTTGACATATACCAAACCGAAGCACGCTTATTAGGTTTAAATCGCGTCATATGTGTGAAACCTTTGCCAAAACTGAAAATGTGAGTAATAACTTAATAAAACGACATAGCATTGCTGTGCAAAACAGCTGATTTCTATTCACCGAAACGACGTGTCGTAAAACGGCTGTCCGACGTCAAGCTGAGTCCTCCCGCTCTGCCCTATTATTCGTAAACGTACTCTCTTGGGGCTTCTGCCTACAGTGTCTTTCTTGACCAAACGAGCGTTAGACACATTTACGTTTCGAGAGCCTGCGGGTGTGTCTCTGGGTCATTCGGGGTCAAACTTCTGGAAGATCAAGTTCAGATTAATAACTAACATATATCCAAATATGAATCAATTTGAAGCACTCTTTCTTTACCAAACGAGCGCTACAAACGAGCGTTTAAAAATTTTACGTTTTGGGGGTCTGTGGGTGAACCGCTCGGTCATTCGGGGTCAAATTTCACAGGGACCAAACTTGGACTAATAACTAACATCTGTCCAAATTTGAATAAATTTAAAGCACGCTTTCTCGACCAAACGAGCGTTACAAACCAGCGTTAGACAGAAAAAAGAAAAAAAGAAAAAAGAAAAAAGAAAAAAAGAAAAAAAGAAAAAAAGAAAAAAAGAAAAAAAGAAAAAAAAAATACGGACAAAAACAATATGTGTCCCCTTCAGGGAAGGGGACCCATAATAAACTGGTTACCACAGAATGCAAAAGGTTTCATGGTTGAACATTGATCTTATTTCATCAATAAACTACTTTAAAATGTTGTTAAAAACAAACAAAAAAAACTTTTAAAACAAAATCAATAAAAATAATAAAAGAATAAGAATGTTTATTTTTAACACTTTCTAGGTGTTAATTGTTGTGCAACAAATATATACAAGTTTAATTTTTATTTTTCTCATGTACTGGTCTGTTTGATGTTTCGTTTATTTAAAGAATAAACTCATACCTTTCCAATAGCGTCCAGAGATTTTTCCAGAGAAGTGTAATTGTCGTTTTGCACTGTCAAAAGTGTGACTTTTACTAACTGCCTCCGCTGCAAACACAAACAGACAAAGATTAAGGCAGGAATATTTTTTCACATAATTTCCATGCTTTGTAATTTTATATTACACAATGTTATTTTATTAAGTTTTTTTAGGATGCTTACTTGTTACTTTATGTAGTTGTGTGCTAAAACCAGTAGATGACGCTAATAAGCCTATTTTTATGTGGCAAATATTGTTGGTAACCATGTTTAAATAAACACAGTTATAGAGTTATATTTTGAGTCGTTTCTATTTTTATAATGTGTTTTTGTCAATAAAATTAAACAGAAAACTTAAGAATATTATTCACAAACAAACACATGACATGAAAAGTGGCAGCCTACAGCACAGGTTTGCCATCTTGTATATTTTACCATGAGACAATGGACAATGTAAACTGGACGGTTGATCATATCCTGAAACTATAAGGTTGTTTTAAAAGACTTGTGGTAATTCTGCATTACATGATTGCGAAATTCCTTTCAAGCAAGCCAAGTTCAAAATGCTAAACCCAATACACCAAACTTCCCAGGACAATGTACAAGAGTCAAAAACAAGTCCATATTTGGATGCATGAGTTGGCAAAACTGTTAATGCAGATAAGGAGACATGAAGGTACGTGGAGCCATGCAAACAAACTCCTGCTCTGCTGTGTTTGCATTTGATAAGCAGCAACTGATATCGAATTGCAAAGGTTCACTTAAATGTGAACAGTCTTTCAAAGGTCTACCCATCTTGCAAATCCAGTGACATTTTCACTGCTGGGTTTACAACTCAGGAATAAACAGATTTTTTATGCATCAACCTTTGACATGAACGATAATTTAGAGAATTTTCCAACTTTTGCTTGTGGAATAAAGTCTGGGCCCACCAAGTGACAATAAATTCCAACTTACTTTTGGGCAGTCTTAATCCAATGGGAGGTAGGTTGTAGATTGACAAGGGTTCGTGATCTTCAAACAGGTTGCAGATACGTCCACTGGAAATCTGAGCATTAGTTTAGAGTTTAATATTGTTCACAAACAAATACATGACAAAAAATTATGAACTGATAGACAAGTTTGCAAGTAAGCGCCCATAACCACTTTGCCTAAGCTTGAACTTTCTTTCATGTACAAAGCCACATGTCATGTTTGGAAGTTGTGCTTTGGAAAAAAACAGTTGCCTATTATTTGATGTGATGTAATTACATTATCATATATCAAAGGTCACACAGTTAAACCTTTTTAAAATCAGGTGCAAAATTTAAGAATGTAGTGTTAGTGCAATCATGTTTTAAAAAATGATGCTTTGATCAATTAAAAACCAGTCTAGGCTACATCACATACTTCTAAAGGGCATTCCTTATCCCTCGGCAAATATTGACATCACTGCAGTAGGTTTATGACGTTGTCATTTCACTCAAGAGGCTCTCATGCATGATGTCAGGTATTGCTGATACAAACATAAACCGGTTAGCATGGAATGCAAAAGCTTTCCTGGTTTTAACATGGATCTTATTTCATCAATAAACTGCTTTAAAATGTTAACAAAACTTTTTAAAACAAAATCATTAAAAGTATTAAAAGAAGTAAGAATGTTTATTTTTAGTGCTTTCTTGTGACCCATAATTTAATTTAATCAGATATTTTGCGTTTGTTGCGATGAAACTAAATTTCGTCAGTGAATTTTTACATGTAACCTCGTACATTACAGCGGTCAATTGGAATTTATGTCTGTCTATTTAACCACTTAGCAAAACTTATTTGAACAGAAAGGTTTTGTACAAAACAAATTAAAACTAATTACTTTTTCGTCTTGCCGTTGCCTAGCATTTTGCTCTGGCAGGGCAAAGTTTACAACATTGATGCTTTGTTTATAACAAAAAATAACCCTTTGCTTATATGCTAACATGTGGAATACCATGCAGTAACATTGCAAAATGCGCAAAACACTGATTTGCCATCAAATGATATTTAAAGTCTAACACAATAATTGCACAATTTTGTATTTTTACAAAATATTGATTCTTACCTTGTTATTCTTCTCGTCAAGAATTTTGCAATTTAGCAGTTTCAGAGATTTCTAGGTTTGGAATAATCAACGCTTCCTAGTTGTCAAGGAAATGTGTTTTAAAATTTTACTAATTTTCAGTGTTGAGTCTGAAAATTTCCTGAAACTTCTATGCATATTTCTACATAATACAAATAAAACAAACAAATACTTCGGTCACTGAAATCCGTTTTAGTTTTTAGATTTTTAAGCGTAAAAACTTATCAGACACGTCAACGAACAAATAAAAAAAGAAATTAGTTTTTCTGTCACGCCGTCAAAACTTTTACGCCAGCGCTAAGAGATTTAAAACAAAAACGGATCCCACAAAATACGCTGCATTTGCGGTTTAAAAATTGTTTTTTTTAGTGGTAATCAACATCTACTTCACTACTGCAACGTATTCAAACCTGTTTTTATTAGGTTTTTAAACTCTTTTTAGAGTATGTAGAATTCAATTTTTGGCCCTTTTTTATTACAGTGTTATTTATGCAACCTACATTACTTAGGTTCCCCACCCTTGGTCTACCTTTGTATTGCCCTGTTTGCGTGTCAACATCGTGAAATTGCTTCGTGGACCTCACCAGTTTGGAAGCAATGGTTTATACATGTCTGGTTAATGATCTACACTGCCTAGGGAGTCAAACCGCTTGTCATACGGGTTCAGGTTCGGTTCGGGCTCGCTTCGTTTTGTTTTTAAGGGTTCGGGTTCGATTCTGGTTTTTAAAAATGTATATTTTCGGGTTCGGGTTTTGTTCCGGTTTGGGCAAATTATCCGGTCCGAACCCGTTTGCGGTTTTTAAACCAGTTCAAATTTCCATTCGTTTCAATTTAATTCTAAACATCATCTACCTGGTCTTATCAAACTCCTAAAGAATTTTGCCCGTATACTGTTAATTTTTGACACGCCCTCGTATTCTTGCGCTGTTTTAAAAAAATTACAAAATATGAAACAGACTGCATTTTTTACTGGTTCGTTTATGGTTCGGGTTCAACACCAAACACAATATGGGGTTCAACTCCGGTTCGGGTTTGTCAGAAATCATAATTAGCGGTTCGGGTTCGGTTCGGGTTTAATGAAATTAACCGCTCAAACCGGTTCGCGGGTTCGGGTTCAGTTCCGGTTCGACTCCCTGACACTGCCTGAAGGTAAAGAAACTTTATAGGTTAATCCTCGATTTTGTTTGGCTGTACATGACCACGTGACAATTGTCACTTTTCTGTCCCAGAGGTATAAGTCGTACAGGGCTTTTGAATCGGGTTCGGGTTCTGGCTTAGGTTTAAATAAAACGGGTTCAAGCTTTATTCTAAAAATAAACTGCTTACAAAATTCAGCAGCTTACAACCCTTGTAACAAAAAAAGACTCTGTCGTCCACTGAAGTGAATTCAACCCGCATGTTACCTGCTAAACACAAATCGCACCAGCTTAGAAGATAGGTAAAAACATTTTTACAACACATTGGATCCTGAGTTATTTGTAGGTATGTGTTCTGGGATTAAACGTGCTTGTGTTCTCATTTGACCACAACTTCACCTGAATAAATGTCATAACCTCGTAAAGTTACGACAGAGCTGGGCAAACCCTGGTCGGTGATACTAGAGCGCAAAAAAAAAACACTCATTAAAAGTTGGGAAGGCCAAAACTGTGTTTTTGTTCGTTCGAGCACCGACCATCCCACGTTTACGCTCGGTGCTCCATCGAGCATGCTCAGTGTTTTGTGACGTCACAAATACCTTAGCATTAATTATAAAGACAGCATGAAATAATAACAAGTTTTGAGGTTTTGGAAAACCGTCACTTTTATTTTTTAGGAACCCTATAATTTCGTAAGTTAGCAGTGAATAAATTACATGTGGTATTGTGATATTAATGTCAACATACCGGTTTGTTACTTGTCCGTTACCTTAATGTGCAAAAAAACAAGTAATCAATTCGCAGCGATTGCGTAGCGCTGGGCTCAGTTCATGCGACCGAGTGCTGAGCGCTGGGCTCAGCTTATGTGGCCAAGTGTCAAACATCAAAAATTGCGATGTTCTATATGAAATACTCGGGTTCTGGCTCAGTTCGGCCCATCCCTATATGTTGTACCGGCTGGGCGAAATAACTAAACTGTGGATGTTATTGACTAACTATCCTGGAGTGTTTTATTGTGAAAAACAGCCCAATATCATTATTGTGTTATCAGCGTCATATACAGATAAATTGATTTAAATTTTGTGTCAGTTTGATTAGGCTTATAATATAAAAGGTAATATCGAATTACCTCTAACAGTATCAAACAGTATCAACAGTATCAAGTGGATTGTTTACTTTTTGCTAATAGACCAGCCTTGATGAATTTCCTACTGTTTGTTTGCACAAGATTTATTATCAACCGAACTACACAAATTCGGCCCACGTTTGATAATACAGGAAAACAACTGGTTTGTTAAAACCGTATATCAGAAACTTTAAAGAGTTTTTGCTTTGAAAAAAAATGTCTTCCCCGTTGATAGAACATTGAAAAAAAAACGTCGACCTATGAGAAGTTGAGAATGCAGTGGCTGCAAAAGTTTGCCTTTTTCATATTCTTTGTCGTGAAAACAGGTTTTTGCCAAGTTGGAATACAATTTACAGTTGAATTTAGTACTATAATTGCAAAAGCACGGTCCTTCAAAGTTTGGAATGCAGTGTATACAACAGTAAACAAAACAACGTTTGCAGTTGGATTTAGTACTATTTCCTCTTTTCATGCGGCATAAGTTGATCAATGATAAGCAAAATATTTCTACACAAGGCGCAGGGTTGCCTTTGTTTGCTCGGCAACAAATCGCCACAGTTGTTTAGCGTTAAAATGAAAGTTCTGCTAACTTGCAATTATGTGATGTTCATAGGTTTTAAGTCTTGTCGATTTCAACCTAGTTGCTTTTTATTTTACTGGTGTGGTTACAAAAATTACAAAACTTATCTCTGCATGAGCCATGGCACACAAATTTCGCACAGTAAGTCGGTATTACATCTTTACTAAACTAAAAACGTTTTAAATATTGTTACCTTTAGTTTTATGTTTTAGTTGCGGGAATATGAAGCCCAGAAAATCTTATGTGACGTTCAGCGTGGAGAGGCCGGCAGGGGTGGTTTTGGAAAAGTTATTGTGGGAAAACATGAATATGCAGGATTTGTTGCAGTAAAATATTTTCCTGTAAATGGAGGTGAACCAGAACAAAGAGCAATACAGAAAGTGTGAGTGAATGTTTCAATTGTACAACTATGAACAAAAATTCGTTCACAGGAGTCTTAAAATCTTCACCTGGTCCAGTAATTACAACAGTCCCGTATAAAAAACAAAGTATGCTTGGCTTATTAGAGGCAAATATACTTAATCAATTTTCAAATAGTTTACATGCAGCAAGACATTGGCTAAAAAAATCTAGTTTGCAATAAGTTTTAATTTTAATACTCTAATCTAGACTCTTCTAGTAATTAATAATTTTTGAATTCGTTGCTTTAATTTAAGGGTACATCGGGAATATGACATGCTGCTTCGATCACGCCATGAAAACATAGCCGATGTATTTGGACTTACAAAATGGCGTGGGGCAATGGGGATCGTAATGAAATATTATGAAGCTGGAAATCTGTTAGTTCTGCTTTTGAGTGACTACATTCCACTCGGCCTGTCTCTGGTGCTGCGACTGGCATATGAAACAGCAAATGGGGTTGCTTACATTCACAATTGTGGAATAGACAAACGTCTAATTCATGGAGATATGAAACCAGAAAACATTCTTCTGACAACTGGCTTAAATGTCAAAATTGCAGATTTTGGTTGCGCCAAGTTGGCCAGTTTTACTGGATCAACCACTAACCAAAATACTGTCCCACAAGAAGCACAAGGAATGACATTGCACTATGCAACCCCAGAAAAATTTCAGGGTGCTGAACCGAAGAAAGAGCAAGATGTGTTCAGTTGTGCAATTATTTTTTATGTGATGTTACGTCGTATTTTACCATATCCATCAGACCAGATCTTTTGGGAGATGATTCGAAATATGACCCGACCAAACTGTGACGCAATCCAGGAAATGAAAAACGGATGCAGTGACAATGACAAAGCAATTGTTGAGTTGATAGAGAGAATGATGACACAATGCTGGGAGCAAAACCCAGCCCACCGTCCCAACATGCTGGATGTTCGAGATGAATTCCAACAACATCTTGCCAAACAAGACCCAGCAGTGATTTCACAACAAGTCACTGATGCTGTCAAGGAAATGGAAATTAGGCATCCTGCAGCTGAACACAATCCAACTGTTCCACTTCACCGTCTTAATCCTACCACTGGAGAGTTTTACAGTGAAAGCATCCAACCACCTCAAGTTCACTTGAGAGAAAATCCATCCCAGTTTCAAAATCGTAAATATACAAATATTTTTAAACTGTGTTTTGGTGTAACAATAATTTTTAACTGCAAATTGTAATAATGTTTATAATCATTTTGGTGAAACTTGCACAGATGGTTGATATAGTTATGGTGGTGTGTAAACTTAACTGCTTTGCCCCAGTCATTTTATTGCTAATCCCAAAAAGTTTAGTTCTTCATTTGTGCACTTTGAAATGCATTTAGGGTGTAACATAGTGTGTTATTTATTTTCTAACAAGAGCTTTACCAGTTATCTAGCATGGTTAGGAATCAGAATAATATACAAAGTCTGCATAAAATTGGTATTGACAGTATATTTCAAACATTCCAAACTTACATTATGACTTAAAATTGTGAAATGGAATTGTACTGGTCATAGCAATGTAGTGAAAGTAACCTTCAAATTTTATGTAGCACTTCAGAACATCCAGCCAACTCCAGTCCAGCCTCAACAAAATCCCCAAGTTCATTTACAACAGCAAGGTAAAAGTACAAGCTAGTAATAAAACTATTGTTTAGTATTGATAAATGTAAAAGTTTATATACTTCATGTGGAATCACATATTTCATTTACACATAGTGATAAATGTGTAGTAAGGAAAATTGGTTGCTGAATCAGCCAAACAGGTTGGTTTTAGAAGTTTATATACATTACTCTCTTTTGGATGCAGTTTCGTGTCATGCAAAAAATGTGTTTTGGCATTGTATGTGTATTTTGAACTTATATTTTCTTTGTGTGATATATGCAGAGGAAAGTACCTTACCCAAATCAGCATCCAGCCATTCAAACATTACTGCTTCAAAAACAGTAGAGAAAGGGGGTAATGTGTTTTTTTTCTATTTCTCTGATATATGACTTAATTGTGAGAACACTATAAAGGTGTAGAGCTAAGTGCGTAAATCACTGAATTGAATGCTATTTTCCTTTGATTTATTTTAGCCAATCAGACAAAAGACCAATGCTGTGAATATCAAATTTTTGTGATGAAAAATATCAGTTTTTCCTGAACCACTCATGAGTATTGTTGTAAAAACAACCTCTACTAACGATGGTTATGACTGTTTGTATATAATGGTCATGGGTATAATAATGTAGGTAAAGTGTATTTTTCACTTGTAGTGTTTGAAAGCATTCAACAACACCAGCCAAGAGAAAATCCACTAGAGCATTCACAACATCAGGGTAAGATTTATTTGGAAATTGGTTCAAAACTACTAATTTTCTTTGTCATTGAAAGATATTTGCTGAAAAGAAATGTAGGGACTTTCTGGCCAAGCCTTCTCAAATCAAAACTCGATTAAGATAATTGACTTGTAGTAAAGGGTTGCACGACGTTTTCACAATTTTTGATGTAAGAACACATGTTGCAGGTAAATTTGTTGTTGTTGGTGGAACTGGACATGATGGTTCAGATGAAGTTTGTATAAAGTATGATGTCACAACAAAACAACATCAACATTTACCAGTAAGTTTGGAAAGTTTAAAACTGGTTCTTTGTGCGCGATAATGAAATATACACAATAAGCTTTAAATGTATCTGACATTTGTATTTGTGTTAATTATTGCCCCACGTAATTTATGTGCAAGCAGGAAGTTGCCATATATTGAGCAATGTCTGGGATTGTTTGTAAACCATAACTTCTTACTAAACAACAATATGTGTGTCTTTGTTGGATTGAAACAATGCATGAAAGTGAATGAATCTAACTTCTTTATATAAGGTGCCACTAAGCTTTTGTGCCAAATTATTATGCTTTGATTAAAACTTTGCAGAAAGTGAACAAACCAAGATGTGGTTCGACCTCAGTAAAAGTTGGAGACAAAATTTATGTTTTTGGTGGTGATGGTGTAGCTGCAATGAAAAGTTGTGAAATGTTGATTTTGGCATCAAACGGACGATGGGAAATGATGGATGAAATGTTAGAAACTCGATGTTATGCTGCATCTGCAGTTATTGGAGGTAAGTGGATTAGGGCCAATGCAACAAAATAAACTCTCATTGTACGTGACAAGAAATCGTTGCCGTAGAATTGTTCTTAAATTTAAAAATATCTTATCACCGGGTAAAGTTTTTTAGACAAACAACTTTGCTAATATCCTTAAAGCTTTAAAGCAGGGGTGTCCAACCTTTTTGGTCAAAGGGCCACATGCGGTTTACGAATCATTGCGCGGGCCACTTAAGTGTTACTGGCTAACTGCTAGTTTGGAATCTTAGAAATAGCTGTCTTATAATTTCTAATTAAAATCCTCACACCGAAATTCTAATCTTAGAAATGTGTATTATCCTCGTTTACAGTTATAAGAACAATAAACACACCAAGATATAGTACACGTCGACATTTGAAAGTGAAGTTTGGCACTGTTTTTCTCTAACAAGTTTGGCAATATTCGGTGAGATGGACTATGGAGCAGTGCGAAGCGATTTTTTTCTATATTGCTGTCAGAAATTACTGATCACGCAGGGGATTTGTCAACCTTTCTTGGAAAGTTCTGTTAGCGTTACTTTATTGTTTCCTGTTTGGCATAATCTATATATCACTGCAGAGTGCGGAAGATGTTTAACTGCTAAATGCGTTTCCAGATGCATCTCAATGAACCAAGAAACATTACTGACTGACTCTTGAAGCACGAGTCAGATTGTGAAGTAACAATATGAAAATTGTGATGCGTAACAATGCGCATTGTGACGCAATCAAAGTAACGTGAACAGTTGTGTATTACTACTCTATTAACAAAAAAAAAAGCAAACAATAAATGCCAATTTTTCAGAATAAAAGTTCGCTATAAATTACGTAAGCGATTAAGTTGCCAATAAGAGTCATTTCAAAAAATACTACGCGGGCCACTCAGAAAAGTCAAATTCAATAAATGCATTTTTAAGATTGCTGTGATCTTAAAAATAATCAACAAAGCCATAAAACTAGTGGTTTTTGACCTTTTACAAATCATATTAAGCTTTCTCTTAATATCTTGAACTATCCTGTGCAGCTTTGGTAAAATCCTAAATTATTTCTGTTTATATAGTTTCAATCATGAAATTTTGAATCTCTTGTACAGCTTTATTAAACCCCAGATGTGTCATTATTCACAGGTTAACAGGAACTGTATTAAACATTGAAACTTGTGACAGTGATTACCGTTTGCCAAAATGAAATATATGTTTTAGACAACATTTATGTTGCTGGTGGAGCAAATAATGCCAATCTTTCATCAGGTGAAGTTTATAATGTGAACAGGAATGAGAGACGTCGGATTCATGACATGATAAAGAAAAGATCATCCCATGGAATGTGTTCTATTGGAAGTAAGGAGGCTGTTTGGTTAACAATTAAACAATATTGGCAAATAAACTTGTAGCATATATGTAGCCATTATGAAGGTGACTAAAATCTGTCCCATCAGCCATTGTGACCAATTTTTTTTTAAAAGCAAGCACACTTGGGGACCTCACTTCAAACAAAAGTGGAGGTTTTGTACTTTAACAGTCAAAATCTCCTACATTATCAGCCTGCAATTTATACCACAATCCAAACTTTAATGTCTGAGCAAACAACCGAATTATGGTGTCTCTATTTTCATCCCTGCAAACAATGTGTGACCAGTATTTGATATTATTTGTTTGTGTTATTAAAAAACATTAATTTTTTTGCAGCACTATACTGATGTACTGACACAAAAGTTTGAATTATAAGGTGTCAACGTAAAAAGGTCGTAATTGTAGTTATAAACAGCAAAATTACATTAATAGACTAAAAAACACTTACATCAATTCTTAACCACACTTAGCTATTAAATTGAAGTTGCCATATAAACTGACTTTTAATCATCTTCTTTCAAAGTTTTGTCCTGATAAACAACTCCTTAAAATTGGTTTTGGAAACAGATGTATACTGTGTTACACAAATACTATAGTTTCCAAATCCTAAACCACACACAATTTACATTATACATCAACATCAGATATGTTTACAAATCTTGATTTTAGTTTTATGTTGACTATGTATATTAATATGTGGGATGTCACAAAGTATTTGACACAAACCTGTTTGCAGATTCACTTTATTGTGTTGGTGGAGAAGGCTTAGATGACAAATCCGGTGAACATCTTGATGTGAGAAGTGGAAAGTGGAATTTGATTCCACCAATGAATCATGAAGCAACATATGGTTTATCTTGTGTTGCATTGAATGGAAAGATTTATGTCACAGGTAATCATGTGCAAAAAAATATTTATTAAATATTTCAAGCAGCCAGCACAGCTTTAACACTAAATTATTTACCTTCGCACTAGTTAAGTTAAGTAAATTAATCAGACATGACAGATTTTACCAATTGTTAATTTTAACCTTTAACATGCACAGAATTTAAAAATGCACAAGTTTGCCCTGTTTATCTAAAAAATGAAAATAGGTGATATCTTGCTGGGTAAAATTGCCTAATTGGGAAAAATGTATTGCAAAACTGTTAAACTTGCAGCCTAAAGTTGACATCAATCAGGTCCAATTGATGTTGGACCTGATACCACACATAGCATCAAGGATCAGTGCTGATACAGTATTATCGGACCAACTCTAACCTTAAAACCACATAATTTAAATCAAATTATTTTACCAAATAGATGTAAATGAGGTTTGAAGCAGATGAATATGTTCTGCATGTAGACATTTGATTTGTCTTTCAGTTAATTTTTAAATTTAAAGTGCATTAAGCAATCAAACAAATTTTATACAGGAGGACGGTCATCATTATCATCGTCATCACATCATGAATGTTATGATCCAACTGCTCAAAGATGGAGATCATTAGAAGCATTAAAAACTGGACGTGCATTTCATGGAGCTTGTGTGATGAACGGAAAGATTTATGTTGCTGGTGGAATAAGTTCAGGGTAAGTGTGATTGTAGTGTGAGTTATAGTTGTGTCACCAGTTCCCAAAATTGATCTGTATAACATTTACACCATTTGTAAAACACGTCATTGTGGTGTTCCAACTGCTGTGTTTGAACATATAGTCCAAGCAGCTATACTTGCTCCCAGGGTTGGATTAAAACCCACAGCATTTAAAACTTGCTGCCCCATACAGTGGTACAAAGGTGACTGTATACTGGGTGGGTGGCAAGAAAACCCACTTAAAGCTACATATATTGCTAAAAATGAAAAAGACAATGCATGTATTTAAATGTAAATACAGTAACTAAAAGATAGACTGTGAAAAGCTCATGTGCTGCCCCCTTCCCTTGCTTTGAACACGTGGTTTTTCGCCGAATGGTTACTCGATTTATAGTAACAAAATGCACTGAATATATTATATAGCACATCTGGATAATTGGTTCAAACTGAAAATCAAATCCTGACTGGAGGAGATGCCCCCACCCCGAAAAAGTTGTTTAAGTGAATTCGTATGTTTCCAACTCACATTTATGTGCACAGAGTGTGTATTGATTTGTTGCGTACAACCAGTGGGAAATAAGGGGAGAAGGCAACGAACTACCAATATAATTTTTCCCCAAACTTTGTAATCCGAAAGTACTTGAAATAACAATTATATGAGCACTAAATCGAATGTTCAGAGACACTGGACCCATAGACAGACATAAATTTAAATTAAAAATTGTTTGTCGTTGCTTTGAACCACATAAAAAAGTTAAAATTAACGTCTAAGTCATAAAGTACATAACCATAGTGATGTGATTAAAGTAATGCTATTAATTAGCTGACAAATTCAGCACACACTTAAATCAGTCTGTATATTTCTTATGCGAAACACTTTGGAAATCGATTTCGCCCAAATATATGGCATCGTCAGTCCTAAACAGGAAACAAATAAATCACGATGTAAAAAGATAAAAATGTAAAAGAATAAAAACTGATACAGGTATGTTGCAGTTAAACCACACAAGACCCTGCTGCAACGGCTACAACACCACAACTGATTTGAGACTGAGAGTTTTTGCGGGGAAAAAACACGATAAGATAAGAACGTTATCACGGGACACGTAAAAGGACACAATGAAAACAAAACATTCGAACAGTGTCTAAAGCAGACTACTTAAACTGTGGTAAAATCATCTTGGCAATATTTATCGTGGCATCAAGTTTACCAAACCATTTGTCCTCGCAAATATCCAACAAATGCATTTCGGGTTGCTCCAAGAAGGTTACTCGAAAGCATTGTTCGATTGCGGGTTTTTTCTTTAAAACCGTCGAGTGGTTGGAGCTATAATGGTGGAGCATAGCCGCCCTGTCGTTGGAAACCGAAAGGTCGCATGCATTCCAGGTTGACCTGTGTGCATTCCAACGTGTGGAAAACTTGTTCTTTGTTTGGCCCACGTAGTTTTGTTGGCATAGAATACAAGTAGCAACGTAAATACCGTAATTCCGACAGTTTAGGTTCTGCCGCAGTTTGAACACTTATTAGTATATCGATAAAGTAATGCCATATTTCGTAATAAATACACTTTAAAGCGCATTTGAGCAGATTTTCATGGATCTTTTATTGACCTGCCTGCCTGTGCAATGCCAAATTCTGTGCTGGCGGTTATTTCAAACACACATTACTTTGTGCTATCGCAAGTTGCAGTAGAAATCAACTACGTTTCAACTAACATATGCGATACCAAATAAATTTCTACAATATAAGTTTACAACGGGTTTATATTGCTCTATTTGTGGTTCGCCCTGTCATCTACATTTGATCCTTAGTTTAGTAACAGCCCAATATGTGTTGGCGCTGTATGGGAGCAATCGTACACATAAACGCAAATGTAAACAGGGACCTGAACTTTAAAATCCCTGACCGAATTTCAACTCTGCTTCACTCCCACACTGATTGTGCAAAATATCAATACAGATTTTTATTTGAATTTCTTGACACTGTTTACTGTACAAGGGTTTTTTACTCGCAACACGCTAGACTTTTTAAACATTTAGTGCACTGTGACGTAATAATGTGTATGTGTTGAGATTTGACACAGGAACATGTTTTATTACACAGGGGGCGCATACTCAGTTCCGTTGAAGTTTACGACCCCACTGAGGATTTTTGGACACATTTGTTCGACTTGGACAAACCTGTTGAATTCCACACAGTCGTAACTTTGTGAGCCGCAATGAATGACAATGGACATCATCAAACATTGATCAATGAAATATTGACTGAAACATTGAAGCAGAACAGAAATATTCTGATTCTTTTCATAGTGAGGGCACTACTGAAATTTAACTGACGATTTAAATTTACTATACTTAAAAGTTTGAACCTCAGTTGTACCTCAGTTCATTCTAACCACTTCATAATGTAGGCTCTACTCGACTGATCCCACTAACGTCACTCCCCAGTCGTTTTTACTCACATTGCGCCAAACTCACTTTTTTAAGCCCCAGTTATGAATGCCTTATAATGAGAGTGTACACCAGTGGCTCTCAGTCTTTGTTACTGTGCCGCCTACTTAGTCCAAACCTGTAAGAAACACTGTGAATGTGTTTGTGCCAGGGAGTCGACCGGGAATTGAACCCTAACCCGCGAACCGGTTTGAGCTGTTTATTTCATCAAACCTGAACCGAACCCGAACCGCAAAATACGATTCCCTAAAAACCCGAATTTGGTGTTAAACCGGAACCGGAACCGAGTCACTAGAAAAATGTAATCTTATTAAAAAAATCTACAATTTTTTTTAAAACAGCGCACTGAAGAATGTACGCAAGATAACAGCTATACGGCGTGTCAAAAATAACAAATTTGCATGTTTCCCGCAATGAACGGCCGAAGTTATTTGAAGTATGATAACGCCATGCAGATGATTGGTAAAATTAAAATTAAACGAGAGGAGGTTTAAACTGGTTTAAAAACCGCAAACCGGTTCGGACCAAGTAATTTACCCGAACCGGAACAAAACCCGAACCCGAAATTATACATTCTTAAAAACCGGAACTGAACCCCTAAAAACAAAACCAAGTGAACCCGAACCGAACCTGAACCCACATGACAAGCGGTTCGACTCCCTGGATGTGAATGTTCAAGATCAAACGGTAATGTGACATTCAGCCAACTATTTCCTTGTTTTTTTAGTAAAGCCGAAAATCAGTCATGGATGTAATTGTTTATTTTCGTGACGCCCAGTTCGAGAAAATACTGTACATTGTAGCTGCAGCGTGTTTAGTTGTGCCCTTTGGCTATTGTGCGTTCCAAAAACGTTTGTACATTGTGTAGCTATTTTAGACTTGTTGATTGTTAGTATGTTTTTGTCGCTATGGTTTCTTCCACCATGCAAAATATACCTCATATTACTCACCCCTACAGAAACGCCCCGTAACCGAATTGGGAAAAAAATGTCCCCTTTTTTTAAACGCCAAATTCTAACCCCCCCAAAGAAGTATAGACAAGCGTCCAATATATTTTTTTATTTCGTATTTTTCCACCTCGCTTGTCATCTGTTTTTGTGTTTTCCTGTTTATTTGCTCGCGTGTTTTTAGTAGTTACGACTACCACTAATGCATTTATCTGCTATATTGCTTTATCCAATACCCTTTTTTGCTTTATTTGTTAAGCCTGTACCGTACTTGCTTGTTCATATTTTGCTATCATCTGAATTCGTGATTTCTTTTTGTTTAATGCTGCTATTTTTTCTCCATAACGTGTTTTTCTTAGTTTGTATTTTTTTCTTTGATTTTTTGCCTGTTTTAATTTCGGGATGGTTGACAAGCTGACCCCAGGGTGCTTCGCCAGCCGTCGGTTGAAGACCGCAAAATAAATATACTTAACATACCTATTACTCTTACCACAAGTTTTTCTGCAGGTGTCAAAAACAAGCATTTTTGCTCGAAACATCGAACGTGTAACTCGCTAGTAGGTCATTAATGTTTAATCGGAGCCTTAGTTTCGCATTGTGGTGATTTTTAAGGACTTCAAATCAGTATCGCTGTACGCGTTCGTCAATAAAACAAAACAAAGAAAGCAGCATTTGACTTTGCTGCATGTGACGAAACAAAACTAGCCAGATAGGACGCTAAATACACTGGAAGCAAGGCAGATTTGCGGAAAGGGCAACAGATTGACAAAATAACTTTATTTCATCATGACATAAAACATATAAACAAATCATAGTTGGACTAAAACAAAAGCGAAAATATTTCCAAATCACTGCAAAAAAACGATCTCCATGTTTTGCAATCGTCACGCATCACTGGTCACACGTTTTTGATTTGTTATTGTTTTGATTTTGCGTTGTACAAAATTGTTGTAGTTTATCAAATTTGGCTTAGAGCGCATATAAAATTAACAAAAACAAACGTATTAGAAAACCTGTTACCTGAAATTTAATATTTGTCTAAAGTAATAGTAAAAATATAAAAAGGTATGAATAGTTCAATGAAAAGCCACCTGTGTCGTTTTTATTGTTTTGTTACCTGCAGCTACTAGAGGCTTTTCAAAAAACTTTGTAAATTTGGTCATGGTGGTATTTTATTAAACTTAAAACGGGGAAAACTGATCACTTTACCAGCTAAACTAGGCCATTCTGTATCAAGACAAACAAACTTGGATAAAGGATCGAACTTCTAAAACAGGTTAGTTTGTTGTCACTTTTTTTCAAGTACATACTATTACAGCAGTGTTTTTTATTACCACACTGAAAACAATTTTCCAACATACTGTTGTAGCGACTGATCACTTGCTAGATCTAATCCTTAAATGAAATTTGTTTGTGCACAATTATATCCGTAGTGACTTTGTATTAGTACAAGAGTAAACACAAACGCAGTCGAATTTACATGATTGATGCAAGGACACACTGTCATTAAGGTGACAAATTCATTACATCAGAGGTGTTAGATTTATGATGAATTGTTGACGGGTCCTTACATGACTTAACCCTTAAACATAAAACAATAGACATACCCACAACGGAATTCAACCACAATTCAAATAACAGGACACTTGACTCGATAACCTTCATTTTTTTCGGTGTCGTTGCTGTTTACGTATCCGTTCAACAATGGAACTGCGATGATGATCTAGTGACTATGAAAATAAAATTTGACTTGACTTGACTTGATAGAGATTATACAATTCTAACTTGACGATAGCAAATGCAGAACTCCACACTGTCAGCACACTAGTGTGTCATGGTGCAGTGTTTGAAAAAGTCTTAACTAGCTTCAAAGATTGACAATCCCTGAAGTAGACAATTTAATATTTAATTTGGTTTGTTTGTTCCATGTACAAAGAAAAATGATCACTTGACCAACAGGACTAGTCATTTTGTGTCAAGATCAACAAACCGGGGTGAAGAGTAGCCCACTTTAAAACATGTAAGTTTGTGCATGGTGTCTAACAAATTAAACAGTGTTGTATCTGACAGTTTAAACCTGTAAGTTGTAGCATAATATGTTTTGTGTAACAACAGATCAACTACAACAGGGGTCTCAAACACGCGGCCCGCGGGCCGCATGCGACCCTCCAAGGGTTTTTGTGCGGCCCGCGAAGTAACTTTTAGAAGTTGTTTTACTGAGGCGGAATACCGTGTCAGACCAGTGAGTTTACATTTCCATGATACAATCATTCTCTATTAGTGGTATATGCAACGTTTTAATTGATGATAAAAATAGCCCATCTTTAGAATCAGCACTTGCAATTGTTGCATCATATTTTTTACATTGTTGCATCATTGCATGCCATTGTTTCCACACAAAGCAATAAAGCACAGTCGGCTCTTTCCTTTTGCTACATTATATATATGTTGGTTACTTATTACAATCTTGTTTTTTAATGTAGTTAATGTCATTAATGAACATTTTACTTCATCATACAATACGTTTGTTGTCATTTTACACTGTAACAAATGTTTCCACAGTGCGGCCCTCGACTTACTTAAAAGTTTGTTTTTGGCCCTCAAACTTGTTTGAGTTTGAGACCCCTGAACTACAACTTGCCAACAGCAACTGGCTGCTCAACATCATCAGATACTGATGCAAAATGGAATACATTTCAAACCAAGAATTTATATTTTTATATCATAGTAAGTTGTATGTTGATAGAAATGTAGTTTTATTACTGTGTTACGTGACATCCATTTGGGGTAGAATTGACGATACAATTTTATTTATTTAACAATGACACATTTAACAGAGTTGAGTTGCACTTTTATTTTAACATGTGGTTTGTGAATAAGACTTTGTAAGCAGTGCCCTTGAAATTAATGGCCCATCGAATATGTTGTGTATTTAACTTAGCCTTATCTTTTTATTTTGTGTAATAATGGAAAGAACTGATATGTTGTGGGATTAAAAGGTAAACTGCTTTTGTAAACCGCCAAAATGCAACAAAAACTAATCATAAAATTAATCATGTTTTTGTCTACCAGTGAGAGCGTCAGCATTTAATCTGAATGTAACGTGATTGATGCCTTCAACATGTAATTGATAATGTGGAAATGGGAGTATGCAGCAAACCTAACAATCCTGCTTGACCAAATCATGCAAAACTGTCACCTGACAATTACTAACAAGGTATTGTATTTTTGTTTTAACTTTTGTTACCATAAATTTAAGACATGGAATAAAGTTAGTCATAAAACAATTTTAGGCACCTTGAAGTGTTGTGTAACAAATCACTGCAGATTGTGCTTGGTTCGTGCACAGCAACCAGTCAGTGTGCTGTGAGCTGGATCAATTTTAGACCTATCACGATGCAGTATTATTTCACCTTGGCCCCAAACATCAATTCGCAAATAATGTAAACTTTGTAAGTGATTGTGTGCTGAAAACATAAATCTTTGAAACTAAATTAACCCATCCTACATGGAAAACAATTCTTTAGCCAGTGGACAAACATTTTTAAACTGAAATTGTCATTACAGACACATAGATGAATGGCACTTTATTAACTGATAACAAACAATCCTGTACGACGGCTCAATATCCAGTAACAGCAAGAAGTATTACAAATAATCTGGAGTGTTGGAGTTGACTGTAGACTTACACATCTTGGTAAGTCGTCAAAATTACATGGACTCATCGAATTACCAGAAATACAGTAGTGTACAGTAGCAAAAATTGTAGTGGACTATAAGCTAAATAAGTGTTGGCTGTCAAAAGCAACACCAATCATATTTTGCATCTAGTCAGTGTTGGTCAACAATATAACCTTACATAAATTCTACAGATCCTGTGAGAAGCATTGATAGTTTTTACCTTTAAAGCTAATTTTCAAACTTTAATCCAATGTCAGATTGATGGAGACCACAGTCTGCCTGCTTGCAGCATGTCCATCCTAATATGCATCACTGACCAAAACGATAATGAGGTCATTAAAACTGACGATGTAATTACAACATACATCATAGAGGTATTGCTGGATTTTGTTGTTGAGTCATTAGAAGTTTGGTTTGCCAGTTCAACTTCCATTTTGTGCATATGCATATCAGTGCATCTGAAACGTACCTTTGCACTCATCCGCTAGATGGCGCACATGTGCTTGGTTCTGTTACACATTGATGCTTGTGCTTAGGAACAAGGGTTTCGGGGCAGTTTTTAGAATAAGAGCTAATTTGAACCGTACGATGTTGTCTTTGCGTTTATCAGTTAACTTTCATATAATACATGCACATATAGGTGTATGTTGCTCTAGGGTTTGTTTGAATTCTATTCAATTACAAAGAAATGATTTGAAAATCTGTGGCCTAACGTGAATACGGCATTTGCAGAAAGAAGAAATGTAAAACTTCCATCAACGAAGCTAAGGGAGTTTGAAAGGTGGCCACAATTAATATAAGTTGATTTACTTTTTGGTGTACAGTTGTCGCGACCACGTAAGAAAAACATTAAGATGACTTAATAGCACCGTCTGGCGGCAAAATGTAACAAATAAATTCCGCTATTACGCAAGGTTAACGCTACTTGCAGTGTGATTAATATTGTGCAGGTGTTGGCAAGCAATATTATAGTATTAATTATGTCAAGGGGTGGGGTCAGATTTAATAATACTGTATGGATATTTTCATTCCAAGTGATCTTCTTTCAGACGCACCATGTAAACTAAAAGCAGCGTCATCGGCGACAAAACGTTCCAAAAACACAGTGATAAACCAAAATTTAAATAGACTTGGTAAGTAAAATGAACCACTTATTTCTGCGTTAAGTTTTTTACTGCGTGAAGCGTTCAAGTCAGGTTTTGCGCCGTGTTTTGAGACAACCCCATACTTGTTTTACAAACTTTTTCCATGTTTATTAGTCTGATGTCAGGTGTTGTACCGTGAAACATTTCAGATAATGTCAACATTTTGTTGAAACGTAGAAAATGTTTTTATGCACGAAAATATGCCCTTTTTGTAGCCGTTTACGTTTTTTTATGGAAAGTTTTTTTACTACTTTTTATCAGCAAATTTCGTATTTCAGGTAATTGCGTAAAGCTACGTCACACGTCAGGCATTGTGGGTAGTCAATGACCAATTAGAAGCGAGTATCGGTGTCACCTGTAACTACAACGTACTGAAAACCGTGGTTTCGCATTAGTAGAAATGATTTTTAATATTTAACAAAACTAAAATCAACCGCTCGGTGGCGCACCGAGACATTGTCGCATGCTTTATTACGCTTTACGGTTGCACTTAAGGTCCTAATTTCACCAAGGGCCGCCAGACTGTCTATGTTCATGGTCAAAAACTTTATTCCCAAACGAACGTAATTTATATATGTAAGCTATTGCTGCCAGGCATAATATCAAGTTTATAGAGCTTTTTTGGCATGTATTTTTTTATTCTGACGTTTCGACGTCCTATACAGGTCGCCTTCATCAGGGTAAATAACACTGAATGCGCGAAGTACATTGCACGATAAACAAAGGAAAAAATAATTAAATGCAAGCACGTAAAACAAAAACACGGTGCGATAACGAATGGTTGGGTGTTCATTGTGTTGTCCCGTTGGTGAATATTTCATGACTCAAGAAATAATCTTTTCCTGTAGGCTCCCAGGCCGCAACAGACGCCACATTGAAATCAATACGGTGGCCTTGTGATACCGCGTGATTGGAAAGGGTCGACTTCTTCGCGTCGCTGTTGGCAACATTCCGTTGATGTTCTTTTCGGCAGGTGTTAAGTGACCCTTTAGTCTTCCCGATATATATTAACACTCGTACAGAGAATAGAATATACAACACCTCGTTGTTCAAAAGTATTAATGGGACTCGCTTGCAGAAAGTGTTAGCAGGTTGGACGCCAACCGCTATGCCGAAGTCCCGCAACATATGCCGTAAAACATCCCTCAGTTTCGGTATGTACGAAAGTGTCACAAAACCATCTGTGTTTAAATGGGTCACCTGTTTGGGGCAAGTTGCCTGTCAATCGCGTAGAATCCAGTTGGGGTAGCCGTTAAATTTCAAGGCTTGACGTTCCTTTGCCAGTTCCGCCTCGCAGTCGTCGCTATGAGTACACAAGCGTCGTGCCTCATCTTTTAAGGAACGAACCATTCCTCTTTTCTGGTATGTAGGGTGATGAGATCGAAAATTAAGATACCTGCCGGTACTCGCATGAAGGCGACCTGTACAGGACGTCGAAACGTTGGAATAAAAATATAATTGCCATAAGAGCACTATAAACTTGGTATTATGCCTGTAAGCAACAGCTTATTTATAGTTTGGGTCATCTAATTTCAATATCAATAAGAAAGAAGACAGACTCGTACCTGAACGCTGTTTATTGAGTTGAGTTAGTTTAATTGGCTTGATGAAAGAAAACATAGCGCCACATGGACATCGAACAGTTACCAAGTCGGAGCGTAAAGCAGTGGAGGCAACAATTGGTGGATCATGACTAAACGCGCTACAGCTACATCAGTGATTCTTAACTGCTACTTGTTTTGTGGCCCTCACCAGACCCCAGAAAGTTACTAAAGATTATTGTTACCTTGAAAGCTGCAAAAGCAAAAAATCGATGTCGTGAAATTTACTATTTATGTTTACAACGCAGCATATTTACACACTACTATTATTCAACCCTTACGTATAAAGGTAATTGTTTATGGTAAAAAGTAGCTATTCAGATGCTTGTTCTTAGCTGTTATCCTGCATTTTTCTTTATTTCGTTTTCGGGCTCCTTAAACGCTTGAAAAACTACCTTTCGGCCCCGGCAATAAAAAAGGTTAAGAACCACTGAGCTACACCGTATTCGGGACTATTACAGTATATACACGTTTGACTTGGGCGTTTTAAACAAACAACAATCGCTTTAAAGTATGCCTTGGTGGTTAATTACTTGCATTTGTGCCATTATCTGCTTTCTGGCTTCCTCCATTCGATCTCGATGCGTGATAATAGCGGGGTTGGACGTTGTGGGCAGGCCGTGCTTCACTGGAGCGATTTCGCAAACTGGACGTTGCTGTTGTTGTTGTGTCACCAGCATGTGCTGTACGTATAGTGGGGTTTCGGGTTTAGTTTGTCCGAAATAACAGGTATTTAAACATACAAATAACTGGTGTATTACATCACAAAGCAATTAAGGTCAAGAATTACTTGCTATGACGTTACACACGCTTGACGTTGTATTATGTTGCTCTATCGAACTTGTGTTTTGTAGCAATGGCGTCGTTATTGATGCTTACAAAATGTGAATAATTTGACAAGAATGTTGCAACGTACGCAATATATTAATATCAGACTGCAAGTGATAAACATCTCATATGATTTACAAGTTAAACATAAAGGCAATTAAACTTTTGAAATAGCGGTCGGGCAAATTCATGACATCGTGTCGCTAGGTGGCACTAACAAGTCGTTATCATGTCTCTCATTTGGTGGCGGCAACTGAACAGCAAAAAGTAAATCAACTTACATGAATTGTGGCCACCTTTCAAACTCTCTTGGCTTTGTTGATGGTGTATCGGACTTTGGACTTTTTAATTCAAAACATTTTAATTCGTATAATTGTCGTGTCACATCATCACGGTCAACCCCGTTCATAACTCGCCTTTTTCTACACAAAAGCTTGACCGGCTGTTAAAACTGTTGAAACCTGTTTTACTTATTAATGCATCGGTCAATTACTGCTTAAGGCTATCGTTTTATCGTCCCCTTACGTGTTAACGTGAAGCAACGTTTTAAACTGCTTCCAGCCATGTTAAACTTGACACTTCTATAAGCAATTTAAAGAATAATTACGGTTTAGAACATAGTTAATCTTTTCGGGCGAACGTTTTACAGCTAAGCCCGTATAACGAGATTTGACCTGAACGCTATAAAGATCGACGAATTTTAGACTTAAAATCAGTTATCTAAAGTTACCTTAAGTTACCTTAAGCTACCTTGAGTGACTAGAGTACGCATTAGAACTGATGTCTCACAGTTGATTCGTGCGCGGTGACTTTTGTGTTGCGTGTTTAGCCGCAAGAGGCGCTTTCGTGGTATGCCTTATTAAAATATAATGTGGGAACGTTAATTTAGCTTTGCGTCTTGTTGTTTGTTTAGGTAGTGATAGTTTAATTATTAGAGTCAGATAAACGGAGTGTGTTCAATTGTCTACCCACTGGGTCAGTACAAATTTGGTGACGCCCTCTGACGTGATGAAATTTATTGTCGCGCATTTAATCTTCTGATAAAATCGCTATTAATAACGCCTAAATTAATGATGCAGACAATTGCTAGTTTCGTTCCCGTTTCTGTAAGCGCTGCGACGCATTGTTATAGTACGCCTGTCCAGTCTGTATGGATTTCACCAACGGTATTGTATTACTCTGAGACTGAGATACGCCCAGATTATTCTGTCAAGTTTTCAGATAGAAACCAGGCAGCATCGCCGTTTTTGCCACGTAGCCAGGCACCGTGTAATGCACAGTATTTTACACCTCGCTATCAAATCAATTCTGCGCCTGTTGGGATTGATGAACTTAATTTACCTCCCATGTGGACGGATACGGTAAAATTTTGGTTTACAACGGTGGAAAATATTTTCCAAAGACACCAGGTAACGTCCGACGCTGAGAAATTCTGTTTAATTGTCTCTGTGTTGAACCAGGCACAAGCGCAAAAGGTCAGCCACGTAATTTTAGGTGCTGTTGGTGGTTATCTTTCGTATGACGATCTAAAACAGGCTCTGATAAAGGCTTTTGGCGTTAACCCTGTTGCCAAGGTAAATGAGTCGCTTCCCGATGTTACGTTGGAAAGTAAGCGCCCTAGTGTCTCTGTTGATAGTTTGGTTCCTCAGGGCGATAACCAAGATCCAGTACCGGTCGCCGAAAAGTTGTTAAATCACTCGTTTTTGGCGCCTGATTACGGTTTGTCCTTGGAAGCATTGGCTGAAAACGCGTATGAAATCGCATCGTTTAGCGAACCAACGAACTTTCAAGCGTTTAAGGTGGCTGAAAAGGACACAATTGTCGCCGGCAATAAAAGTGTCATTGTCGACGCGTGCCGATTCCAGCAACTCGTCAGACGAAACGCCGGATTGTTTAGATCCGCAGGCGATCTGAGAATCGGATAGCAGATAAGTATAATTATTGATTGACTATTGTTTACGGACGAATTTGATTACCTTAGCTATGAATGGTCGCGAGAACACAGTTACTGTCGATAGGCTTAAGGTGGCTAATCTTCCTACTATTGAAGGCATAACCGATGCCACTGTGTTATCTAGACCCCCTGTTGATACTTCTGTCACTGAAACTATTCCTATATTAACTAGTCCAACTGTTTATATAGATTCTAGAGTAGATACCGGTGACTTAAGTAACACTTCTGCCTCTGCACCACCAATTGAAATATCTGAACAAGACCCTCACATTACTCGAAGAGGACGTATAATCAGAAAGCCCCTTCGGTTTCGAGATTAAGCAAGAACTTGAAACAAAATGCATCAATTTGGTATTTTAATTTCCACATTACTTTTGTGCGATATAGCTCAAAGTGGGACGCAACAATTTAAGCTCTGTCATGAAGCATTATTTAAAGGGGAATATGCCATACCTGAACCCATAAATTGTAAAAGGGCAGATGCACCAGTCTTTCAGACATGTTTTGGCCGACTTTACAACCCTTCGGCAGACTTCATTCGGTTAGAGGTATATTCGTGTCAAATTTTTGAATCGACATACGAATCCCATTATTATTTTTTTGGAGGTAAATTTCATACTAAGAAATCTGTAGCTATTGCACCCCCGTCCTCAGGTGCTTGTGAAGATTGGCAACACACTCATACTGCACCTTTGATTGGACGACTTAGTAAAACTAGTGATAACGTTTGGTCTTCTTCTAATGAGATTAAAGTAACTTATAAATGGCCTACATCTTCAAAAGGTGTTATTCATAATGGTATTTTAACGAAATCCACTATCTTATACGATCCTATTCATAAACAAATGAAAGGTGCTTTGGGAATTATGTCTAAGTGTAACATACATAAGGGTAGTTGTGTTGTCGGAACTAGGTTGTTCACGTGGAAAGTGCCCAACCGAGTTGATTGTCCCGTTGTTACGCCTTTGGGAACTCATGGTTTGACCTTGCATTATCGGCATACCGGCAATTTATATCGTTTGGAAGTAAAAGAATTAGGTTTAAGTATTCACCATCAAACCATTTGTTCTAAAGCCATTCGGGATTGTTATGGTATGATTATTGAACCCGCACAATGTAATGGTACAATTCGATTACCACTAATGATCAATAAAGCTAATTTTTCAACTCCTAATGGTGGTCCGGATAATGTTGGACTTTTTATTAACGAAGCAATGGATACTGTTTCTGGGACAATAAGTCAACTCACTTCTGATATTCATTTCTTAGAATGTCAAACACAATCACTACTAGCAACTATATATACACTCTTGGCCAGACAATATCCTGGCGAAATATTAAGTAAACTTTTAGGAGGACAAAGAGCCGGTATAACTGTAGGAGATCTAATGACAGAACTCTCTTGTGAAGTTATTAATGGAATTATAGTAGAAGATTTAAGACATAAAAACCTGTTTGCAACACGACCCTTAATTAAATATGTTGACTCTAAAGGTAACATGTCCGTAGGACAGTTATACAGGGATGGTTTTGTTTATCCAACTGTTAAATTTGTAGAAAATTATGCTCCGGGTAGAGTAATGTCTTTTAGAATTAAAGATACATATTACGTCTATGACAATTATACTCTAGCTCACGTTGACTCTAAAGTTGACTTTATAACACCTACTTTAGCACCTGTTAAATATCACCGGGAAGAATTAGATTTTCAACGGTATGAAGATAATTTGCCACGACCGAGTAGCGGTTTTGAAGATTTAAACTCAATGTTGGCGCTTCTCAGCCAGTCCCGCCTAACAAACGATAAACTTTACCAGTTCATTGACAGCAACACCGATCCTACAACAGAAGCGGACGTTTCATATTTGTCCTCAACTCTGGAAGCAGCTTCGAAGAACGCACTTCTACATTTGATCAGCTCAATAACCTCGCCATTTTTATGTTTTATCTTTGTAGTTATATACATTCTAGCAGGAATATGGGCAGTTTTGCTCACCGGATGGTTTATCAAGGTCTACGGCAGACTTGCATTTGACAAATTGATGGAGCTAAAGAACGCTCGACAAAATGAACAACCGGACGGTAATAATTTAGCTGACCAAGTACAGGCACAGCCCTTGTACCCTAAGTTAGCCTAAACGGACATGACACTCAGTTGTATAACAACTACCTTGATATTGGAAAAAAAACGATCATAACATTCGTTCTAAGTACCTAGTAGGTTGACCCTGTATAAAAATAATTTTAGATTTGACATGACTATATGTGAAACCAAAACGGTAAATATGACATTGTGTTTAATCAATTAAACGTGCCAAGGAAAAATGCAGGAGAATGCTACAGTAATAAAGCGGAAAGATGTTAAAGCAAATGCAAATGGCCTTGACACTATAGCGCCGCCGCGCGCACGCGTTCATCGAACGCCAAGCCACTGGTTCATATTGAACTTTATAATTCAATGAGCACAGCTCAAAGCAGCATTGCTGCTCAGTCGCTAGGCCAAATGCCGCCTAAAAAGCAATTGCAACTCAAACGAGATTGATTGCCTAAAAATCCTTACCTTGCCTCGACGGCAGCGCGAAAATATAATAATCTGTCATAGATTGGCCTGTCGGTCGAAATGGCGAGAGTAATACCTCAAAATGCGACTCAACAACTCACAACCGCAGATTGCAAAAGCACTGCAAAACCCTTACAAGTGGGAGGCTGCAAAGCCAAATTTCACATGTAAAATCAAGTCGCCAGCACAGCTACGCGTCAAACGGTAAAAAAGCTTAGCAAAAACTCTGAAAAGTACGGCAGCTCGTTTAATTTCTTATAAGAATTCGAAGCAGAAACACTTGTCAAATGTCAAAACTATTTTTATTTGTATATCACAAACCTACATAGTACTTAGAATTTGCGCCTTTTTCAATCGTATTGTATATATATACTTAATCAAAATTATATCCCTTTTGAAAAAAAAAGCCCTTATATAATCATTGGCGTGAAAATTTGCCGCGCGAAATGTTAAGTTTAGATTACAGACGTTCGAAAAACAACGTGCGAATTCAACTGTTCGAATCACACCGGATCAACTGTTCGCATCACATCAATCAACATTCGATCACAACTCCATTTGTACATGATCTCGTTCGAAAACGCGAACAACATCGTCAACTGGAGTTCATTCAACAACTACAAACAATATTCACCACACAGCGTGATATCCATCAAGCAAGAACATCAAATGGACAAAAATTTCGGCACAATCAACATTTGACTTTGGAGCACGAAGCGTCAAATCGGAAACAATAAACGGACAACAAACTAATTCAGAAAACATCATCCAGGAGAATCTCTCCCGGAAAACATTTCACGGGACGGAGAGTGATGTATCGGACTTTGGACTTTTTAATTCAAAACATTTTAATTCGTATAATTGTCGTGTCACATCATCACGGTCAACCCCGTTCATAACTCGCCTTTTTCTACACAAAAGCTTGACCGGCTGTTAAAACTGTTGAAACCTGTTTTACTTATTAATGCATCGGTCAATTACTGCTTAAGGCTATCGTTTTATCGTCCCCTTACGTGTTAACGTGAAGCAACGTTTTAAACTGCTTCCAGCCATGTTAAACTTGACACTTCTATAAGCAATTTAAAGAATAATTACGGTTTAGAACATAGTTAATCTTTTCGGGCGAACGTTTTACAGCTAAGCCCGTATAACGAGATTTGACCTGAACGCTATAAAGATCGACGCATTTTAGACTTAAAATCAGTTATCTAAAGTTACCTTAAGTTACCTTAAGCTACCTTGAGTGACTAGAGTACGCATTAGAATTGATGTCTCACAGTTGATTCGTGCGCGGTGACTTTTGTGTTGCGTGTTTAGCCGCAAGAGGCGCTTTCGTGGTATGCCTTATTAAAATATAATGTGGGAACGTTAATTTAGCTTTGCGTCTTGTTGTTTGTTTAGGTAGCGATAGTTTAATTATTAGAGTCAGATAAACGGAGTGTGTTCAATTGTCTACCCACTGGGTCAGTACAATGGAATTTTCACATTTCTTCTTTCTGAAAATGTCTTATTCACGTTAAGTCATATATTTTCAAATCATTTCTTTGTAATTAAACAAATTTCAAACAGAACGTAAGGCTACATTGGCCCAATTAAGTCATGTATTAATATTTAGGGATTTCCATTGAACGGGATTGAAGTGACGGGGAGTTTAATTGCGTTTCTTAATATCTTGTGTATAAAGATCGACGGTATCCGCCTGTCGAACGACGATCACATCGAAAACAATAAACGAAATATCTACAAAACCTAGAAAACGGGGTCATAACTGTTGTGTAACAGACAGTTTTGAGATTTTATGTTGCCTTGATAATGACTTGAAAATTGTTCAATTTAACATAGCGATGCAAACTAGTCGCGACTTCTTATAACATTGAGCAGATGTTTCAGTATTGGTAAATGTTAAATTGGGATTGTATTCTACTTCGACATTAACTGTATTCGATTTATATTAGCTAAGTCACAATTTAGATTATTTACCTTGTGTTGAAACAATCAAGTCCCGCCTAAACCTGTTGCTCCACTGTGAGTTTGCACAAGTTTCAACATTAACCGAACCAGCAAAGGTTATTATCGGCGTCCGATCGCTCGGCAAATATTGACATCACTGATGGAGGTTTATGACGTCGTCATTCCAATTAGGAGGCTCCCATGTATGCTTCCAGATAATGCTAATACAAACATAAACTGGTTAGCACGAAATGCAAAAGCTTTCCTGGTTTAAAAATGGATCTTTTTTAAAAAACGCTTCAATATATTGTTGAAATAAAAAAATCTTTTTGAAAAATAATTAAAATTTATGAAAGAAGTAAGATTTTTAGCAGTTTCTAAGTTTTAATTATTGTGCAACAATTATATATAATGTTAATTTTTTTGTCGAGTTTGTTTGATGTGCACTAAACTCATACCTTTCTATTAGTATCAGGGACCTTTGTTTAAGCATAATTGCTGTTTTGCTGGAAGGTGTGACTTTATCAAACTGACTTTTACTGCAAAGGGACAAAGATTTGATCAGGAATACTATTTCAAATATCTTCTACACTTTGTGATTTTATATCACACAATGTCATTTCATTAAGGTTTTGTTCAGTAAGAATGCTTACATAATGTAATTGTGTGCCAACACGTCTAGCAAGGCAATTCGATTGTTTACACAATCCCACAGATTATGCAAATTGGTTTGAGCGTTTTTTTATTAAACCCGAACCCGAACCACTAATTACGTTTTCCTAAAAAAAAACGATCCGGAGTTGAACCCTATATTTGGTTCGGCATTGGACCCGAACCAGTAAAAAATCCAGTCTGTGAACCAAAGCCTAGGAACTCCGAACCGAACCTGAACCCATAATAACAGGCGTTCGACTCCCTGGTTTGAGCACTAACTTTTGGCATGATCGTCAACTTTGAGAACTTCCCAACTTTTGCTTGTTGAGAAATATCTGGGTCCATTAAGTGACAACTAGCCTTCCAATTTTCTCTTCGGTGGATTTTGTTTCACAGATGAGTTTGAATCCAATGATCTATTTGGGTCGTTATCTTTACCATTAAACAAATAATATTTGAACTCAAACAATGAATTGTTCAAATTTAGCATTTTAACACAACAGTGAATTTTACCTTGTTGCTAAGAGTAATGCTAAGACAAAGATTTCAACATTTTGTATGAATTCAGCAGTTTTAGCGTTTTTCCGAAGTTTGGAATAACAATTCAATCATCAGCAATTACTAATTGTCAAACGAGTGCGTTTTAAAATTTTACTCATTTTACAGTCTGAAAATTTCCCGGAACGTCTATACATATTTCTACATAATTCAAATAAAACAAACAATTACAAAGGTCATTGGAACCCGTTCTGGTTTTCCATTCTTTTAAGTGGAAAACTTTCCCAGACAAACCAACAAACAAATAGAACTTAGTTTTCTCCATCACGCCGCCAAACCTTTGCCACCGCTAAAAGATTGAGAACAAAAACGGATCCAACGGAATACGGTTTAAAATACGCTGCATTTGCGGTAAAAAATGCTTCGGTAAAAGAATACGCTGCATTTGGGGAGAAAATGTTTTTTAGTAGTTAATCTACTTCACTACTGCAACGTACTAATCTGTTTTCATTAGGTTTTTGATCTCTTTTCATATAATGAAGAAATTAAATTTTAAGCCCCATCTTTAACATGGAATGTAATGTATGCGACCCAAAGTTCATAGGTTCCCAACCCCTGATCTGCCTTTAAAACATTTTTGAGTTCCATTAGTTCTTGGAGTTATCTGTAGATCAGAACGATAGGTGTTTCGTACGTGTTAGCTCGTGTTTAAACATGTTGGTGTTCTGATTTAGCGACAATTTCGTCTAAATAAATGTCACAACCTCGTAAACGTACGACAGAGGTGGGCAAATGCACATTATATGTTGTGCGGTCTCAGTTGAACGAAATAGATAAACTGTAGATGTTAGTAATTATCGCACAATTAATTCCAGAGTGTTTTGAACAATCCTTTCAACAACAAGTGCAACGAACAATTGCTGTTCATACTAGAGGCCGATCCACAAAATGGTTTGCCAGCCCCGGGTTAGAGCGTTGTAATTCGATGTAACCTAAGCCTATATTTTCTGCAGACTTTTGATATATAACATGGATGCTCACATCAACAAACATAGCGGCCTGCACTTTTCATGTTTGCTTCCATCTAAATGCATAATTAATTAGCCATACCACATACAGTTCAAGTTTTGCAGCTTTGCAGGGTAGAGTACGTTGTGTCAGTTGGATTATTAAGTGTGGTAAGAAATCCAGAGTAATTAACAGTATCAAATGTAATGTTTACTTTTGCTGATATCAAACCCAGTTTTGATAAATTTTGTACTGTGAGTTTGCCCAAGGTTTACCATCATCTGATCGGGTAAAAGCATTCTACCAGTGAGCAGTGACCGAAAGCTCGTTAAATATTGATAATTTTGTAAGGTAAAATGACCATTTTTGTATTGTAACTACAAAACCAACACACATTCTGCCCAGGTTTGGTAATACAGGAAAAAACTTGCACAGACCTCCTGTCAAAATTTCTACCTGATGTATTTGTTCTGGGCCTGATGTATTTGTTCTGGATTTCTACCTCTGGGTTTTCGTATTTGTTCTGAGAATCTAGCGATGAAGTTTGCAAACTTCGCATCAAGGAATTAAGCACGTCGAGTTGTTATTTCGATCAGTTTAGCCTGAAAATGTATCCTTGTTATTAAATTCGGGCGCCAGAATTCGTTCACTTATATACATGACCTTCAGGACAACTGTGTGTGCAAACAAAAGTTGTGTCTCTTTTTCCGGCCGGTCTGCATTTTATTGCTCAGTCATTATTTACAAACATTTTGCCACAAACCGATCCAGTTAACGCGTTTCTGCCAACGCCGGCTTGGCAAACATTTTCTGACGAAGATATGTTTTGTGCTACCCAATGTATATATCGTCTTGTGGCGATTTAAAACTGCTTTATGAACGTGTGTGAAATGGTCGTTTTTAAAGTCGGCTAGTCTAGTAACAACTAAATGTTTTTAAACTTGTTGTTACTATCAACACTGACTGATTTGCACAGACCACATGGAAACCCTTCACTCTAATATAGTTACCCTGTATTGCCATTCTACACAACCAATGTGGCCTGTTCATGGTGGTTTTCACACACAAATACCGTTTTCCATCTCATTGGGTTGCACGATGGGGTTCGGATAATATATGTGAATGTGACAGGTTGGACGATTTTTTGCCCGACTTTGTTGCTAACAGCCCCAGCAACAAAAACACTAATATCAACACATTTACTGAATTTATTAAAATCTGATGACGTCATACAAAAATGACGTCAAATCGCTCATTAACACAACTTAACCCTGCGAAGCGACAATCCGGATATCGATGGAAAGGCCCATCCCTCCTCTGACCTTGCACCCTTACTGCCCTCCCAAGTGTGTGCGCCACCCAGCGATTGTCTGAACAAAGGAGTCTTTTGTCGTATTATGAGGTCACTACAGATTATGGTAAATATCTTGGTTCGATGGAAAGAGTAATAACTTAATTCTTGATCGTTCGCACACGATTTCGATTTGACACCTCGAAAGGTCTGTCGTTGAGAGCTGCCCCAAGGGAGGCACCTCGAACCAAGTGTACTTTTTTAAACAGAATTCGCGACCTTGCTTCGCAAAGAGTAGAACGCATAGAGCCACAATACGGATATCGTTGGAAAGGTCCATCCGTATTCTCGGTCTTGCACTTCCACCACATGGTTAATGTTTTTATAGCTTCTTGTTTTATTTTCAATGCAAAACAAATCACGTATCTAGCGACGACGCATATTGAATTTGTCTAATAAAACGTTTTACATACATTGTGTAAAACAAGAGTGTAAATCTCGTTTTATTGATGAACGTGACGATTAGTTACGCCATTTGTCATTATTTTTGCTTTTTTATTTACCGTGCAGCCGTATCCTGAGGCTCAGTAATTAACATTTTTGTCCAAAAATCAAGCAAATGCGCATGCGTTTACCGTTGTGTAAATACGTTGCACTTGGTGCTTTCAAGCTAGTTGAAGGTGTAGTTCGTTGTGTCAGGTTTGGTATTTGTGTTTATATAGTTTACAAACAGCGGAAAGTTAGTGGTAAAAACTAAAAGCTATCACTGCTTTAAGATGTTGTGTTAATACACAACGAACTAGCAGGTTTACAATTTGATTGTAAACGTTCAACACGTGAAACGAGATGAAGTGTGTTGACACTGATGTAAAGATAAAAAACAGGTATATGTTATTTTTAAACGGAGAAAAAGCGGAAAAATAAAGTATCAATCAGAACAACTTACAGATTTAGCTTTTTAGTGGTGCTCTATTGAAAAAAACATAGCGCGTGTAATAAAACTGTATATAGGCGGACAACTAAACTAATCATTGTTAAATTCGAGGTATCAATTTAAAATTTGTGACGTGACAATACGACGAAAACCACCTTTGTTTAGATAATTGTTGGCTGGCGCACGTACTTGGGAGGGGAAAGTGAGGAGTTGCAAGGTCGAGAGGAGGGATGGACGCTTCCAACGACACCCAGATTGTCGCTCTGCGCGGTCTACTTTTTGCCCAGTAGGCTCACGAACTCTCCTGTTAGATATTGTGTATACCTCTTCAGTACTTCGCTCGTATGGGATATAAGCAGAGTTGCCATACCGTCCTTATTTCTATGATTTGCCCTTATTTTGAAGGGCAGTGTCTTAGTAAACTTATTGCAGTGCTCTTCAACCTATTTAGCGACACGGAACCCCCAAGGTGTTTTGTCAAACTTTGCGGGGCCCCCCGTAAAATTATTTTGAAACAATGTATCTTAAAGAGGGTGTATCAAAAAACATACATTTTTACGTAACACACCTCAAGCACAATTGATCAATGATGTAATCAAAGTTAATTAGATTGTACAAGCGACTAAGCGAGCATTGCTGTCCGCAACAGTGATATTTGAATCATTCATGTTTGAATTGCCCTGCGAACCCCGGTGCGGCCCTTAAAGTTCGCGGAACCCCTGCAAGGGTTGTACGAAACCCTAGGGTTCAGCGGAACCCCGGTTGAAGAGCACTGACTTATTGTACTCATTTCTAAGAAATGTTGTTGTTTTTGACCTGAGTCCTTATTATGTCTTGTTTTTTTACAATTACAAGGAACAAAAGTAGTGAAATGACAGTCGAATCCCAGCTACAGGTAAAAGTAAACTTAGACCTGAGCTGTTGTTTAGACCTGAGCTGGATAAACGAAGTATTTTCTACAACAAAATAGCATGGCATATGATATGTCATGGCCCAAGGAAGGAAATGCAAAGATTTGTTCAAAACCGTTTGTTTCATTTTTTTATTTGTTCTTATTTGGGAGTCCATGTCGATGGCAACCCTGGATATCAGTAAGAGATAAAAGGAACCCAATATTGTCATAATTTGCGGATGCATGGAAATCTTATGTCTAATTGTGAAATGAAGTTTTTGATTGATTAGTATGCAATATTAATATTCTTCAATGCCAGAAAACTACTATTGTTGTAACGATTTGAACGAAGCGGTTTTACCTTAAAATTTGTGTTGAATGGTACCTTACTCATGTTTTAGGGCAGGGACACAACGATCGTGTTGCACTTGTTCCGGTCACATGATTAACCTTGTTTGACAGTTGAAAAAGTTGTGTTAATGAAGAGCGATTGACGTCAGTTTTTGATATGACGTCATGACAAGGTATTATGACGTCATGTATAAAGTTTTGGATATTTCGCAAGATGCTGTTTATTTGAGAGCCTGTATAATAATATGTTGACGTCATTGTGTTTGGTCAAAAAAATACACCAAACCTCTGCTAACTTGCAATTATGTGATGTTTATTGGTTTTGAGTACTGTCGATTTCAACTTAATATTTTATTTCACAGATGTGGTAACAAAAATCACAAAACTTATCTCTGTGTGAACTATGGCAGACGAATTCCGCACTGTAAGTCATTATTACATCTTCATTAAAATAAGAATGTTTGAAATATTATTCCTAGTTTTATGTTTCAGTTGCGGGATTATGAAGCCCAGAAAATCTTATGTGATGTTCAGCGTGCAGAGGCTGGTCGTGGTGGTTTTGGAAAAGTTATCGTGGGAAAACATGAATTTGCAGGATTTGTTGCAATTAAATATTTTCCTGTAAATGGAGGTGAAACAGAACAAAGAGCAATTAAGAAAACGTAAGTGAATGTTTTAATTCTACAAATATGAACATGGAATCATTTGTGAGAGTCCTGAAGCCTTCATGTAGGCTAACAAACATACCACATTCATATATAAAAAACAGTACATCAAGGCTATTAGAGCATATATACTGAATCAATTCAGTCTCCCCAACATTGCCACGCAGTAAGGCACAGGCACAAAAAAACTAGCCTGTGGTGGGATTTGACTTGAATACAGTTACTAATTCAGGGCCATCTTTTTATGTAGAAATTTTTGCTTTATTGAAGGGTACGTCATGAATACAACATGTTGCTTCGATCTCACCATAAAAACATTGCCGATGTTTTTGGACTTACAAAATGGCGTGGAGCCATAGGGATCGTAATGGAATATTATGAAGCCGGCAATCTACGAGTTCTACTTTTGAGCAACTACATTCCACTGGGATGGTCCCTGCGACTTCGACTGGCATATGAAATTACAGATGGGGTTTCATACATTCACAATAGTGGAGAAGACAAACGCCTAATCCATGCAGATATGAAACCAGAAAACATTCTCCTCACAACTGGCTTAAATGTCAAGATTGCAGACTTTGGTTGTGCCATGTTGGCCAGTTTTACTGGATCAACTGCAAACCAAAATCCTCCAAAAACACAAGCAATGACATTGTACTATGCAGCTCCAGAAAAGGTTCTTCGGGATGCCCCACCTAAAAAAGAACAAGATGTTTTCAGTTGTGGTGTCATTTTCCACATGTTGATATTTCGAATGAGTCCATATCTATCTGAGTACAGTAGACAGGAATTTCGGCAAATGGTGGAACAAGGTATCCGACCAAACTGTGAAGCAATCCAGGAATTAAAAAGCATATGCAGTGACAATGACAGAGTCATAGTTGAGTTGATGGAGAGAATGATGACCAGATGCTGGGAGCAAAACCCAACTCAACGTCCCAACATGCTGGATGTTCGAGATGAATTCCAACAACATCTTGCCACACAAGACCCGGCAATGATATCACGACAAGTGGCAGATGCTGTCGAGGAAATGGAAATTATGCATCCTGCAGCTGAACACAATCCAACTGTTCCACTTCACCAGCTTAATCCTACCACTGGAGAGTTTCGTGGTCAAAGCATCCAACCACCTCAGCCGGGAGAAAATCCTTTCCAGTCTCAAAGTCGTAAATACAAAAATATGCTTAAACAGTGTAAAAGTAAACCATCAAGTTTGTGCCACTGTAAAGTATTATTACTTAAGTTTGACTAAATACCATATATCAAATGTTAGTGGGTTGTCACCATTTTGTTTTACTTCTTTTTTCTTTGTAGAACTTCAGAACATCCAGCCAACTCCTGTTCAGCCTCAACAAAATCCTCAAGTTCATTTACAACATCAAGGTCAGTTAAAAGCTGATCACAATAAAAAGAAAAATGTGTTTGTTTTACTGTTTCTAACTAAAAATAATTTAGATAGTTGTGTGGAAACATGTATTCATCCCATTACGGAAATAGCGAAAAACAGTGTTACCTGTACAAATAACTGCTGCCCTTTGTGTTTATTTGTTTTATTTTATCCTCAGGACACTGGTTTTCAGCTTTTTTAAAATTGGTGACTGCAATTTGATTTAACCCATTATAGCAATAACACTTTAGTTGTTTGCTGGGGAAATCACAGCCAGTCAAGATAGGATTAGACTGAATAATATTGTGATGATTAAAGGGGATTATGATTTCTTAATGGCTCATAAACATGCCACTGGTGACACCTATTTGTGTGGTATGCACGCTTACTTTAGTTAATAAATATAACAGCATAGGGTTTGGATTATAAATACTTTTATCCAACCCTTTCAATATATTGTAGATTCAGTGTTATAGGATGCTAAAATTTGATGAACTTAGTTAATATAACACAATATACTGATATGATTAATAAATTTATGTCCAAGACAAATACTTTTATTCCCAATAAAAAAGCTGTCACAACCCCTAGTAGTAGAACAAACAGCCCCATGGGGTTGCAGCCCTCGAGTTAAAAACCTATTATTTTGCCTATGTTTATTGCATGTGACATATATAGCATTTGATTGAAGCCATCAAAAGACAGTTACACGTGATAAGAAAATGACTTTTTTCTTGCGACGTAGGTCAGGGTTTAGGACAAACAAGTCCCAGAAAAATAAAACCCATCCAGTAGACTGTACTATCCATGCCGAAATGTGATTTCAATGTTTATCACCTGACCAGGCATAATGTGAAGAGCCCATCTTAGACTAAATATCATTGACTTTGACTGAATTTTGTTTACTTTAGGGGAAAATCCTTCACCTGAACCAGCTTGGAGTCAGTCAAACATTACTGCTCCCAAAACTATGGAGAAAAAAGGTACAAAAGTTTATTCTGCTGTCCTGAATATTTATGGAAAAATAAATCAGCTTGCTGTATTTCACCTGACAAAAAACAAAAGCTGTGCACACAGTTATGTATGTTATTGAAAAAATAGAAGGTTATGGGTACTGCCGGCACTAATATTAAACAAGAAATACCAACCACTAATGAATATTATTACTGCTTGTGTACAATAGTATATAATATAATATTGATAACAGAGTTGAATTGTACTTTCCATTTAAAGTTCTTGAAAGCATCCAACAATTCCAGGTTGAACCTAGAGAAAATTTGCTAGAGCAGGGGTCACCAAACTTTTTTCGCTGCGGTCCGGATAAGTTTAAAAATGATTTGCGTGGGTCGCATAAGGTTTACATGTACTACCACCATCTTCCTAAACTTAGCCCGCAAGGCAATTTTTACAGAGGCGCCAAGATGATATGGTCTTTCCACAACCCCAATTAAAATCTGGTAATGTGACTGTTAACTGATATAGTTATACCCATCTTACGAGCAATCCTTGTATATTATGTCACAAGTTACAAACGAAGGCATTTATTTATGCACAATTAACACCTGTAGTCTTGTTTGTGATGTAACAAACTGACTTTGGATCAATCCTGGGCCTTGTAATCCTGTGAAACTAGGTTAAATTATTTCTACATATTGTGACAGGAAAACTTTTGTGAGGAGTAGTTTAATTAATGAATGTTACAAAGTTATCAATACGATATGGCAAACCAAAAAATGTGGTCGCTGGCCGGATGAAATGACCTCAAGGGCGGACCCGACCAAATATGTTTAGGATATTAGTTTCAGTAACATTGATAAGATGATTTTTTTCTCAGTTTATCTAAAACATACGATAAGTAAGGAAAATTGTTATCACAGTTTTGTTACAAGTGGAATTATAAACCCCATAGTTTTAATCACTTAATCATGGGATCGCAGACCCAAGAGGTCAGTAGGATGGTATCAGTAACTTACTGGATGGAAAAATTATAATTGCCATATTGGGTTATATTAGTGACATAGACAAGGTGATTCTTTAAATTTGGAATTTCTGAAGTTTCGATTGAAAGTTTTTTATTTCGCTGATAAAAACAACACAAACAGGAATATCCCAGATTTTAGTTTGTGCAGGTTGTTTAGACATTTTAGCTTGATTGGCTTCACAGGGCTATTTTCAATGCTGTCTAAAGCGACAGAGTGATATAGAATTTTAAACAGTTACTTATTATCGGTAGTTATGTAGGCTGAAAACTGATATATCCAAGTTTTATTGTGCAGAGGCAGTAATACGCTGAATATCGATGTCCCTACTGTCTGGGCCAGACCTAGGCATTTTACGGCCCGCGGGCCACATCCAGCCCGTTGGATGTCCCTGTCTGGCCCGCGTGAGGTTTAAGTAAATAAAAACATCAATCCAATATAGGTCTATTTATGCTATGCATGAAATACGGCAATTTTGCTGTTATTTTAAAAAGCCATTTGTTATTTATGATTACATAGTGATGCACCTGCGTAGGCGAACAAAGTGTGATGCTGGTCAAAATCATCATAAAACACAAGTTGTTCAACTCATTGTTACGTGATAAAGCCTATAGTGCTCTTTTGTGTCAAAATAATACAGCAGAGATGGGAAAAACACATAAATCTGATTTTTACAAACTGAAAAGATCAACCTAATTGAATAAAAACTTTGGGTTTTAACATTTCAGCGTAATATTGCAAGCTAAATTGCTATTTTTCATGTCTATTTGCCCGCTTATGTTTTATGCAAACTATAAATATTTGCATTACAACGCTCAAATGTAGGCTAGAATAAAGTTTAACCAAGTTATGGTTGGTTTGGCCCTCGGACATAAGTCAGGTTTTTTATGTGGTCTCTTTTAAAAATTAATTGCCCACCCCTGGTCTAGGTCAAAGTTTAGTGACCCTTGTTTTCAATAACATGAACAGGTAAAAGTTTCACATGAACTCGCTTCCAGTCATTCAAACAAAACTGCATCAATAACTTAATATAGTTAAAACGAAATGATTTTCTGTTTGTCTGAATATTCACAAAAAAATAAGTAATGTTTTAACAATGAATTTTCAACTTACTGATGAGATGTATTTTAATTTGTAGTGATTCAGAGCAATCAACCACCACATGTTCAGAAAAGAAAACGTCAATCAGAACATCCCAGTAGAAAAAGAAAACTGAGGGAAAAAATGCAAAATCGAGGAAATCCAGCAGGTCATTCACAACATCAAGGTAAGTTTAAACTAACAGGAAAAAGTGAAAAGCAAAAAGTTTTACAAACAAAAATAACTTTCAAACAGTTTGGTTTTGCAGATGTTTTGCTACTCCATTAGTCTTTTCATGTGTAAATAGGAATTTTAATAACTCAATCACACAATAACTGTCTTGATTTTAAATATTACAGAAGACTTTTTAATGAAGGGTCGCAGCATGTTTTCACATATTTTGTAATGGTATTTATGTAAACTTGACTATGATTTAATTTTTTTACATGTTTGTTGCTTTATCAAGTGCACTTGGTTGAACTAGTTTATGTTAAACAGGGGGAAGTCCCTCATCTGAACCAGGTTCCAGTCAGTCAAACACTGCTGCCCTACAAGATATAAAAAGTAATAAGGCTTGGTTTAGTTTTTTTAGCATTAAACTGTGTAATTGTTTTTTTTTTTTGCATTCATGTGTTGACTTTCAGGGCTGACATACTACTTAAAAAAATAATACTAAATATTATTAGTAAATAATATATCAAAAACAAGTAGATTTTTCAAACCAAAAATTACCTCACTTAGACTAGCTTCCAATGTTTACATATTTTGTATGTCTGTACAAAAAAACACATGTTAAGATTTATGCATCCTGTGGGCAATTTTAGTATCTTTGAAAAACAGCACAAGAAAGTAAAGTTACACAATAAAAACATCTAAATTGGAATTTATGTAACATCAGTTTACTAGACAAATCAACAAACACATGGAAATGGTTGGTTTGATTTAAAAATGGCAGGCCACAGTTAAAAACGTTAATACAAAATAAACAGAGACACATAAATAAATGACAAGGAATGAAAGTGTAGCAAAACTGTTGTAAAGTTTACCTTGATTATTTGATAATTATGGGTCCCCTTTCCCTGAAGGGGACACATGTTGATTTTACTCGATTTGTATTTTTTTTCTTCCCCCAAGTTTGTCCACCCTGTTTTGCAATGAAATGTGTGATTGGTTAGGGTAAAACTTTTACAGATGGTAGATATGGTCATGTAGATGTGCCATCTGCTTCGTTTGGCTTGATAACCCCAGTATTTACCCCGCTAGCCCTCTAAAATAGGTCAATTTTTAAACAATATTAGAATTGAATGAAATTTGGATAGCTTGTAGAGTACGTCATTTATAGCTGTCGATTGCTGTGTTTAACCCTGTAGCCCCAACATTTAGCCCACTAACTCAGAAAAGTGGTGAATGTTTTTAAACATTGTTCGAATGAGATGAAATTTGGACAGCTTGTAGGGTGTGGTATCGATAGTTGTCAATTGTTGTTTTTCAACCAGTAGCCCCAACATTTACCCACTAGCCCCCTAAATGGATGAAATTTTAAACAATGTCTAAATTAGATGAAACTTAAACAGCTTGTAGAGTGTGTCATTTATTGGTGTAGATTGTCGCGTTCAACCCTGTAGCCCAATCATTTACTCCACTAGCCCCCTAAAATGTATGAGTTATTTAAACAATGTCTGAATTGAATAAAATTAGGACGGCTTGTGCAGTTTTCCAGTAATAGGAGCTGATTGTTGTGTTTAACTCTATTTTCCCGCTATTTAGTCCTTTCTTTTTCTAATACAACATACAATAGAAAAACCTTTAAAAATGTATGAATTTGATGAAATTTGGATAGTTTGTACTTGATATGCATGTTTATTTATGCTCAGTACCGATCACTGTGTTTTACCTTACAACAGCAAACTTTCACATGGCATCAGTGTATATGCAAGAGCAATATGTGCTAAGCCACCCTTCTAGTTAAGGTTTTGAGTCTTAACCACTTTGGGGTAATGTAAATTTATTGTAAAAAAACATAACCCAATCCAAGTATGTTTTAGAGGAATTTGTTGTTGTTGGTGGATTGGGTTCAGAGAGAGATTGCGTGAAGTATAATGTCACAACAAAACAACATGAACATTTACCAGTAAGTTGGGAAAGTTTAAAACTTGCTCTTTATGCACAATAATAAAATATTAACAGAGTAGTTAAAATGTATCTGACATTTGTATTGATGTTAATTATTGCCCTGCGTATTTTAAGTGCAAACTGAGAGTTGCCAAATATTGAAATATGTTGCTTTGTTTAAAACTTTGCAGAAACTAAACAAACCAAGATGTGGGTCAACCTCAGTAAAAGTTGGAAACATAATTTATGCATTTGGTGGATATGATGCTGCAATAAAAAGTTGTGAAAGTTTGGCAACAAATGGACAATGGGAAATTGTGCATGAGATGTTGGAAGCTCGATGTGATGCTGCATCAGCAGTTATTGGAAGTAAGTGGATTGGGGCCAACACAATAAACTAAACGCTCATGCATGTAACAGGCAATGTTTGATGTAGAATTGTTCTTAAAATGAAAATATTTTAGCATTGGTTATTAAGTCAAAAAACTTTGCTAATACAAATGCAAACTTTAAAGTAATGGGTCAAAGTCAATGAATACATACATTTGTAAGATTGCTGTTATCTTAAACTAATGTATAAAAAAAATCAAACCAGTCGTTTTTGACATTTTACAAATCATTCCAAACTTTTGTGTTATTTTTCAAGCTTACTCTTAATCTTTTAAACCCTCCTATACAGCATCTGTGAAATCCTAAAATTTTATGTTTATATAAGCTAAACCATGTTTGTTAAAGTGCAATATTTTCACAAAAGCTCTTGTACAGCTTTATTAAACCCCAAAGATGACATTATACACAGGTTTAGATAAACTGTATTAAACATTTAGTCTTTAAAGTGTGTATAGGTTTCCAACAAAATGTGTTTTAGACAACATTTATGTGGCTGGTGGAAGGAATGATGTTGGCACACTTTCATCGTGTGAAGTTTTGCATGTGAACAGGAATGAGTGGAGCCGGATCCATGACATGACTAAGAGAAGATCACGCCATGGAATGTGTTCAATTGAAAGTAAGATGGCTGTTTGGTTATTAAACAACAAAATCTCTATTAGCAAACAAACTTGCAGATTATTTGTTGCTGTTATGAAGCTGACATTCAACTTGTTTGCAGCACTGTACTAATCTTACACAAACTTAAGTTGACATGATAAAGTGTGATAAATGTAATGTGACCAAAAACAGTAAAATGTAGGTCAGTTCTCATTCAACAGTCACATTTTAAGTGTAAACCAACCAATTACAAAAATAAATTAAAAAAACAGTTACACCAGTTGTAAACCACACTTGATAAACTGAGTTTAAATACTCTTGTTCTGAAGTTCTGTCCTTATTAAATAAATAACTTTAGAATTGGTTTTGGAAACAGACTTATACTGTGTTACACAAATACTGTTTTCAAATCCAAAACTACAATTTACATTATACATTAACATCAAATATGTTTACAAATGTGGGTTTCAGTTTTTTAGTTTTACGTTGACTATGTATATTGATCTGTGTGATATCACAAAGTATTTTACATAAACCTATTTTCAGATTCACTTTACTGTGTTTGTGGAGCAGAGGACAAATCCTGTGAACATCTTGATGTGAGAAGTGGGAAGTGGAATTCGATTCCACCAATGAATCATAATGTGACACGAGGTTTATCTTGTATTGCACTGAATGGAAAGATGTATGTCACAGGTAAGCATGTGCAAATAACTTATTAAAAATAACAATTGGCCAACACAGCTTAACAATGGAACCAAACTTGGCTTCAATTATGTCACAAGTAATGTTTAGTAGATTATCCGAAATAACAGATTTTACCAATTATTGATTTAAACTTTTTAACATGCACAGATTTATCATAAGTTGCACAAGTTTGCCCTGTTGGTCTGGAAAACAATAGTGTATATCTTGCTTGATAAAATTACCTGATTGAGAAAAAATGTATTGCAAAACTGTTAAACCTGTAGCCTCCAGTTGTCATCAATCTGTTTGAACCGTTTTATTCTGCATGCATGTTTAATAATTTTAGCTACCATTGATGTTTTACAGTGGTAACAGTTTTACAAAGTTTTCAAAACCAGCTTAAAAATGCCTTAATTCAGTGGTTCCCAAACTTTTTTGTTCTGTGGCCCAAACGCTATTTAATAGCGATTTGTGGCTCACCACATGCTGTAAATTTGGGCACCATCAATTTCTATAAAAAATTAACTCAAAAGCAGGTGAAATGGTTTCTAGCAATTTATGCCTTTTAGCTATATTTGCAGCTATTATTCAGTAAATTTCACTAAATGTTTTTCTTGTTCAATAAATGGCTACTTCTCAATTCCCGCTACTCACATGCTTGACTACTCACCCACTTTGAACTGCTATCTCCCACACAGCAGCTGAAACTCATTGTTAGGAGACAATGACCTTTCTTGCTAAATAATTATTGTTTTGCAAATATTATGTTTTCAAAACAAAACGCATGCCATAATATCTACACTGAAACAAAACAGTAGAATCTGTTCAAATAGCTCTGTGGCCCATTGAAAATATCTTGGTGGCCTAGTACTGGGCCATGGCCCACAGTTTGGGAACCACTGCCTTAATTAATGAAAACTAAAAGAAGTCAATTTTTTTAACAAAATACGTATGATGTAGTTAAACCTGAAATGGGCTGTCAATTTTGCAAAAGTGCTGTTTCAACATACCTTCTGTGTAATTTCACATTTTCTAGAGCATGAAGCTTAAGATTTTATAAAAGGCTTAAATTGATGAAACAGCCCCAAAGCATTTATTTATTATTATGTATTTGTGTTAGAATGTATTAGTTAGAACTATTTCTCCTAAAGTCTTAACCTTAAACCAATGTTTTCCAGACTAGGCTTGCAGAGCATCAACAAACTAATTTTTTGGTTCACTTCACACTTTCAGGCTCAAAACACGAACAGTGGTTGAAAGGAAATTTATTTGTAATTTTGGATTTGATGGTTAAGACAAGTTTCAGTAACAAATAAGATCAAAATAAAAATCTTTCATGGCTTACGAGTTCTCCGCAGCACACAATTTAAGAATCACTACTCGTAAATTCGAGCTTACTATAAAACAGGTGCAGTCAAGCATTTGTTTGATCCAAAACTGATAGTATACCCCTTTTCAATCTGATACCAGACTTATATAAGCATAAATTGATCCAAAGCAGGGAATAATGTTGTTTTGTACTGTGCTGTAATGGCCAAAACCTAACCCAGCTTTTCCGTTTTTTGATAATTTATTATTTACTTCTCACTATTAGCACATGAAATTACCAAGGTACAGTATTTGACAAGTGAAGTTTCAACGGTACCAGAACAAATTATTCGAACCTCGTTGCTACAATATATAACCAAAATGTCGTTAAAATGCTAATGAAGCAAATCACATATTCGACACAACCTATTTGTTCTCAAATATATACAGCTAACCTTCTAACGGGATAAAGAACTTGTGTTGCCATGGCAACTGAGTAAAAGTCTGCATCACGTTACATTTACCAAACTTTTGTGACAGGAACATCAGGTAGCGGTCCTGATACAATATTATCAGGCCAACCACCTATCCAACCAATAAATCAATTTATTTTAGCAAATAGATGTAAATGAGTTTTTTTTTTCACTGATTTTTCTTTTTTTTGCATTCAATGCAACTTAAGTGCATTAAAAAATAAATGAATTGTATACAGGAGGATTGCGATCATCATCACATCATGAATGTTACGATCCAGCTGCGCGAAAATGGACTACATTTGCACCATTAAACGCTGCACGTAGATATCATGGAGCTTGTGTGATGAATGGAAAGATTTATGTTGCTGGTGGATGGGATTCTGAGTAAGTGTTTTTGTAACGCAGTCTTTTTGGAAAAGTGGCCAGCTTCTTCGGACAACGTAACAGGTCACCTCTGCATTCTTAGTATTTACCACAATGTACGCAGTCAGGACACCAATAGCACACCCTAAAACGAAATGCCTTTATTGGTGAACACAGAGACACCACGACGTCTTCGAGCAAACTCCGTTACGTAACGAAGCATTTGTGAGAATTTGGCTAACTCCGTTACAGAACGAAGACAACTGTGAAAATTGGCCCCCAGCGGTAACTTAGTGGGTGGCAAAGCTGCAATAACATATCACACGCCAATAAAGCATTATGACGACACAGCACATACGATTCACTCACCAGCATTACAGGCGATCGGATGTCGCAACTGTAATATTTTTATTTAAGTCAGATTAAATTCGAGCAACAGACAAACATGACACAAAACTTGGAAAATTATTAACCACGCTACAGTTCGCGCATGTGCAGGAGTGGCGCAACAATCAAACGCTTGTTGTGCAATGCGCAATGAAGCGTGTAACATGAGGTTGCACAAACAACTAATAAGAGTGCAGAGAAATTCTTACAGTTGTTGTAGTGTGAGTCATTTAGTTGTGTCACCAGATTGATTTCGACCACTAAATACTAAACTCGCCTCACTAACCCCATCAAGTGGTCAGTGGATTTTTATTGTTTACCCTAGTAGCATGAGCAGTAGTTCCCAAAATCGATCAATATAGATTAAATGATTATTTAGTTAAAAAAGTTACATTACGACGTAAATGTCGCAGAATAGGAATTCGGTCTAATAAAAATAAGTCCCAGACAGGTCTGAAACCGACCAAACTCTAAAATCCTGGACCGACTTCCACTCTGCTTCACTCCCGCACTAATTGTGCAAAATATCAATACAGATTTTTATTTGAATTTCTTGCTGCTGTTTACTGTACATGGGTTTTTACACGCGACACACTTGTTTGTGTACAAAAGCAAAAACAAATAAGAATCCGTATTTTCAATCGGTTTTGTCGGCCCTTTATAAAGTTTTTTAAAAACAACCTTTATTATTCAAACATTTGGTGCACTGTGACGTAACAGTGCTTTTTGCACTGGTGACGTCATCATTAGTTTTGTCCCACTGGTGTGTGTGCTAAGATTTGACCCACGGACATGTTTTGTTACACAGGGGGCATATACTCAGTTCAGTTGAAGTTTACGATCCCACTGAGGATTCTTGGACACATTTGTTCGACTTGGAAAAACCTGTTGAATTCCACACAGTCGTAGCTTTGTAAACCACAGCGGATGACAATGGACATCAACAAATGTCAATAAAATATTGACTGAAACATTGAAGCAGATTAATACACAGAATTGTTTTGATTCTTTTCATAGGGAAGGCACTAATAAAGTTAAACTGACGATTTCATCTTTACTATACTTGAACTTTGATTGTTTTGTCACCTCAGCACACATAACGCTTGTAAAGATGGTGTAGACCAGTTGCTCTCAGCCTTTGTTACTGTGTCCTCTTGCTTATAACAAACGCGTAGGAAACACTTAGAATGAGTTTATGTGTATATTCACCAGTTAAACTCGTAGTTTATTCGGATAAAGCCAGTGTTATATCGCCATTAACTTGCACACTATTTTGCTGTTCTTTTTGAGTAAACCCCCAAATCAGTCATGGATGTAATTATTTATCTTCGTGACGCCCAGTTTAAGAAATACTGTACACTATTTTGCGTTTCAAAACATTTTAACATTGTGTAGATATTTTAGACTTGTTGATTGTTTTCATAGTTTCGTTTTGCTATGATTTCTTTCACCATACAATATAAACCTTCTGTTGCTCACCCCTACAGAAATGTGCCGTTACCGAATTGGACAAAAAAGCTTTTTTTTTGGTAAGGAGCCCAAAATTTTTATTTCGTTTTTTTCCACCTCGCTTGTCATCTATTTATCCTTTTCCTGCTATATTCGCTCGCGGGTTTTTCAGTGGTTACGATTACCACTTATGTGCTTATCTGCTGTATTTTCTTCAAATGTCAATTTCTGTTCATCACGTAAACCCTCTCTTTTCGTTTACTTGCGGTTTTCTGTTACGTTTACCATCAGTTTATCGTTTTTGTTTTGAATTTCCTTACAGAATAACATTTTGTTATTGTTTGTTTATCCAGTACCTTTCCTTGCTTTATTTGTTTAGCCCAAGGGTCGCCAACCTTCACCACCCTTTCGGTACAACTTCACATAGTAAAAAACGCTGGAAACCACAAAGCCGTTTTAAAATTTGAAATGAAATGCCTCTGCAAAAACGTTTACATGTCTCACGACATTCCACTTTTTGTTAATGGGCAGTTTCTTGCATATTAGGCACATTTGGTAAATCAGTTTGTCAGTGGTAAAAGCTAACAGGTGTTGTTGCGCGCACACACACACTGCAAACCGAAACAATAACCTCACATTGTGTATTAAAATAAGCTCACATTCCGCATATTGATTTTTTGTTACGTCTTCACTGTTTTTCTTTGATTTTTCGCCTGTTTTGAATTCGGGATGGCTGACCTCAGGATCTTTCGCCACCTTTGCCCCTTGTACCGAACCCACCTCAAAAGGTTCGGGCCGAAACCGAATAGTTTCGGCCGAATCTAAAATCCTCGTTCTAAATGATGTTTTCAACTGAACCTTGTTTTGTTGATGTAAGTGAACTGCTTTATGACACTCCAAAATCACTTTTACAATGTGTAAGCTTTACTAAAATTCTAATTCTAATTTTGAAGACAACATGGCTCATATTTTTTAGATGCAACAATTGGTTAATTCATGATATATGGGCGATATATTGACAGTTTTGGTATAAGTTTCGTACAATCAAAACAAATCAAAAAGTTCGGTTTCGGCTGAAAGTTTTAAAAAAAGTTCGGGCCGAAACCTAAACATTGGAAAACGGCATATTCGGCCGAAATGTTTTGGAAACTTCGGTGCATGACTATTTATTACTCCATGATGTTTGCACCTTAGTTTTTTTGCCACCAACAAGGTTTTCCGCAGTTGTAAAAAAACAAGTATTTTTCATCCAAACATCGAAAGTATGAGTGATGGGAAGTAAACATAAATTAACGTGTAATTTTCTAGGAGGCCAATAATAATGTAGGATTGAAGTCTTAGTTTCGCATTGTAAAGATTGTTTTAGGATTGTGTTCATATCCGCTGATATCACTGTGCGTTGGGTCAAGTAAGGAAAACTAAAACAACAGCATTACGATTTTCTGCATGGGACGAGACAAAAGTGGCAAGATAGGACGCCACAGTCATTTTGCTGTAAGACCCCAAAAAAAACTGAAGGCAACGCAAATTTATTCAGAGCAGATTGACAGTAGGCTACAACTTCATTTCACGATAATACAATATATTTGAGTTGGACTAAAACAAAAGAGAAAATATTTTCAAAATCATTGCAAAAAACGATCTCTACGTTTTGCGATCGTCACGCATCATCGGTCACACGTTTTCGTTTTGTTATTGTTTTGATTTTGCATTGTAAAAAAAATGTTACTAGTTTTTGACTAAAGAAGGAAACACCAGTTGTGTACCTGAGTGCTTCAAACCTCTAAGTTGTTGCTTAATGTAGCTTAAAAATAACAGATCAAATACAACTTACTTACTGCAGTTTGCTGCTTGACATTATCAGATGATAATGCAAAGGATGAAATGAATTTTAACATTTTGGTAAGTTTCATGTTTATTAATTTGTAGTTTTATTACTGCATTATAATATACATCTAGAAAGCTTAAATACTTTGAGTACATAGCGCTCTTAAAAATAATACAACTTTCCTTAACCATGACATGTTTTTGTCAACCAGTGACAGCGTCGTCATTTAATGAGGGTGAAATGTGATTGATGCCTTCAACAAATAATTGATTATGTGGAAAATGGAAGTATGCAGCAAACCTAAGAATCCTGCTTGACCAAATCATGCAAAACTGCCACCTCACAATTACTAACAAGGTATTGTTGAATGTTTTAGCTTTATGAACATTTAAAACATGGGCTAATGTTGGTCATAAAACTATTTTGTCAGCACACTGTAAAAAAAGTTAATCATGCTGATGTGCAACAAACTACTGCACATTGTGCTCAGACGAGCATGCTCAGTGTGTTGTGATGTCAGAAACATTCCCATTTGCACTGTAGTTCTTTACTTTTTCAAGGTCTTATATATAGACACCAGGGTCATATTAAAACTCAAAATGTCCGTTCTGCACAACATGTGAGCCAAGCCAATGCAAAGTGAAACTCTCAAATGCAAATAAATAAAAATTGGTGTTTATTTCTGCAATTATTGTTGTCAAATGTGTTGTGTACGGTTGGTTCAAAACATGTTTTCTCTACAAAAACTTTCCTTTAAGGTTGTCATTATTTTTTGTCTAATGGTGGGCGTAGTTTATTGGACTGCTCAGCCAAGCGCTGAGCATTATAAAATAGGATGCTTGGTACTCAGTTCTCAGGTTCTGGCAAAGTTTGACCCATCTCTAAAATAAAGGAAATTTTGTTGTTAAAGTACAGAAAACATAAACTTGTGAATCTGTTTCAGTTAAAACATGTTTTCCCACTTGCAGGGGAAAATCGAGTCATTACAAGAAATATTTGGTTGTTTGTGTGACTACAGTGATGCTAGTACATTTCCTGCTTGGTGATGGCAAACTTTTTCTACAATACCTGGGACTCATCAAAGCAGCTTATACAAAACAATGAAGGTTAAGTCAATATTGTTAATTTATGCTATTTATTCTGGGGGAATTAGGACCTTGGAATACATTTTTTGTTACAAAAACCTGGCCCATACAAAACCTGTGTAATGTGTTGAAATCATATTTTTTGGTTACTACAGACTCGGCAAGGGTGTAAATATATTGCTCTTGGAAGACCATTTTGATTTCAAACAGTTCCTAATGCTTTCTACATTAGTTATTATGGCCTGACATGAAACAAGAAATTATAATTTATAATTAGGCTTTAATTTTAAATACATCTAGTTAGTCTAATTTTATATTTTATCGCCAAAAGGAAATGTGATTTTAACAGCACCTTAACAGTTCATTTACATTTTCTACAAAATCAAATCATTTTCCAGTACAAAAAAATGTATTAAAAAAACTATCATCGAAACTACATGGACTTGACATAGATTTACACAAAATAAAATGAATATTGTATTTACTAGATTGTAAGCCGCCCTCGTTTATCAGACGCCCTCGATTGTAAGCCCAATGCTGAGGTGTTAAAAAATATTGTAAGCCGCCTGCTGGAATTTTAGATACTATTGTTTTATAATACACTTTTCTGTTGTTACGTAGTACAACTTTTTGTTCATATTTAATGTTTAAACCCCAAATAACTTGCAAAGTTAGTGTGTAGAAATAATATCAGTATAAAATTAAATATAAGTTGCCCTCGATTGTAAGCCGCCCCCGATTATAAGCCGCACAAACGGCAGGTAAAAAACAATATAAGCCGTGACTTACAATCCAGTAAATGCAGTAAGCAAATCCACAGAAATGCTTCTGCAATATAAATAGGTTGTATGCTGGTGTGGTCGTTATATAATAATAAAAAAACCTTAGACACACTTTATATAAATTTTTATTTATTAAATATTCTGAGCCCATTACAAAACAACTTCAACTTATGTCTAAAACCAGGTTATTTTCATAACAACAACGAAAAATGTAGTGTACTATAAGTTACCAACTATGTAGATATGGTTAAAATAAAAAAATCAGAATAAATGTGGGCTGTCAAAAGCACTACCATTGATATTTTGAATAGTCAGTGATGGTCAACAATATAATCTTACACAAACGCTACAGATCATGTGGAAAGCATTGATATTTTTCACCTTTAAAGCTTAATGTTCAAACTTTTATCTAACTTTAGATTGACGGAGACCACAGTCAGTCTGCTTGCAGTATGCCCACCCTACCACACATCACTGACCAAAACGATAACGACGGCATTGAAACTGATGATGCAATCATTAGCTACATCCTAAGGTATTGCTTAATTTTATTTTAAGGGCATTAAAAGTTTGGTTTGCCAGTGGATGTCCATTTTGTGCATGTACATATCGGTACATCTAGAATATATGCCCTTGTACTGTTTCGCTGGATGGTGCATGGTTCTTTTATATTTGATGCTTGTGGTTAGGTACAAGGGCTTGGAGGTAGTTTTAACATTATAGCTAATTTCATATGTAGCCCTATCAAACCTGATATTATTGCCTTTGTGTTCGTCACTTAACGTCCACATAACGCATGTACAAATAAATACATGCAGCTTTCGGTTTTTAATTCGGTTTAATTACAGAGAAACGATTTAAAAATCTGTGAATTAGCATGAATACGACATTTACAGAAAGAAGAAATGTAAAACTTCTGTCAACAAAGCTGAGATAGTTTGAAAGGTAGCCACAATTCATGTAAGTTGATTTGTTTTTGCTGTTCAGTTGCCGTGACTAGATAAGAAGATCATTGAAATGACTTAATGGCACCCACAAATAAATTTCGCTATAACGCAAGGCTGACGCTACTTGCAGTGTGATTAATATTGTGTAGGTGCTGTCAAGCAATGTTATGGTTTTAATTATGTCAAGGGGTTGGGGTCAGGTTTAATATATAATTGTTTACAAAACTTTTCCAATGTATAGTTGGTCTGATGTCAGGTTTTGTGCCGTGAGGCATTTTTAATAATGCCAAAATTTAGTTGAAACGTGGAAAACGTTTTTATGCATGAAAAAAATTCCGAAAAGCTATGTCACACGTCAGGGGCATTGTGGGTAGTCAATGACCAATCAGAAGCTAATATTTGTGCCACCCGTAAGTACAGCGTACTGAAAACCGTGGCCTTGCTTTGGTGGAAGTGTTTTTCAGTATTTAACAAAATTGGAATCAACCTCTGAGGTGCTTGTGATGTTCAGTTATTTTAGGACAGGGCTGCACCACGTTTTACCTGTTACGGTGCATTTAAGGTCTTTATTTTACCAACGGCCGCCAGACTGTCCACGTTTATTGTCAAAAGTTTTATTGATAAGCAAACGTAATTTCTGTCGTAATATTCCACCTGCCTGAGAATACAGATTCGTGTCCAACTTTATTCACAGATTTGAAACTTAACAACTTGCTGATTACTCTTGATAGTATATGACGTCACTATTTATATTGTTACACATAAATAATAATTGTACGCGTTTATTCTTTATATATATGTATAAAAGCAGTTTCAGAAGAGAAATATAAGGAAAATACTTTTATTAATGCACGACCGCCAGTACATACATTGTAACATAAACATGCACTGCCGCAAAATTTTTATTGTTGCGATCAAAGGTTGTGCAATCCTGATCTTGAAAAAAAAAGCAATTCTGAACGTATACCAATGACATTTTACAAGTGTCGCATTACGAAATTGCGTGACGTCAAATATATTACATCATATAGTTGTGATCTTAAATCGTACATTTTAAGTGCTCGGATAAAATATACCTAAACAAGGTATAAGGCTCATGATAAAAAACAACGCAGTATTTGACAAATGATTTAAAATTCGACCACATTAGTATATTTGTGTTTAATACACAACAGATTTTTGGACACATTTTGACACAATACACATTTTGTTCAGATGAAAACCCACCTTCAATCTCACGGTTACAATGTTTGGATGGATGTGGATCGAATGGGGGAAGTACCTTGCAAGCGATGGCAGACGCAGTTGAAGAATCAGCTGTTGCGCTCATTTGTATGTCACAAAAATACAAGGACAGTCCAAACTGCAGGTAAGTGATTTAATAGGTCTATATGAGACATGTTAAGTTTTTAAGTCGCCCAGTTTGACTGGCTTGTTCTTAGCTCAGTTATTCTTTTTCATGTCGGGCTTTTGCAAACAAACAAATCCAACAAACGAAATTGCCAACAAACAAAAGATTCCATAAGAATAGCTGTAATTCAACATAATGAATAGGATATGTTCATATAGAAAAGAAAACTTAGCTACACAATTGCACTAAACAATAACCAAGATGAAAATAGCTGAATAGGGAAGGGCTCAGTTGGCTGATGATGACTAATCACGCTGTAGCTACACCATGTTAAAAAGCATTATGTGACGGAAGCTCACAAGAAAGTGAGTGTCGCAGTAAAGAAACATTGGCAGAACCAAAGTCCATATAAAACCCAACTTGTCCAACCCATTGTTACGCGATAAAGTCTATGGACGCCATTTTGTGTCCAAATTAATACAGCAGGTTTTGGGAAAAACACACAAAATGTCTGATTTTTACAAACTGGAGAGGTTGAACGTGAACTTGATTGACCGAATTGAATAAATTTTTGGTTCGAACATTTCAGTGTAATATTTCTGTACCCCTTATGCCTAATTCTGTCTTATACCAAAAGTGCCTCTCTAATTCAGAAACGGCCCGAACCCTGCAATAGCAGCTCACCACTAAAACCAAAGAGAGACCACAAGCTGGTTTTAAATCTAAGGCCTTGTTTAAGTAAACGATAAAAGGCATATGCATAAAACAATTCGTCTTTCCAATTTCAAACAACACGGTGTAATTCACACGGCGCCCCGATGAAGACTGACCTTTTTTCTTACACAAGCAACGCAGCCAAATACAATTCCGTGACGACCAAATGCGCGTCCGGGTATATAAACAATGAAGGGTGAACCCGTCAATGAACAGGGAAGAGACAGAACTATACGGAGAAACGAAATAGTAAAATATAAATGAAAGAAAAGCAACAACAACCGTCCACAACAAACAGGTGAATAGTGCGTGGTAAAAACACAGTATATGGCCAAAGAGTAAAAATATGAGTGACCAAACAGAAAACAATATGTTAAACACAAGAAAAACAGAATAAAAAATGTTGGTAATTAATATTACAAACAAAGCAATAGACAAAGAGGCAAGATTTTAAGTGCACATATGTGTTTGAAAAAAGTATTCTAATATTGCACAATTTAACTAAGTGAAAGTGCTAGCAGTCGCCATGCAACCCCCATCAACGGTTTGGATGGGATAGAAGACTTAAATAAAGAAGACCAAATACGTTTGTTTTGCATTAGTTCGCTTATGATTACAATAAAATCCGTAGTTTGAATAGTAGATTGCGTATTTAAGATGGCCCATAACAAACAAACACACTCACCCACTTCATGGTAAAATCATGGTAAAAGCGTGATACATCCCAATCGTTTTTAAATGGTTGTTTTTCAATCAAACAAAAAGTCGCCTTGGCAAACAAAAGCTCTATTAGCAAAAGTTTGCGAAACTCATTGGAGAATATAACTGCTTTTGTTTGCTCAGCAAATATACACTGTTGTTATCACGCTCACCCTCGTGACACCATTATAGATTTTGACCTTCTTGTTGCACGGATACGAAGACAAAAAAGGGGCCACTCTTGCCACGAATCACAGCTTTGTTTGCAGATTTGCGATTGGTGAGATAAAAGTCTTCCAAAAAAACACACTGCAGTTAAGTAAGTGATTTCTTAACTCAAGTAAATTATTCCAGTTTAGTTGACCTCAGCTATTGTGGTTGCTCTAATAATCCCTGAAGGCCACGCAGTATTCAGTGTTGGTAAACTGAATAATCATATGTCTATTTATTTTGGTGCGTTCTTTAGCATTTATCTCACTATTTCAGTTTAATTCTAAAAAGCAATAAATACCCTATTAGTGAAACATGAATTATGCAGCTACAAGTTATGGCAACAAACCAACACATAATGATTATGATGATAGTGATGATGATAGTGTGAAATTTCAAGCGATTGATGATGGTAAGTTTTAATTTTTGTAACATATTTCAAAATGTTTTTAACACAGTTTAGTTTAATGCTTGGAATGTGGAAAGAGATATGAATGCATTACGTATGCTATAAGTCTGCTGCTTTCCATGAACCAGTATCAACTACTTTGGCACTTTAATTTGGAAAGTTTGGTTTTATTTGCAAGTCATTTTGTCTGAAGCTTTTGCTTACAAATTACAAAAAAGCAGAACTAGTTCAAAACCCACAAGCTTATTCTAGCCAGTTGGTACAAGCATTAAGGAATAAATAGTTGCACTAAACCCAAACATCATGTGTAACAAGCTACTTGTACCTCTGTTTAGAATTTATTTGTTTACATGTACAAAGAAAAGCATGACACTGATGAAAAACGACACACCACAAATCAAGTATGTCTGTTATTGTTATCTTGTTGAACCTCGACCATTTGAATAATATGTGGTATTTGCAATGTTAGGTTATAATAACAATATGGCCCAGACTTCTACTAAAAAAAATATTTAATAAAATATTTTTTAGGGTTTTTATTGCATTTTTTTTTCAAGCAGCATTTCATGCTGCATGCATCTAAACATAATCTCTTTAGCAAACTTACACACTACACCAAACATCTGTATTGCGAATGTATCAACAAATTCATATACATGTACATTTATAAAATGTGGCAAATATGGGTGACTAAAATAATAGCTTTAGACCGGGGGTGTGCAACAGGTGGCCTGCGGGCTACAATCCGGCCTGTTAAGCTAATTAGTGTGGTCCTCACCAACACACTGAGTCAGAGAACACTGCAAATCTTCTGGGAATTCAGCAAAATTTTCCACTTTTTTGTTGAATCTTCTCAGTTGCTATATGTAACAACTACAGTGACGGATTAACCATTAGGCAAAGTAGGCACGTGCCTCCAGGCCAGTCAAAAATCCAGGCCACTTTACAACAACGATCTTTGCGACAATGATTTGGCAACACTGATAATTCTAATTTTTTAGTTGACAACCCTGATTTTCGGGCCACTTATAAAATGTGCCTACAGGCCAGCAGACCCTTAATCCGGCACTGAACAACTATAAGCTACACCATCGTTTTCCGACCAGTGGGCCATACAGCATTTGCAAGTCCTTCATCAAATGTGACGTAATAATTTCGTTTGTCTAGATGCTTTGGAAGAATTTCAAACTTATTGTGTACATTAAAAAAATTTTCATGTCCAAAATTGGTTATAGGGCCCACCAGCGAAAAATGTTGCACACCCCTGCTTAGACCATTACCAAATTAGTGACCCTAATTAGGCTCTAAATAGTCTGCCAATTATGGCATGTCTACATTTTCATGACCAACTAACCTATTTGTTTATGAAGGTCAAACCCCTGTTTAGAAAAGTTAAATACCTAAAAGGGAAGGTAGAAGCTCTTTATGAGATGGTCGAATCTCTGGATGAAAAAGTCGAATCTCTAATTACGACTGTTGACGTCTTGGATGAGTCGGTTGACACTCTAGATAATAAGGTTCAGTCCTTGGTTTGGAAGGTTGAGGGTTTGGACGAAAAAGTCAAATTTGTGGAAGATAAGATGACATGCCTCGACGAACGTTCAGAGTCAATGGAAGTGATGTTGTCTGCAATCATCAAACATTTTAATATTCGTGTTGAACAACAATAGCGTAACGGCAACATGTGATGTCATAATCCACTCAGATTTTAGTGAAATAATGTTGTATTAGTAAATGATGTATTCTTTTTTAAGTTTATCTTTTGTTTGAACAATTCTTTGACAATATATGTAATGTACTGCAACGTTTGATTGTGTCGCTTTTTATGACTATATCTTCATATTAGTGATCGTGCTCACAGAGAATGCTCAAACCATCGAGTGCAGTGCTTTGCAAGATTGAATTGTTACTTTTAATTAGTGTTGGGATAAGTTTATGTGATATCGACTCTCTCTGTTGTGATATTTTGTTTGAAACCTGGAAATAATTAATGTTGTGTGGTAATTAATAATCTGCTTGTGGATGAAACGCTCTGCTAAACCGAACTTTGCAACAAAGATTCGTAAGCGATTAAAGCCAACGAGAAAAGATCTGTAAACCGATTATGTAAATGACATATTTTATGTTAGAATCCAAAACGCTTTGTTACGCTGGAAAAACGCGGAATTCTTTTACAAAACCAGATTAGTAATCACTTGTTTAGCTAACGAAAAACAATTGGAGCATCAATCAAAAGACGAACATAAATTTGTCGACAAACAACAACATATTACTGTTAAAATTAAACCAAAACAATAAAAAAATGTTTTTAAATCTTGGCTGTAGTTAAGTCCTAACTAAAACGTGCAAAAATTACTAACTTATCCATACCTCAACACTTTGGGGTTGTTTAGGATTTTTTTAAGTTTTCGGACATTTAGTGTACACGTCATGGGATATTATAAATGTTTGGTCACGGTCGAGTAAGTTTGTTTTCGCGCACTTGTGTTGGAAGCTTGAAATTGTTTTGTTTACATTTTGTTTGATAAAAAACGACGAATTCATGAAAGTAAAATAAGTTGCAATGTGGTAATTGGGTTGAATTTGTTTTGAATTGTCGGAAAAAAGTTTCCAGTTCAGTAATTCCACATCTTTAGTCAGAAGATTTTAAACATCCTTTTAATTCTGCAATTTTTTTGGTTTCAACTTTTAAGTCACATGGTTTTGAAAATGAAATACCATGGATAACAAATGGATGTAACGAAATTTATACCAAAAATACAATCATATATTAAGTGCGGTAAAATTTTTAATGCAAGACGAGCGAATACATTGCCTGGCATTGTTGGGTGTGCATTAAACAAAAAAGTTGATTGCTTGTTGGTTAACATTTTAATTTTTTTTAGTTGTCACACAAATTCTAACAACCGAAAAAAAGGCCGAAAAAGAAGAAAGCCAGACTTCTTTCATGCAGCAGAACAAACATCCTAAGTGTATGAGTGAATTGTGGTGCACAATGCTGTTTATCAGTAGTTGGTACAAATAACTAAATAACAAGCTATGCTAGTCAATCACCTATTGATTTATCTAACGATTTTTTCATGAATGAAACACTTTTTGTCATTGTAGAAATTCAGATTTAGAATGAATTAAAGTGCAGCTAAATATATAACAAACTGTGCTAGTCAGTCACTATTGGTAACACTTTGGTGCCATTGCTGTACAGCCTCTTGTATTATGATCAATAAATAAATCTCACAGTAAAACAACTTATGGCACTACTGAGACAGGGTTTCAGAAAGATCTTTTTAGGTTTTAGTTTTATGAGCATGTTGTTGTTGTTGTTGAACGTGTTGAGTTAAGATTATTTCGCTTAGTGAAAGAACATATAGCGACACAATTGCAAATGGCTGTGTGATGTTAAAATACTATGATAGGCAAAATAGTGGAGGGTACAAATGATGACGGGTGTAAGCGAAATGTACTGCAGCTACATAAAGCATAGTTAGTAGTGATGGACGATACCAGGTTAGGAAGCGAGTATCGAGTACGAGTACCACATGTATATACCTTTGATACCGAGTACTTTAATAGTTAGTTGTATATCACTAACTAGTTTATCTGCAATGGTCGAGGTACAGTCAAGCACACACACATGCGGAAAAATGTAATCTCCACCTGATAGCGAAAAATATATACGTAAACTGGCACAACTTTTTTCAATTTTGTGCTGTCCGAAGCAAATATTGGCATAAAGTTGCCTGTATTCTTGTGGTGTGAATCGGCCTTCAGTACCTCAAAATTTGGGGGTCCCCCAAAACACCTTAAAAAAACACTGCTTATGACTATGCAATGTTAATTTGAACACTGTAACACCAATTTATTTTGTCTGTAGTTTAATAGCCTAAAAAAAGAACAATTTAATATGTGTTCTGATTTTATCACTACATTTGCATATGGGCTGTGTTTTGATCCTATTATTTAAGTTTAGGTATGTGATATGATTTTTATGTGACATGTGTGCTTCTTTACTGTTGTAGAAAAAGTTAATATAAACAAGTTTTTAATTAATTGGCATTTCAGGTGCTGTACAAAGCTTTGTGCCTGGATAAACACTCACCTGCTTGTCTTGCTGACTTTTCGAAGGTAAGAAATAACATCAACATTATGTTTTGAAACAAGTAGTGTATGCCAGTCACAAGTAAGCATTTCTTTGTGGTTTACAGAGTGCAGTTATTTGTACTGCTTCACAGAGAACCGGTAGAACATCCTTGTCCAAATTGGTTTTACATCAGGGCTTGGAAACCTATGGCTCGCAAACCCCATCAGGTAGGATAATGTTGACAACAATTTAGATATGTAAGTTTTAAAGATGTCACTATTAAAGTGTTTTCGATCTATTTGTAGTAACATTCCCTGTTTTATTAATTCATTATGGAAGCTATATTTTACTATTAGCCTCCATTTTTGCTTTGAAATTCAGGGAACTCTAGGAACTTGGTTGGAAACCACTTAGTAGCTAAAATAAGCTTGGTTTGTCATTGGTTTTGTATTTCAGTGACCCAGAATGTCTGTGGAATCATTTTTAAGAGGAACATGTCTCTTGTGAGGAGCCCGACTGTTACTTGAACTCAGTGTTTAGAGATGAACTGAATTAGAAGGTATGTTTGTTGTTGAGATTCAATGGGACAGAACATCATTAGGATTGGTTAAGCTTGATATTGGACCACCATTACTCAGGAAACCTCACTGGCTCATTTTTCAAAGAAATTAATATTTTTATTAGACCCGATTCACTTTTTGCTATTTGCTTGGATTACTGCAAGTTTCTGTACAATAATTAAAAGGTAAAATGATTTACCCGAATCGGCGAATTTTGCATAGATTCGGTTGGGTCGAATAATTTGTTGCGATTTGGCCAAAACTGAATGTTTTGTGAACACAATTCAAAGCAAAAAAACATGTCTGTTTTGCTTCATAAAGTACCACACAATCTTTCAAACTACGCCATAACAAGGTCATGTCAACTATTATAATTTTGAAAACATTGTCATTTTTTCCAGTCAAGACAAAAAGTTTTTTTTTCTAGTAAAGACAAAAAAGTATTTTTTGGGAGGCTGGCAACCATGGCCAAGACAAACTTGAACTCCACAAAACTAAGATGATAACTCTTTGCCTGGTAGAAAAGCTTATGTTTTCATGTCCATCACGTACAGTTCAACTTTGCATGACATCATAAACGATTCGGTTGATTCAGGCCAAATTTATTCAACAAAACTGCCAAATATTCGGTTTCTGTTGAACCCAAATTAAGCCAGTTTGGTACATCTCTAATATTTGGTACATCCCTTTGATAAAACTGAAAGATAAAACAAAACCAGGTCAACTGGATTTGCCAATATAAATAATGTTGTTGTGCACCAAAACCATCTTAAAATGTTATTTCTTATTGAATAAGTACGCTGTAGCTTTTTGGGGTAAAACTTTCACTAAACCTCTTTCAGGGTTTGTTAAAAATGTGTTTACGTTTGGGTGATTATGGTTTGGTATTTTATTAGTTTAAGTGAAGAATCACTTACCCCACTAAAATGAGTGAATTTGCGAACAATGTCCAAACTGTATAAAATTGGGACAGTTCAGGTCAGATGTCAAACTATGTCTAAATTGAGCAAGAATATTAATTTATATTAGTCGCTGTGTTTGACTTACAACACCTTACTTTCTTTTGCTTGTTATTTTGATTTTTTTACAATATTTCTAAATAAAAGGATATTTACACTAAATGTTTGTTACATGAACAGTTACAGTATATATGTTTATTTGGTTTAATAATTTATTCAAATAAAATATCCAGACATTTTGTTACATAATCCTTTCTGCAAGTGAAATATGTATACCTGCCAAATGTATTATTTAAAAATGACAATACAGTATTATTAGGACACAGTCACTTTTGTTCAACGGCAACAAAAAGTGTTTTATGTATGCTACAAGAAAAGTGACAAACTTGTTTAGGTATTTAAAAAAAGAGTAGTGTATTATAGTAGCACATCCAACCATGACTTTTTTGCTTAGGTTTAAGTCAGTTAACCTGTGGGACAAAGTGTTTGGCCTTTTTCCGGTAGCAAAGTTCATGTTTGAGTGGCTTATCAGAAACATTTTTGCGAACTAAGATAAAATGTTTTTCATGACAAAGTTCAAGTGGTAAAGCAAACTTTTAAGTAAAACAATTTGGGGCCGTAAAATCAACGACTTGACACATCAGAAAGTTGTGTGACTAAATTTGTTTGTAGATAGTATAATCTTTTCTTTTCAAAGCCATTTGATTATTCAGGGAATAGAAGCACTTCTCCATATAGTACGTAATTGTTTTTTTTTTAAAGGCATGTCGGGTTCCAATAGAAAGTGAAGCCCCATCTGGCAATTTTCTTACCTTGTGTGGGTTTTATTCATAGTGTGTAAAATGTATAAAATTCCCCTCTGTTATTCATTTACTTTCAAACAAAACCTGATTGACAGTGTTTCACTATGGAGCAAAGGTCAAATAAAGTTATGTGTAGTTGCATTATCAGGCCAAACTTACATGCTAATCAGAAGGCAGTACAGTGTACTTATCCATTTCACATTAATCACTGTTAATTACCTAATTTTAATATTACTCACAGCACAGCAAACCTGCAAACAGTCAATTACCATTAAGTGTTTGTTGTTGGCAAACTTTTGCTACTGCTTTACTTACAATCATGTTTGGACAGCTTATCAAAAAACTATTAGCTTACTAAACTGTTTATCATGCCAAAGTTCAAGTCTCAAAACAAAATTCCTTTTGTTTAGTGAAATTTGAATGTTTGTCTGAAATTTCAAGCTATTGTGTTTTTACGTGCACTCATTGTTATGTCAGTATGTTTTTTTATCTTTTTTTATATCTTGTTTTAATTTATTTCTTCCAAACAATATATTACAAACATCCACATTTGAAGGATTATAAGTTTCCCGCTTTGGTTCAACATTTCATATTTATTGGCATTTGAAAATATTGTTAAAAAAAAATAACGGGCAATTTTTTTGCATTAACATTATTTTGGGGCTTTGTTAACCCTGTAAGACATAGGTAACCATAAAAAGTTATGTTTAGTTATAATAATGGACTATGTTTGGGTATTTTAATAGATTTAGTCACTTAATAGTTTTTTGTTTCTCAATTATTTTTTGGGGATGTTGGAAAACAAATTAAAAATGTAATGTAATTACTACAGATTGATGCAGTATATGATTGAATATTACTGCTGAAGATTTTTACATCCTTATATTATAAATTATTATTAAAACAGTTTGAGAATGCTGTCGTTATTGCGGGTCTCAGTTAGTTTTTAAGACATAAATATTAACATAGCTTTAAGTTGTAAATGAAGTATACCCTACATTTATAACAACAAAGCAAAAGCGAAAAAACTTTTAATGATAGTCTAATGATAAATGCTGGTGAAAAAAGGTGACTTGCAGTTGTCTAACAAAAAAATGTCACAAAAAAGGGCACTATGCAAACAAAGCAATGTAACTATGCATTGTAACAATGTAATGCAACAAATACACATTAACAATATGTAAAGTCTCGTGAAGTGCAGAGTGGGCAAAACATAAATGCAAATCAGAAGTTAATAAGTTTTTAGTTATATGTTAGTGTGCTTTGTTGTAAGATCAGGACATTTTTATGAATTTGATAGTTTGACATGCATTACATTGAAATGTAGAAACCTTGCGAATAAAGATACAGAATATTTTATGTGATAGTACTTTGTGTTTATGCCTGATGGTTAACAATTCTATTGGCAAACATTGTATCCTAAATTAAATACTATAGCTAATTTGTTATCTTTCAGTTTTAAAACGGCTAATATTGTGTGTGTAATACTAATGTGGTAATAATCATCCTTTAGCTTTTCACAATGCAAAAAAACGTATAAAATTGGTATAACAGTGTTGATATATTCTCAAACATTTTAGAGAATGACAACATGAACTTTGATAATCAAGCATTTAGTGAAGAAAGCCAGCAAACACCTAAATATGAGCTGACTAGTGAAATTGAAAACAAAAGTAAGTTTTTGAGCATTCAGTTGGAGAACTACTATTCAGTTCAGTCATCTTTGACCCTAAGTAGTGACATTTTGTTGTATTTGTACAATAAAACATGATTGCATAAATACTGGTTTGCTAAAACATATATAGGATTAGACTACATATGTTTAATACTGAGGATTAGACAAAGATCACTACACACATATATAAATAACGTGTTTTTTTTTAAATAAAAACAGTTATTTATTGTGCATTTTATTTTATGGTTTGTTTGTTGTTACATAAATGAAGAAGAACGATTCAGGTGCGATTCGGGTGACTCTGCGTCGCAGCAACCAAGAGATAAACAGCCACACACCTCCAATGTTGTAAGTGTGTTCATATCTGGGGAATAACATTACAATTACTGATATACGTTTGGTGCTACACACAGGGCTGTCAGCAAAAGTTTTTACTTATCGGAATGGCTGTCATTTAGAAAATACGATTATACCGGCTTTTTCAATAAATCTTCGGCATATCTCTAACGTTCCTGCGTATGAGATTTTATAGTGTACATGTTTTGCAGTAATGAAATCGCGTTATTGTTGGACATGACACTGCAGCGTCGCACCAAACTTGCGTCCGTAGGTTTTCGTCCGACTGCATGCCGCGATACTGGGAGGTTACTGCAGGTCAACCCATGTAACACCGTAAAGGCTGACCCGTGTTCCAATGTGACAACGTGACTTATATAGTAGATAATGTTAGCAAGACTTTGTAAGAAATCATATTGTTAAAATATTCCAGGGCTCTTTCACTTCGTACTTGGACGAAATTGAGTATTTTTGTGGATGCAGGCGTGGCTGTCTAAAAAAAGGCTTTTGCCTCCTCTAAAACAGGGGTCAGCAAATACTTTTTGGCGCACCCTAAAAAAATTGCTCTAAATTATCACGACGCAAGCATTTTGTTAGCATGTAGGTTTGTGGAAAACACTAAGCAACTAGATATCAATACTAACTGCTATTATGCTTTTGTCAGTTGCTATTTTCTTGCATAAAATAAAGCGAAACTCAGCACATTAAACAGCAGGTAAACGAACGTATTTATTCTGCAAAATGGTACACTTAACTTATTGCATTGTTACATAGACTGTATGTAGCAGTTACGTAGTCATATGTAACAATGCAATAATAATAATTAAGCTGAAAAAGCTGAAAGTTCATTAATACTATAGATGCGATGCTTATATTCATAAAATTTAAGATATTTTGCGACCCAGACTGGAAGGTCTCGCGACCCAAATTTGGGTCGCGACCCACCATTTGCGGACCCCTGCTCTAACATATCTCACAGTAGAGTTCTGTTAAGTCCAGTTAAGTCAAACCAATACGTGCTTGTAACTCAAAACCATGACCTGACACACCAATGTCACAACAACACTAAAAAAATCAATTTGGCATTGCGTGTATAACGACAGCGATGACAGTATGTGTTTTAACTCAGGTTTGCAAAGATACTTCGTTTGTCAAACAATCTCCGTCCTCCAGTGGGTAAGTACAGTCTAGTTTCGTGGGAGTAAATGTACCATATATAGGTATGCCACCTTGCTAGTCTACAAACAAGATTTACGTCTAAAAAAGTGTTATGTTTTTTAGCATTTTACTTTATTGCAATTTGTGTACAAAAGTTATTGAAATGACTTCGAAATGCAATTGTGTGACGAAACTTTCGTGAGCAGTGGTTAACTATTAAAGATTGGTGACTTAATACCTGTCATAGATTGCCATTGATTCAATTTTTACTAAAATATAACTTAACGTTCTTTTAGGCAATCTAACGAACCACCCCAACCGGAAAATGGCGTAGATGTTATTGATGAACTTTGCCAGGTAATGGTTAGATGTTATGAATAATTATAAATTATGGTCAAAACTAGCAATTTTCAAAAACCGTAACATTCGGAAAGCTGCTTGGTTTTTCATAAAAAATGGAACTGAAATAGCATCTTAATGTGTCGAGGGAATTTGCAGCAAGTCTATTGAATTTGCAGCAAGCCCAAAATTGGTTTACTGCTCAAAAGGAGTTGCAAACCACTGTTCTGTTTGACTCCTGACAGTTGAAGAGGAGCACACTCAGTTGCTTCGTGAAAACCCCATCTCCTATCATGTCTACGTTGTGGCATTGGTTTTTGCTCCTACAGAATTTACTAAATATGATAAATACTGCTACCGTCAATATCATACTGCAAAGTGTATTGTTCACGAAGTCACTCGCCATTGTCACTAACAGTTTGCGTTACCGCGTTTTGTATGTTTTGCCCTACCACATGTAAGTTGCTCGCGTACCACCTGGAAGTCGTACCACATTTTTAAAACGACTTTACAATGAAAAGTGATATTTATGGGTCCCCTTCCCTGAAGGGGACACATATTGATTTTACTCGAATTGTTTGTTTGTTTTTGTTTTCTTCCTTTTTTTTCTTCCCAAAGTTTGTCCGACTCGTTTTTCCATCAAATGTTTGATGGATTTGGCTGAAATTTACACAGATGGTAGATATAGTTATGTAGATGTGCATCCCACTTTGTTTTTGTTGATAACCCCAGTATTTATCCCGCTAGCCCCCTAAAATGGGTGTTTTTCCCCCGAAGTTTGTCCGACTCGTTTTTCCATCAAATGTTTGATGGATTCGGCTGAAATTTACACAGATGGTCGATATAGTTATGTAGATGTGCATCCCACTTTGTTTTTGTTGATAACCCCAGTATTTACCCCGCTAGCCCCCTAAAATGGGTGTTTTTACCCAAAGTTTGTCCGACTCGTTTTTCCATCAAATGTTTGATGGATTTGGCTGAAATTTACACAGATGGTAGATATATTCATGTAGATGTGCATCCCACTTTGTTTTTGTTGATAACCCCAGTATTTACCCCGCTAGCCTCCTAAAATGGGTGAGTTTAAAAAACAGTGTCAGAATTGGCTGAAATTTGGATTTCTTGTATAGTATGCCATTTATAGGTGTCGATTGTTGTGTTCAACCCTGTAGTCCTAACATTTACCCCACAAGCCCCTAAAGTGTAAAACATATTTGTATGTTACTGGGCACCACAAATGAAAGATTTCTTTGGAGCAATAGTGTTACAAGGGCAACCAGTTGTATGTTGCTCGTTAATGGGTTGCTTGGTGGTCGTTTTTGCGCCATGGCAGTTAGGGGCTTGTTAACAGCCCTATGACGTCAGAAACATGAACGGTTGTTACTCAAAACACCTCTAGTGGTCGACATTTTAAACATTGGCGGATTGGGCTGAAATTTTGCAGTACTATTGATTGAGTCATTGTGGTTTTTATATATTTTTTAGTTTGTGTGTCGAACCCAATTAGTTGCCCTACTAGCCCCCTAAAATGGGTCAGTTTTTTAAAACGTTAAATAGGACATACTTCAAACAATATTTGGGGTGAATCTAATTTTATAGTTCGTATTCTACATAGTATTATTATTTAAGCCCAGTGCCGATCACTGTGTTTTACCTTACAACACCGGACTTTCTCATGGTTATCTCTTGAATTGCATTATTTTCAACTTTGCATGTGTGGGGACCCATGAGTTTTTGCCTGCAGAAACGACTAAAGTTATAAAAGACAATGGCTAATATGGGACCCAATACAAAATAAGCATTGTAAATATATTTATGTTTTAAAATAGGTTATAGTATATGTGCTAAGCCACCCTTCTAGTTTTGTGCTGCATACGAATCCGTCCATTGGGTTTATATTAATTATGAACGGCTTATTAAACAGACAAACACACGTTTGTTTACTGAACGTTTTAAACATAATTTCTCCATCATTAGTAAACGAAAAAAAAGAAGCTGGTAGTATATGTCTTCATAACAAAATGGCATGATAAGTAAATAGCATGATTAGATTGCTTTCAAAAGCTTACAGGAATATGTTTTAACACTTGCGATGCATAAACTCTGGCTAAAATAAGCAAAAAAGTTTATTTTTTAAACATGTTTATCACTTGATGTGAGGAAGTTATGTCCTAAGACGTTTTTTATGTAAAACAAGCGACTTTAAATTAATTAAAACTTTGTAAACTAATATTTCCAATAACAAAATTTTGTGAGAATGTTTTGTGACTTTTGTTGTGATTTGGTAATTTCTCTATTGCAGATAGCACGTGACGGCGACGTTATAAATATGCTAATAAAACTTCAGAATCTCGATCCGTTGAAGGTTATAGAACTGCTAAAGAGAAAAGAGAAAGGTGGCCGGACTCCCCTGCACCATGCAGTGATGGCTCAACGTCTGGAGATGTGCAAATTACTTGTTCAGCAGGGAGCTGGTGAGATGTTGTGACAATTTGCAGGGTTGTAAGTTTAAAGCTAGACGCTTAAAAAACGTCACTGAATTCAATACGACAAAAAAAATTATCTTTTAAAAAAAATTATCAAATGGATCTGCGGCAAACATTTTTAATCAATTCAATTATGGAACAAATTTGTTGGGATAGAAATTCAAAACAAACGCGCAAATACGACAGTAAAATCGTGGCATAATAACTGCCAACTAATTAAAAAAAACTAGTATGATACAGGTTACCTGTTAAGAATTTCCCTTTTTGTTGTTTGTATACCGATTCCGAGTCAAGACAAGTCCCATGGTGTGACGAGTCCAAGTCAAGTCTTTTCACAGCAGAGATTCAAGTCAGGTCCTTGAAAAAGGTGACTCGTGTCTCCCCATCACTGGTACAGGGCTCAAACGTTTGAAACGTCAAGTTCAGAACAACAGCTCATATACCGTAGTTGAGAAGGCAATTTGATTTTATGAACTGCTTTTCCCTATGCCAGGCGTTAAATATCCCATCTTTCTCCCAGGATGAATTAGGAACTTTAAATACAACTGCTAAACAAAATTAAAATAATAATAATAATAATAACCTGATTTAAAACAAATGAAAGTAGGTTTTTGTTTACATCCTTACGTTATTGTCGAATTTCACCTATGCTGATTATATGATAAATTAAATTTCATTCCATCGGGTCCAAACGTTCATAAACCCGCACCCAAGAATTGCGTTTTACGTTGATCACTTACCTCGTTGGGAAATGCGTACCATGCCAAATAACGAAAACTGTTGAAGTGTACCCTACCTTTAAATAAACCAATTGGAATCAGATTTAGATACATTTAAACAAACTGCTCTATTGCAAATCTCCCTTTTTGTTGGCATTATTACGTGCGGTGTAACTGCAGTCAAACTGCCTATTGATCAGCCGACAAATCACAAAAATATAAAGCGATGACGTTTTTAACAATAGCAAAGTAAAACTGGCACTCTGGGTTTAAATCAGAGGAGCTCTCCCACCAGTGCGTACCATCATACCGTAACCGTACATTTTTTGCGTCACGTTTACGATACCGTACTTTTTTGTTTAGCTGTGTATCGTACTAACTTACTGTACCGCACTGCAATCCTTGCTTGTAAACATCACTGTTTTACCAGTTGCTGTAGTTGCATGAAATATTTTTACATCAGATATAAATATTTGTGATGATGATGGCAATACCGCTCTCCACAATTTGGTGTGTCAGCAACCCCAAGAGTCTCACAACATTTCATTTATTGAAAGCCTTCTAAAAGTGGGTAAAATTTGTATTTGAAGAATTGTATTGATTATTTTTTATCAAGAAAAAAAATACGAAAACGACAGTGTTAAGTGACACTGTACTGACAAAACAACAAACCCTAAATCCAGATTTATGTCGTGTTCCACAGAGCGTTTGTAAATGGAGAAGTTCAAGCGTTTTCAACAATTTTAAAACCCATCAAACAAAAATGAAACTTGTTATGGGTCCCCTTCCCTGAAGGGGACACATATTGATTTTACTCAAATTGTTTTTTGTTTTTTTTTCTTTTGTTTTCTTCCTTTTTTTTCTCCCCAAAGTTTGTCCGACTCGTTTTTCCATCAAATGTTTGATGGATTTGGCTGAAATTTACACAGATGGTAGATATAGTTATGTAGATGTGCATCCCACTTTGTTTTTGTTGATAACCCCAGTATTTACCCCGCTAGCCCCCTAAAATGGGTATTTTTTCCCCGAAGTTTGTCCGACTCGTTTTTCCATCAAATGTTTGATGGATTTGGCTGAAATTTACACAGATGGTAGATATATTCATGTAGATGTGCATCCCACTTTGTTTTTGTTGATAACCCCAGTATTTACCCCGCTAGCCCCCTAAAATGGGTGAGTTTTTAAACAGTGTCAGAATTGGCTGAAATTTGGATTTCTTGTATAGTATGCCATTTATAGGTGTCAATTGTTGTGTTCAACCCTGTAGTCCTAACATTTACCCCACAAGCCCCTAAAGTGTAAAACGTATTTGTATGGTACTGGGCACCACAAACGAAAGATTTCTTTGGAGCAATAGTGTTACAAGGGCAACCAGTTGTATGTTGCTCGTTGGTGGGTTTCTTGGTGGTCGTTTTTGCGCCATGGCAGTTAGGGGCTTGTTAACAGCCCTATGACGTCAGAAACAGTAACGGTTGTTGCTCAAAACACCTCTAGTGGTCGACATTTTAAACATTGGCGGATTGGGCTGAAATTTTGCAGTACTATTGATTGAGTCATTGTGGTTTTCATATATTTTTTAGTTTGTGTGTCGAACCCAATTAGTTGCCCTACTAGCCCCCTAAAATGGGTCAGTTTTTTTAAAACGTTAAATAGGACATACTTTAACCAATATCTGGGGTAAATCTAATTTTATAGTTTGTATTCTACATAGTATTATTATTTAAGCCCAGTGCCGATCACTGTGCTTTACCTTACAACACCCGACCTTTGCATGGTTATCTCTTGAAATGCATTATCTACAACTTTGCATGTGTGGGGACCCATGAGTTTTTGCCTGCAGAAACGACTAAAGTTATAAAAGACGGTGACTAATATGGGACCCAATGCAAAATAAGCATAGGAAATATATTTATGTTTTAAAATAGGTTATAGTGTATATGCAAGGGCAATATGTGCTAAGCCACCCTTCTAGTTTTAATTACTTTAATACTAACGCTGTATAGTTGGTGGCCTTTTTCAAGTAATGATAAATCGTCATCAGATAAATTGACCTCATAAAAAGAATAAAGATGCCATACTGGAGAGTCTAAGGCTACAGTTGACTCGAAAACTCGAAGGCCCTTTTCTACTTTAGTTGGTTGATCTGTGTCACTGTAGTGAGTGCCCACAGCCGCTTCTACTTGAAAAACGCATGTTGAGAAATGATGCTCAAACGAAAACGCTCTACTTTGTTTCATGTAAACATGTAAGAAAATGCAGTCGCTGTGACTTAACAAAATACACTGAACTGTGTCACACCTCTTTTGAAAAAAAATAAATCTCCAGAACTTTTGTTATCAGATGGTAGAAATCATTGTTTGGTTATCTATGGTTAACGTTAAATTGTGCTCGACAGGCGATTTTAAACGCCGAAGAACCAATTGATGCCAAGAACAAAACGAAACAAACTCCACTTCATCTTGCTTGCTGGAAAGGATACATTGAGATAGTTCATGTGCTTCTTGAGTGAGTGTTATGCTTACACAGGGCAGGAAACACAGGGTAGTCTTGTCATTTGCATTGTACATCCTGGTTGGTGCTTCTGTGGCGTTGGAAAGAGTAAATCGAAAGTTTCATAAATTTAAAGTGTAAACGGATGATAGTATAATAAAACAATGAAACTAATAACTGTACCGATTCTATCCTGACCTTGCACAAGTTTTTTGGGTGAAATTTTTAATTCAATTGCTGGCTTAGAAACTTGCCTACATGAAGTAAAAAACATGTTTCGAGTAAAACAAATATTATTCTGTTATTTGTTTTGATTTGACAGATTGAAAGCTGATCCAACCCAGGAAGATGAGGATGGATGGAATGCATTGGATTTTGCAATTGAATCTGAAAACGTTTTGTGCGTTCGACTGATAATAGGACATAAGAAGTGGAGAGAAACTTTCAGAGGAGGCAACAGACTTTATTACGGTCGGTCAAAGGGTAGGTTTTATTTTATTGGTGTAATTCGTAAAGTTTTTCCGGTGTCGTTGTAATCATACTTTAGACCTGTGACGCCATCATACTCACTAATCTGGGCGGCCTTCCTCAATCGCCAACTTTAAGAGCTCGCTAAAAAAAATCTTTAGCGAGGATCTCGGTAATATAGTTGGTGACGAAGTTTCGCAACGCTCGACACAGAAACAAAATCGTGACAATAAAGCTGTATTTTTTGTCTGACTGACCAAATTTTGGATGTCTCGCTTTGAGACGCCTTGCGATAGCTATTTTCGCCTGCCAATCATGTATTTTTCAAGCCGGAATTGAATATGTTTGCTTGTGTTTTGAACTGTAGTGCGCACGTGAAATTACATTATTGATATTAAGGACTTGTTTTTCCACCATTAGACACTTTGAGCAGGACATTTTTGCAACTTATTTTAACTGGAAAAGTTGTATATCCTCTTAAAATTATGGCATCAAACAAATACAGCTATTTGTCATTTAAAAATTAAATTAAAACCAACAAATATTACTTTTATTTGTTTGTACTAACGTTGAAAAGGAAAATATGTAGCCACAATTGACTTCCGACATGACTGTGTGACTTTGATAACAAACATTTGGTGTTAGCGAGGTCCGGTTGTAGCGAGACAAGAGTTGGTAAAACCAAAATTTAACTTAACCGAGTCGTGCGTCAATACCAAGGGCGCTTTACTTAGCGATAGGTGTTCGAATGTCTGTGCATATCGTGTTTGTCTAAATGTAAACCTTAATAAAAATGAAAATTGCACATCTGTTTAATTTCGCTTCTCACCAGCCACACCAGCCTCGGCCAAACAAATCAGAACCCTCACACGCACCTGCATATTTTTTTTCCTTCACAGCCACATAAAAATGTAATCGCTTTGTTGGTTAAGCCAAGCGATGTGGTCTAATGTTTTAAAACAAAATAATTTTGACAATAATTAAAAGACATTTTTTATTGCATGGTTTGTGAAGACATTGACTCACCCATGAGAAGGTTGATTCGGGAAATGCCTGAGATTGCAGAAGAAGTTTTCACAAAGTTTATGGAATGCCCACAAGAAAAAGATGATAAAAATTACGGAAGTAGCAGCAAGGCTGCTGATGATAAAAATTATGAGGTGCTGGAAACAGTTAAATTGTGTCGTAAAATATTCGCTAATTTTTTACAAAACTATAATGCAACAGTCATAAAAATAGATAAAATGTTTGGATAAAAGCCTTTTTATTCGCGCGAAGTGCACATTGTGTAATTTAGGTAAATTTTGTCAGTTGCGTTTTTTTGGTATCGATTGGTCGGTTTATTTAACGTCCCTTCCCCCATAATTGGATTGGATTTTTGAGTGATATTCGGAATATTAGGTGTTTTGTGGAACTTGCAAATCTGTATGAAGATTGCTAAATTTCATTCTTGCACGTCTAAAATGGACCAGTGCAATAACAATGTGGAAAAATCATCCTTTTAGATATTTTTTATTCACAGACAAAAATACAGTTTGTGACTGCTTGGTTTATTTCTTCATTTTCAGGTTCAGTTTGATTATGAATTTTTGGATGATGATTTTTCCCTTCAAATGTCCAAAAATAGCAAAGGCGACGAGGTGAGTATGACGGCCAGGTTAAGCAATGACCATAATAGTAACTTAGTTTAACTGAAGAAGTCTAAATTAGCACATGTGCTGCAAAAATACAAACAAAGTAAAAATAACAGTTAAATTTGACAAATGCATTTCATGCTTTGATCAGTTCCCAGCAAAATAATCTCAATCTGTGAATAGATTACTGGTTTGCATGTAAACATGTGTGCAGAGCCTTTTGTTTCTGCTAGCGATGTAAATACCTTAAATACAATATGTTTTTGGTAAACTTTTTGCTTTCGTTCAATTTTAAATGTATATGTGATCGCAATATAAAAATCTCAGACAGGGTTTATTTCAAGCACCCTTAGTGTCAAATATTAAAAAAACAGCTGTATTATGGATTTGACATAATAATACGTGATAGGTTTATGATGGCAATGGGCGTGTGGTTAAACATGCAGTTCCATACACTGATGATATCAACCTACTCAAGAAATATCACCCATTAAACATTATGGTAAGAGAGAACGTTATTTTATGTGCTGGGGGAACAACTACAGTACCCTATGATTTGTTTTTTATTGCGAAATGATCCCTTGTCTTATATGGGCAGGTTGAAGAGAAGAGAAATGATCTTTTGCGCCATCCACTGGTGGTTAGTCTGTTGAATGAGAAGTGGAAAAGATTTGTGGGGCTTGTGTATATTCTCAATCTGCTGATGTATCTGATTTTCATGGGTATCTTTAATGCCTACATGTTGGAGATGCCTCCACCGTATTTCATTGGTAAGCTCATTGTCTTCGCACCCTCAGAATATAAACTTTGCTTTGTGAGAGGTTTGCTGCAACTTAATATGTTTTACAATAAACGAACATGTTTAGTTTTTACCTCATAACATTGGCGCCGGCATACACCAGCCCAGTGGTTCCCAACTGGGGGTACGAGATTGAACATCGAGGGGTACGAAGATCCTTGGGCCACAGAGCAGCTTTTCAAACAGATTTCGCAGTTCAGTTTTATTTTGGAATTGTAAATGATATTATGTCATAAACCTCATTGTCTCATAACAATGCTTTTTTACTTGCTGCCGCCAATAAACAACAAAGCACAAAGTTAGGAATTAAACGCATAGATAAAGTAGGCATTCAATGTAGTTTTGCTGTAAATCTGCTACAAATGGTTAATTTCCTTTAGTGATTTTTGCATTTTTGTGTGAATACCATTTTAACATTTAATTGAGCTATAAAAGCAATTTAATTTTGCAATATATATCTGAAAAATTCCATCAGATTTTTTTGGGGGGTACGCCGAATGCTCCGACCTGACAAAGGGGTACGAGCAGCAAAAAAGGTTGGGAACCCCTGCACCAGCCGATTGATGTGTTTATCAAGTAAAATGGCAGCCAAAGTCGACCATTATGTTGCAGGTGTTATAAAAAAAAGCATTGTGCGTTCTATTGGTCGAGTTTCATTTGCAAGTGATGTTATTCGTTTTTCAAGGCATAAGACTGATTTTTTTTTTTATTATCATTACCATGAGAAATTAATCGTATTTGCCCGGAAAAATAACACATGTTAACAACGGTATCCTTAAAAATGTCTGCTTGTATATGGTAACAAACAAACAACGGCATATATGCTAATTTTTACTCAAGATTCGGGGAACGCGACGTCATCGTGCGTGGCAATGATTACTGAAGCGCAGTCTTCGTTTGGACGTTGCTATCATTACAGCACATTGGGAATTATTGCGAAATATTTCATCATTGTCTTTGCAGCTTTCAGTCTCTTCAAAGAGGTGACGGTTTAAAACCCGATTAATAGAAAATGTTTTTGATACGGTGACTCTGTCCTAACTCATTTCCTGAACGCTGACAAACAGTGCAACACCTAGCTTACAATAACTTTTTTTTATCTGGAAACGTATCAATAAACAAACGGTACCTTTTAGCCCAAAATTAAACCCAGGAAAATTGTTTTTAGAAATAGTTTTATGGTGATGTTTTTTTGTGTTGTAAACCCACGTTTCCGTTTTTTTTCCCAGTTATCTCAGGTTTACTCACAAAGGTTTTTCTACTTGCAAAATTTTACGAACGTGCTGGAAGTTTCGCTTTACATTCTCGCGATTCTCGTAGTTTATTCTGACACAAACTCAGCTGGACCAAATTACTATGGTGTCAGAGAGGTGGGTTATTAACCTAAATTGTTTATTTCGTCTTTATTTTGTTTCCTTTGAACTTGTTTTTTCACAGGATTGGCAGTGGCAGATTGGAGCGGTCAGCATTCTTCTATCGTGGATGGTTTTGATCATGTTTGTAGGAAACCTGCCAACATTTGGAATATACGTTTTGATGTTTACCGAAGTCCTTCAGACGTTCACAAAATTCTTTTTCGTTTTCGTTCTCTTCATACTGGGCTTCGCGTTCAGTTTTCATTGCTTGTTGCAGAATCAGGTGGGTGAGATTGTTTGCCAATTCGTAAAACCAACAAGTATTATTTAATAAAAAAGTATAACATGCCTTCGTTAATAGTGTTGAAGACTTTTTGGGGTTATTTTGTGCTTTTTATGTAACAATTGAGTTTGTGATGTAGTACGCGTTTCGCCGAACATGGAATGCGGTGATCAAGACTTCACTTATGATGATCGGGGAATTCGGGTTTGAAGACATATTTCTGGCAGAACCTGCAGCGATTGAGACTGGAGCTGATAACCATACTATCACTATTTCAACTGTAGGTTATTACTATTGTCACTTGTGTCAATAAACATTGGCAATGTTACTGCATTGACTAGGACCAGGGGTGGTTGATTTTGCACATTTTGTAAAAATTAAAAACATCCATGTAACTTTAAATGCAAGTGTAGTGTTGTTTGACAATTACGACAAAGAGTAGACACTGCAAACTATGTTCTGTTTTTTCGAACTATATGACGTGTTGTCCGTCTCTACTTTAGATCTATTGATGTATTTTCATCCATGCGTTACAAGTTTACCGTTTTTATTCCGCAGGTAAACTACGAAGTTATATCTTACACCATCTTTGTATTCTTTATCATTATAATGAGCATAATCATTATGAACTTGCTGGTAAGTGTTTTAGAAATGTGGCGTTTTAGTTACCGACTAATTAAAGAACTTACGTAATGATTATAGTGTCGCCGATCAGAAATCCCTGTTTCAAAGCTTACGTAAACATTTAAGTACGAATCTGCTATTCACAGGTCGGTCTTGCTGTCGACGACATTAAAGCTGTACAAGAAAATGCACAACTAGAAAGTTTGGCCATGAAGGTGAGTGTGAAAGGATGTATTTGCAAAATATGCAAATGGATTGTGTTTACTGCAATAAAAGGTCATTAAGGGGTTATTGCAAGTACCACTTCGCAAGTACACGTGTGATAGACCAATTTTGTTTGCTTCTAGAAACTGTTAAGTTGTAATTTGCGAGAAAGAAATGAGGACCCAAATTAATTTAGATAACAAATGTATGTTTTCGGATGCAAGAACAACTAACTGTACTTGTGCATGATATACATTTAAATCGCAATTCCTTGTTATAACTCATCACGTGTGTTTCTGGTCAGAAAAACGATTTAGCCAATGTACAATGATAATGTGGTATAAATATGTGTGGAATGGCAGCGCAGGCAAGCTACCCGTCAGACGTACTAGTTATAAATGGAAGTAATAAATAGCACTATAAGGTTGAATTTAGTTTGACTACTTTCTGATTTTTAAACGTTCTTTTTTAGGTGAAACTAACCTTGGATGTCCAGTACACATTGCCACTGTTTATCAGACGTCGGGTATGGAGAAAAAATGGAAAGTTTTCTCCAAATAAATATCGCAAAGATTCTGCTTTCATACAATGGTGGCATTCGGTGGAAAGCTTGACTCACTTGACAATCAATGAAGCTCTATACCCTGAAAAGGTGAGGCAAAAAAGTGTAGCCGAAACATTTTAGAGCGTTAAAATGTATTTTTTAACAAACAAACATGTTGCTTGGTGTTCTATCTGCGTATTGCAGTCTCTAAAACGAAATAAAACTTTGACTAGTGGGCGAGTTGGCAACATTTTGTGTTATTCGATGGTAAAGTAAACTTTAGTTAGATATTTTTTTCGAAAAAAATGTGAATAACTAGAAGAAATTTGCCCACATATTCTTGGCACAGTAAACCAGTAACACTCTTAGCTGATCAAAACTGTTAATATTCATTTATAATTGTTTAAATCGGTTGACTTGAGATTCCCCTCTGTTGTTAATTTCTCTATGGCAGTGCTCTTCAACCGTTTTCCGTTGTACACCTTTTACATTTACAAGTTTTCAGCAACTTAACCTACCTTACAAGAGTGATACCAGTAGTCTTTAACCTTTTGCTGCTCTGGATCAAAATCGCCTCTTGAGTGATTATTTTGTGTTTAAGTTTTTGCCTCGTGAGTGGAGATAGGCAATTAGTTTCACTCTAAAGCTTCAGGTCACAGTCAAAACCCAATTTAATTGCTACAGGAACATGAAGCGGTAATTTCATCTCATTAGCCATTTTTGTACTATTTTTGTACTATTTTTGTTAGTGCTTGCGGTTTAACTTGTTGCGAAATATTTCATCATTGTCCTTGCAGCTCATGTTTAAAGAGGTGACGGTTTAAAACCCGAATATAAAGCGTTTTCATTGGGTGACTCTGTCATAACTCGCTTCCTGAACGCTGAAGAGCAGTGCGACACCTAGCTTACAATAAAAAATGTTCATCTGGAAACGTATCAATAAACAAAATCTTTTTTAAACCCAATAAAACCCAGGCAAAATTGTTTTAAGTAATAGTTTTATTGAGGGGGGGGGGGGGGGGGGGGGGTTATTATTAGTTATTTGGGTTGGAAAAAATAGGGAAATTCTTACACGTTTCATAGAAGTTACAATCCATAGCGTTATTCAAGTGTCCTCTGTGGCAAGGTAATTGCCCAACCATGAGCCTCGAAATAGCAAAAACAGTTTGGACTGACGCCGTCCTAAAGAAACCTCTTCAACGCATCTCGTTTGCTTCACGTGATTTGAACAAGACTGAAAACTTCTCATCTGTACCCAGATATTTCGGAAATACCAAAATTAAAATCTTAAAATTGAAATCTAACTTCTAACAGATAGTCCGGACAGGTGCCTATTGCTTTATTATTAGCATTACTCACGTAACAATACGAAACTGACGCAATAATATTTTCGGAAGCAAGTCAATCTCACAGGACAGCATTCATACAAACTGACCTGCTGTAAGCTGTATTCCCTTCGCATATCATAATTCGGTTGTATGCCCTAGTTTTAATGCGGTGTACAGTATATACTCGGTTAAAACTGCTCCATGGCATCTATCCTTTGGGCTCTGCTCCATGGTATCTATCCTTTGGGCTTTTGTTTATAGAGTCTAGTTGGATTATGCGGCTATCGAAAAAAATACCCGTCCTGTAAATGTTTTGAATCCAAACGTTCTATCTTTTAATTAGGGGTCCCCTTCCCTGAAGGGGACACATATTGATTTTACTCAAATTTTCTTTTTTTTTCTTTTTTTTTCTTTTTTCTTCTCCCTAAAGTTTGCCCGACTCGTTTTTCCATCAAATGTTTGATCGATTTGGCTGAAATTTACACAGATGGTAGATATAGTTATGTAGATGTGCATCCCACTTTGATTTTGTTGATAACCCCAGTATTTACCCAGCTAGGCCCCTAAAATGGGTTATTTTCTTCCCAAAGTTTGTCCGACTCGTTTTTCCATCAAATGTTTGATGGATTTGGCTGAAATTTACACAGATGATAGATATAGTTATGTAGATGTGCATCCCACTTTGTTTTTGTTGATAACCCCAGTATTTACCCCGCTAGCCCCCTAAAATGGGTTATTTTCTTCCCAAAGTTTGTCAGACTCGTTTTTCCATCAAATGTTTGATGGATGTGGCTGAAACTTATACAGATGGTAGATAAAGTTATGTAGATGTGCATCCCACTTTGTTTGTCCAAATAACCCCAGTATTTACCTCGCTACCCCCTAAAATGGGTGAGTTTGTAAACAGTGTCAGAATTGGCTGAAATTTGGATAGCTTATAGAGTATGCCATTTATAGATGTCGATTGGTGTGTTCAACCCTGTAGCCCCAACATTTACCCCACAAGCCCCAAAAGTGTAAAACGTATTTGTATGTTACTGGGCACCACAAACGAAAGATTTCTGTTGCTCAATAGTTTTACAAGGGCAAGCAGTTGTATGTTACTCGTTTGTGACTTTGTGGATTGCGTGAACATTTTTGTGCCATGACAGTTAGGGGTTGTTAACAGCCCTATGGCGTAAGAAACATTAACGGTTGTTGCTCAAAACACCTCTAGTGGTCGAAATTTTAAACATTGGCGGATTGGGCTGAATTTTTGCAGTACTATTGATTGAGTCATTGAGGTTTCATATTTTTTTAGTTTGTGTGTCGGACCCCATTAGTTACCCTACTAACCCCCTAAAATGGGTCAGTTTTTTAAACAGTGTCGGGATTGGATAAAATTTGGGTAGTATGTGGACTATGCTATTTGTAGGCTTCAATTGATGTGTTTTACCTTGTAGCCCCAACATTTACTTAACTAGCCCCCTAAAATAAATGAACTTTTTTAAAAACGTCCTAATTATATGAAATTGCAAAGTTTATTAAACATACTAAGTCCTCAAATGTTATGTTTTGCCCTGTAGCACCACAACTTAACCAACTAATCTCTAAAATGTGTAACCATTTCCACAATGTTCGAATTGAATGAAAATTGGACAGCTTGTAGAATTTGCTATTCATTTTTTGTTTTACCCCATTATGCCACTACTTACTTTTTCTTTTCTTTGAAAAAGAACGTTAAATAGGACATACTTCAAAAAATACCTGGGGTGAATCTAAATTTATATAGTTTGTACTCTACATAGTATTATTATTTAAGCCCAGTCCCGATCACTGCGTTTTACCTTACAACACTAAACTTTCACATGGTTATCTCTTGAAATGCATTATCTACAACTTTGCATGTGTGGGGACCCATGAGTTTCTGCTTGCAGAAACAACTAAGGTTATAAAAGACAGTGGATGGTATGGGACCCAATATAAAAAAAGCATAGGAAATATATCAATGTTTTAAAATAGGGTATAGTGGAAATGCAAGGGCAATATGTGCTAAGACACCCTTCTAGTTCCAAATTGCAGTTGAATACCAAATATTACTGACAATGGGTGGCGTCTAAAAGTTTGAATGTCATTGTCAGTTTTCGTATGCACTAATGCAGAAAGTTTTTAGAACTTGCGCGACAAACTGAAACAGCGGGTCAAAACCCTGGCTGAGAAAATCGATTTCCTAAAAGAAAAGGTGGTAACCCTTGACAACCGTTCAAGATCGATGGACGATAAGGTGTCATCAATCGTGTCACATTTCAAGATCGGTGATGGACACGACGATGGCGACAGCAACAAGTGACGTCATAATCCACTTATGTCATCGGTTTTGTAATTTGTTTTTACGTATGTGCACTGAACAATTGCTTCCTGTTCATTAATTTCATGTTTTATTTGTAACACGAAAGATTAACCCATGGTTTCAGCTAAGTATTGTTGTAAATAATGTAAATAAATTATATGATTATCTGTGGAGTTTTTGTTTTATATGTTGAAATTGTTCTTTGACGTCTTATTCTTTGCAAGTGTGCTTTTTTTAATAACGTAATTTACCTAGACGTCTGGCGATCCCCTACTACGAAGCTGACATGTGCAGCATACGAGGCAGGCAACGGTGCTTGTGATTCGACTTTCGGCGGATTCTCCACTGGGCCTGTGTAGCTCAGTTGGTAGAGCGCGAGTCCCGGAAAGACTCCTGTCGTGGGTTCGAATCCCACCGCAGGCTAGATTTTTCTAGCCTACGCCTTGCCATATGGTGGTGAATGCTTGGTGACCGGCTGATTCGGTATAGCGCCTTCAATGGGCCTGGCGTACTGTGATTTACCTAGACGTATCATAAATCCAATTATTTTTCGGTGTTCATAATTAAATGTACCAGTATATTTAGCGCAACTATTATACAAATATCGGTGCTTTGTATTCCAAGTATGTAACTTCTTGCTGAATAATGTTATATGTGTTCAAACATTAATCAGACAAATCTGCAACGAATCTGGCAGTTGTAACTCAACGCATAAACTAAATATTCTGTTTTGTGGCTATTTAGCTTTGCTAATTCTCGCATCGTCTAAAAATTAGATGCTTTATATAGAGAATATAAAATTATTTTTTATGCACGCCAATTTAGGCCAGATCAAAACCAAGTTAAACTTTTGATGTTATAAGTAGATTCTTGTTGACAGTTTTGGCTATAGGCAAGCCTTTTAGTCGTCGTTCAATAAAATTCTTTTGACATGGCTTCCCACTTTGTATGAGTGGAAAGTACGCGAATGTCTATGTAAATAAACAAAACTTATTTTTATGATATTTAGACTGTCAGGGGTTTGCAGGCAAGTTTAAACTTTCTAGGTTTATATTATGCACATTACTATATGATTAAGTTGTTTGCATTGCACCACAAACAAACTTTTTGGAACAAGTCAACTACAAGATCGGTGAGTTGAGTTAATAATAGTTATTTTGAAATGTACACATTCGCCCTATTGGCTGTAAATGAAAATGTATGTCCGAATTACTAATTTGAAATAATCGGTAGAAACAAATGCAAACCATTAGTGGAATATTTATACCATACGTAAAATACAAAACGTTTGTAAGCCATGTTCAGACATCGAAAATGAAGTCCAAACAGCGCTGTAACTCTATCGGCTAGATCCAATTTATTCAAACTAAAATATAATTCCACATAAAAATGACAATACAGATATCAAAAATATTACAGAAAATATAAGCTAAAAACTGTAAATACATAAAACTCTATGTAAAAGCATAGAGCCAATAAATGATAAGCTGCAGACAGTGCCGTTGGATGGCTACACTAGCCAATGCGGCCGATCTCTCGTCACCAGCTGCACTGATGAGGCCTTATAGGTCGAAACAGTGTACACTGTCTGCAGCTTATCATAAAATTCTATAGAATTAAACTATAGTTTAACAAATATTGAAAAAGATGTCATTGCATAAAAATACAAAGTTTTAAAGCTTTCCGTTCACCTTTAAACTTTTTTATTTCTGTGCAAACTCAGGAATTTATCGATTACCCTTTGAACAATTAGTCTTCCAGCAACACGTTTTTCGCAATCAACCCTAAATTTGTTTACCTTTCTTTCGGTCATTTCGTTGGAACCCTGATGGCGAGTGTGGTAACTGCAAAAGGCACAACTCTATCTAAACATCCGACGGGTTCACGGCTGCGTCTGTATAGCTTAGTTGAAAAAGCGCGAGTCCCGGAAAGAGTACGGTTGTGGGTTCGAATCCCACCGCAGGCCAGATTTTCATAGCTCACGTCTTTTCATGATATATGAGAATGCTTGGGAGACCGACTTTCTGTAAGACGCCTTTAATACAACTGGCGTACTCTGATTTATATATAAGTGCGCTGTGATGGCTCTGTATAAAAGTAATGCACATCTGTTCATTTTTTTAAAATCTGATTTAACAAGGAGCGGGTGCAATTCTACATAATAGTTCTGCACCTTATTACTCGATCACACAAAATGGCGTCAAGTGTTTCTAGGAAAACTCCAGAGTTCTTCTATCGTCGCATCAAAGTAAGATTGAATCTAAGAAAGTCGAAAGCTTAAATGCCCCTTTTCACCGAAGACGTCAACGATTTGAGTTTAACAAACATTTTTCTACGATTGCTTAAGTTTATTGCGCAACCATGTAAAATTTTCAGAGTATATTGTACTTGTTGCGTAACGCACTAGAACATTGTAACTAACAGGGTCGTTTCTATTAGTAGTGTTAGGAAGTGAATGAGAAAATCTTTGTCAAAGTTATCATATTCTTATCTATTACTACTTTAATGAAATTTCCCCCGTTTTCTATCGCTGCAAAGTTAATTGTAAAATTATGTACATTGTACTTTCGTAACACACTAGGACATTTGTAACTGACAGTTCCCACCCAACATTCGTTTATCTGTAAAACTCTATGCTTTTGTTCAATGCGAAAAGCTCTATCAATGTTAACATATATTCTCATCTATTGCTGCTTGTCCGCACATCTATTTATCAATGCGCTTGTATAGTATTGCCATCGTGTGTTAAGCAAGTCGTGTCGACGCTCTTACAGTTAACTGTTTTTATGCCTCGTTTCTCGTTTATAAAAATGCCGAATTCAGCGAAATCTCCTTCATACACTACAAAAACCAGTGTGTTGTTTCAACACGCCGGTGTGTTTCAACCACACTAACGGTGTGTTCTAAGAACACGGCAGGTGTGTTGCTACCGCGATAATCGATGTGTATTCGCTTAACGACACGCCGAACGGGACGAACAACACGCCAGGTGTGTCGATTCAAGGTCAAGATGATCCGTTTCAAGTCCAGAAACACAGAACAACACGCCGACGTGTTGTTTTGTTGCTTTCCTTCTTTCCTTTTGACTTTGAAATCACTCAACCGTAACGGCGGGAACGCACGAAACGGCTGCAAAGTTCTTTTTTTACTTGATTGACTTAAAGTAAGTAAATTGTTAAGAGACTTAATATCAAGGCTAATAGGAGTTAATTGAGTATTAATTGACAAGTTTTAATGTATTCAAGACTTTTGGACAATGTGAACAGGATGGTGGTGCAAATCTCATGAAAGGTTGGTATATTTACAATTTTACATACATTTGTAATTTGTGCATGTATAAAACATATGTTTGTGCATGTTGTAATGGCTTGTTTTTTGTATTAGGCTAGCCTGTTACCAAATGACTGAGTGAAGTGGTTTTCTTAACAACTTGGTATCTCTATCAAGTAGAACACATACAAAACATGCATTCAAGTGACCTCTGTTTGCATTTTTTGCCAAATTATTACAGTTCTGTTGGTAAGTGCTTGAAAGTGGTAAAGAATTTAACTTTCCACAATATCAATTCCTTTATAACAGAACTTTCTGCTTAATGATTACATATTTCAAGTGTATAATTTGTTGCAGAGTCCTGTACAAAACCTAATGATGCATCTGGCCTTACTGTGCATAACATGGATTATTGAACAACCAAGGGAATTTTTTGATGGAATTAATTCTGTTACAAAGGCAGCATGTGGTAGGCATTAAACCAAATCTTTATGGCTGAGTTGCAAACAAGTAAACATGTATGAGGTAGTTACATTTGAGAAAATACATCTTTTTTCATTATGCAATAGCATATTATCATAGTGTTCTTGTTGATGGATACATTACTTATACATTGCTTTATATACATTACTTGTTTTTAGACAATCAACATTAAGGGACACTCAATATCACTTGCTACCAGAAATCTTAAGGGACATTTGGTGTGAGTTTAATTGCCTTTTAAGTAATCGGCCTCTTTCTCCAGCATATTTTGAATATATATGGTGTTTACTGTTTTGCAGATGGTAAACGTAACTGATGTTCTCAAAAGTGCCATAGGGGAACCTTTGGATAATCATATGCTGCTGCTTGTTTGTGAAAGGAAATTGCTACAAAAAAAGAAATGTTGTCATCTTTGAAACACAGGTATTTTGATTAGATCCATTAGTAACTCCAACAAACTTTGATTTCATGTAACCTTAACTATTACAATCACATTAACTGGCAGTAAAACCTTGTTTAATAACTGGTTATTTACTTTACAGGACCAGTTTGCAACATCGCCTGGTTATCCAAGTGTTGTTGTCAATAAAAATGAAATGAACAGGTTTTCTTTTGGTTTCGATTTTTTATTGTAATACTTGTTATTTTTATTGTAGTGATATTGAACATGCCATGACTATGCATATGACATATGCCTTGTTGAGTACATTACAATTATATAGCATCTGACATGCAGTTGAACTTTTGTTTTGTGTGTATTTTTTACCTGTGTTTTTCCCCCACCGTTACATTCATGCCATAACTTTGTTTCGTTTGTTCTGTTAAACGTTATGTTCTGTTTCTTCGATAAATGCGCTATTTCGTTGGTATACGGTACTGTTTACAATAAAATACAAAACGGTATTTGGTGTGTCATGCTTTATAGCTCTAAACAACACGCAACACGCGTGTTGTATGAGTGTGTTCAAACAACACACCAGGTGTGTCGCAAAACTGCAGCTTCAAACAACACGGCAGGCGTGTCGTTGAACAACACACCTCCAAACAACACACCACCTGACAACACGGCTTGGTGTGTCGTGTGTTGTATACGGCTTCAAAATTGGCGTGTTGTTACAACACACCGGCTTTTCTAGTGTATTAATGATCGTGCTGACAGAGGGAAACGAACGTTCAGAACCATCGAGTGAAGTTGTGTCTGAAAAGACTGATTTGTTACTTCTAATTAGTTTTAGGATAGGTTTATGTGTTATCCGTTGTCTCTGTTGTTTAATTTTTTTTGAACCTAGAAATAAATGGTGTTGTGTTTTACTTTGTTTGGTGGGAGTAACGCTCTGCTAAACCGAACTTAGCTACGAAGATCTGTAAGCGAACTAAGCTAACGTCATCAGAGTTTGTGTTAGTGACACATTTTATGTTCGATTTCCAACCGCTTTGTTAAAGATTATAATTCGTGAATTAAGATTATTAATTACCTTTTTAGGCTATGAAATGATATTTTGGTTAAAAGACACTGGACATAAATTTGTAGAAAAAAAATTAACATATACCATTGTTGAAACCAAAACAATAAAAAACTTTCGGCAAATCTTGGCTGTAGTTAACTTTTAATTAAAATTAGAAGTAATTCTAGCAAGAAACAAACGAGCCAGTATATTTGTATAAAACATAACGTTTCGACAGCAACTTGTGTCATTCTCACATGAATGAATGTAAAACCAAGCAGCGCGTAAAACCAGTAAAAACATAAAAAAAGGCGAGAAACGTCATGTTTTATACAAATATGCTGGCTTCTTTGTTTCTTGTAAGAATTTTTGAAACCTAGAATTGTGTACCTAATTAATAGTAATGATTACTAATTAATCATTTTTTTACATTTCGACGTTGCTAAAACCCTTTCCAACGTCACCGAACATTTAGTTTACACGTCATTGGATATTATCTTGTCACGGTTGAGTAAGTTTGTTTTCGCGCACTTGTGTTGGAAGCTGGAAAATGTTTTGTTTACGTTTGTTTAATAAAAAACGGCGAATAAATGAAAGTAAAATAGGTTGCTATGTGGTAATCGGTTTGAATTTGTGTTAAATTATTAGTTAAATGTTGCCAGTTTGGTAATTCCACAAATTTAATTATACTATATTTGAAAAATCAGTTTTGCTATAACTCTGTCATTTGTATAGTTTCAAGTCACATGGTTTTGAAAATATGAAAAACCATGGTTATGAAACATCAAATGGTTGTGACTAAATTTATACAAAAAAGACAATCGTAGATTAAATGCCTAAACCAGCTTGTTGTTGTTTAAAAAAAAACTTTACGTAAGCATTTTAGTACGAGACAAGCGAAAACTTTGCCTTCATTTGTTGGGTCTGCTTAACACCAAAAAAATCAATTGGTAAATTGTCCATTAACATTTTTATTTGTTTTAGTTGTCTGAAACCACAAAATAAAATTCCAACAACAAATTAAAAATGACAGATTTTGAGAAAACTTGCCGAAAAAGAAGAAAAACAGACTTCTTTCATCCACAAGAATGGAAGCCGTAAGTGTAACGAGTGATTTTTGGCGCACAACCTTGTTTATCAGTAGTTGGTACAAACAAACATAATTTTTGTGTCATTTTGAAACCTTAATCACCTTTAATTTTTTTGTGAAGTGAATAAAATATATAAGGAATGGGGCTGGTCACAAACCGATTTATCTAATTATGTTCAGAAAAATCTTTAAAGGCTTTTGTTACATAAACAAACATGTTGTTTGACATGTTCGGTTTGATATGCATGGTAAAAAATAGCAACACATTTGCACAAAATCAATCACCAAGTCTGTAGTAGCTGCATGGCATTGAAACATTTTGACGTCCAAAATTTTAGGACTAGTCACAGCCTAATCTCACTTTAAGCAAACCTAGGCTAATGCTTTCGTTGGTACCATCATCAGGTACAATGAGTCAGTAATTCATAACTGCCCTCTAAACTGCACAAACTGTGGGTTTCAGTGTTATATTATGTCAATGAAGGTGCAAGAACAGTGCACGAATTCAGCAAATGACAACGAATACAGTTTGTATCCAAGATCCAAAACAGTTCAATTGCACCACAGGAGATGTCAAGACTTTACAGAATATAGGAAACTGAGACAGTTAAGGCAGTTGAGATTTCTGAAGTTCACAGTACTTAGGTGTTTGACATTATGGTGTTGGTTTTATCATCTAAACATTCAAATAACAATAACAAACAAAAAGTTACTACAAACGCTCAACATGGCTAGACATTAACATACTTGTAAACTTGCTGACATTTAGTTTGATTCTAATAGATTACTGCACTAATACATAGAAACTGCACTTTAACAAGGTGTGGCTAAGTCGAAGCACGTTTGAGTCACATGACGCATATAGAAGTTAGGATTGGCCCAAAACTAACAAAGACAATGCACTTGGGAATAGACGTAACACATAGTTGCACTTGGGAAAGGAAGCATGGAAATCATATTTAAGTATAGTGAATTGGTCCGTAATAAACATTATGTAGCATTAAAGTGGCACCAATGATGGACGAAGGCTAAACATATTGCAGCTGCATTAAGCATCGTTGAGGTAGCTGTGGTATTTTAGTGTTATGTTATTTAAAAACTTTTTGTTCGCAATAATCATTAAATACAAACATTTTTGCAGCAAAATCAAGAAGCCCAAACTCGATGAATCATTTTCTTCTAAGATTAATTCATCACAACAACTTTCTCCACAACCTCTAAGAAGAGTTGTTCCAAGGGATGATTTGGTAAAATTAGCTAAGATTATTCTAAATATTGCAGCATGTTAGTTTTTGCAGCTAATACTAAACTATGCTCGACTGAAACAAAATTTCTTGCCAAAAAAGATTTACACCATACCTATATTGTCATATATTTAATGTAATGACAATTTCAGACGAACCACTGTACACTAACATTTGTATGTTTTAAACTTCTATTGGTCATGTTACAACCTTTATTGGAAGCAATTAATGTTGTCAAATCACCTTAAGTGATCTACAGACAGCAGTGAAATAACACATAGCAATTCTCTGTTGGGGGACAGCTTGTATGGGGTAGGTTAAGAGGATTTGGATGGTGGCCAGGAAGAATAGCAAACCGATCAGAACTAAGTGGTCCCATTGACCCTCCTGAAGACCCAACACGCTGGATTAAATGGTTTGGCGATGGAAAATATACAGAGGTAAAGTATACAAGGTCATTCATCTTAAAGTGGAATAAATGCTATTATACATCCAAAGTTTACTAGCCACCACATTTAGACTCAAACAAATGCTGCTAAGCTTGATATTTAAAAGCATCTTTTATGGGTTCTTTGCTTTTATATGCAGACCAAAGTAGATCAGATGGCATACTTCCATGACTTTGTAAAGTTCTTTAAGGAGCGGAGTTACTATAGAAATCAACTTTACCAGAAAGCTGTTGATGAAGCTATTGCGGAAGCTTGCAAACGTGCAGGTTCTGTTTATAACTGTGTCATGTTTAAATGATGCAAATAACTGTATCTTTATCTGCAGAAAAGAGTGGGATTTCTAAAGAAGGTGGATTAAATTGGGCAAAGGATCATTTTTTACCAGAAGGTTACATGAAACTGCTTCCAAAACTTTTGACACCTGGTATGTTGCACAAATTTGCTTTAGTAACCCTTTTACATATATTTTTAGTTTTGATTTTACATTTTGAATCAAATTTGCAAATGTAAACTGTTTGATTACAGCAGAAATGGATTCAGCTCCTTTGTTAAATGGTCCAATGTCTTCTACACAACCAACATTGAAAAGGAAAAATAAGATGCTTTTACAAGCAAGTGAAAACTCAGCAAATGACCAGGACTTTTCTGAACAGCGTAAAATGGCTCTCGAAAAGGTATGAGCAAATATATAGTGCTAACATTTTGAGAATTTGTAAACATGTAACTAAACGTTTAACATGGCATGTTTGTCTACAGTTTAAACACATGTCACAAAAATGTTTTTTTATAAATCAGGTTCAAGATGGTGTGATAGGGTTGGATCAATTATGTTTATGCTGTGGTAGTTTGGGAGTTGCTTGCGAACATCCCTTATTCGCTGGTGGAATTTGCAGTGTGTGTGAGGTGTGTATACAACATATGTGAAATTTGTTGATTTGCTAGTATATAGGGTGTTCAGAAAGTCACTGTGCATGTACAAATTTATAAGGATTTAGCTCACTTATCAGCACTGATACCTGATGCCATTTGCAGTATTGATACTCATCCAATACTTGCCTGATATTGGCCAAAACACTGATACCAGTTTTGTTTTGCTAATACAATATGGACAAGCCGAGCCCTGTCAAAAAAAACGGAACAAGATATTTAAAGTAGGGTTGGGTATTTAACCGATCAAATAAAATCTGGTCAATTGACCAGTAAAATACTGTGCTAACTATTAAATTCCAATTTTAGTAAGTTGGAAGTTAAACCTTCTTCTCCTGTGGACAAATTATACTTGATTTTTATTTATAACTGTGCTTGAAGTTATCCGTGTTTTTTAATTACGCTCCAGATCTTAACAGCAAACAACACGTATCCCATGATTGTTTTGGGTATTAATTTTTGATGAACGATGTACATCTATATCTGCTCCTAAAGCACTTTTTAAAACAAAATTTTGTCCTTAACTTTGCTGCTTGAGGGCTATTAGAAATTTTTTACCCTTTCCAACAACCAAAAAGACCAAGAAAATTTACCATACTGCAGTAGAAAATAGAAGTTTGCAATTAACTGAAACCTTATAGATTTGTTACGAGTGTAATTTCGTTTTTTCTGAAACTCGTAATGCAACATTTAGGAGAACTACCGAGAATATTTTTACCTGCTGGATGAAGGTGGTGGATCATGTTACTGCTGTGTATGTAGTGGAGGAAAAGAGGTTCTACTCTGTGACAATACCAACTGTTGCAGGTATGGTTTATGAATACATATGAGTAACAGTTATTTAGTACTAAAAGTATGTAGGTTTTCAATGTATTTTTGTAATTGTTTGAACAGTTCATAAGATGGTGACACATATTAATGATACATTATAAACATATTATCTTTTAAACCAGGTGTTTTTGTACCTCATGCTTGGAGCTGTTTATTGGCCAAGAAGCAGCTAAAAAGGTAAATTTGCACTTGACATTTAAACTTATGTTTTGTTTATCCAACAACAAATTAATTTAGGAAATGAAGAAATGCCCATGGATCTGCTTTCTCTGCATTGAGAATGACACCCATGGACTTCTTAAGAGAAAAGAAAACTGTCACCAAAACTTGCAAAAATTTATGAACAATGAGAAAAGTGCTCTCAATTTTGAGGTGAATCAAAGCAATGATAAATACATAAAATTTATGTTTTGTCAATTTGCTTCTATTAAAAAACGTATTTTAAATGTTTAACATACTTTCAAAGATACAAGTCAATGACACCTTTATTTGATTTCAGATACTTTCACTACCAAAGACAATTCCTCCATCCCAGAGAAAACCCATTAAAGTGTTATCACTGTTTGACGGAATATCTACCGGTAAACTGCTTTGCATCACAAAATATTGTTCAATGCATTATGAAACTGTTGTAAACCATAAATCCACAGACACTTTTTTGACACTAAGTGAAATTATAATAGGAAGTCACAATGCTTGATGTAAATTAACATACTTTCAGGACTTTTGGCTTTACATGAAATTGAAATTAAAGTTGATTGCTATTATGCTTGTGAAATTGATCATGAAGCAATCTGTGTGTCTGAAGTGAGATTTCCTGCACAAGTAAAGCATGTTGGAGACGCTACAGAAATTACTGACAAAATGGTTAGCAGTGTTTATATCTTTTGTCACTTTAAAAAAATGATGGAGTAAGTGGTTACATATTCACAATAAATCGAGATATAAGAGAAAATGTTGACTAAATTAAATATGTTTAAACCACAAATAGCTCATCCAGTTTTTTAAAAAATCACTTAATGACATGAAGTTATAGTATGTTACCAATATCACAGCTCGCAGAATGGGGCCCATTTGATTTGGTGATTGGTGGAAGCCCCTGCAATGATTTATCAATTGTGAACCCAGCAAGAAAAGGAATTTGGTCGGGTAAGCTTTAATGAAGAACCTTTAAATTACGAGTTGTTAAAAACAACTGACTTTTGCAGACAAAGGGTCTGGAAAATTGTTTTTTGAGTTTGTGAGGATACTGCGTTCATGCCAGTTATTATCTGCAAGCTGTAACAAACCACTTTTCTGGTTGTTTGAGAACGTGGTCTACATGGATCGCTCGTCAAGACAAACCATCAGTCACTTTCTGCAAGTAAGGTTTTAAACTCTTATTTAATACTATCCAAAAAGGAATAGTGTATTTCTCATGTGTACATGTTTTGTACATTTCCAGACTTGTTATGTGATAAAGTGCTAAGAACTTAAAATGTGAATAATTTGTTGCAGAAAAGTCCAGTGGTTCTAGATGCAAAGTATGTGTCACCAGCACACAGACCTCGCTGTTTCTGGGGCAACTTGCCTGGTATGAACAGGTAAATTGCTATTGTTTCTGTCAATAGAACTTTATTAGCCAGAAACAACATTTTTAGACCTCTAAACATAAATCTTATATGTATGGTTTACTACAAAGTTACATTTATCACTGTTCAAAACATGAAACAAACAATACAAATGCCAACTGGTCATTACTGCGAAGCTTTTTTGCAGACCTATGGTAGCTTCAGGACATCACAGACTGAATCTTCAGGAGTGCCTTGAGCCAGGTCGTGTTGCACAAACACAGAAGTTGAGGACAATCACCACCAACTTGAATTCTGTGAGCAAGCGCTGTGTGGCTAGTGGGGGAAATAAAGAGGTTTCGGTTCTCAACAGTGCAGTGGTTTTGCACCCTGGAAATCAGCTCGACACTTTGTGGATCACTGAGATTGAAAGGTGAGTGATGATTGTAGTTCGAATTCGGCCAATGCATTTCCTTTGTGCATGTGATGATAAACAAGCACATGACTGTGATAAAAATATGATTAAAAGGGATGTTTAGTTCACATCTAGTATCTACTTTGTAAAAGGTTTCTAACGATCATTGTAGTGAAGGCAAACATTTTTAAACATTTAAAAATTACATTAAGCCATATTTAGCCAATACAAAAAAATCAAACAACTGTTTTTTAATGTAGGAAATAAATTAGAGACATTTTTGTTGTTTCGTTAATTTTTGCAAGTGAAAGATACGAACCATGTACCTAACTGCTATTGGCAAAACCTATGACTCTTCAAATTTAATACACTGCCACAGTAGAAAACTGATATCAACTCACTGGTATATACTGTGTTTAGAGTGTTTGGATTTCCTGATCATTACACAGATGTTCGCAACATGGCACGGGCAGCACGACTTCGTGTGTTAGGAAAGGCCTGGAGTGTGCCAGTTATCAAACACCTGTTTGCACCTCTAAAAGACTTCTTCAGTTGCTCAGACTAGCTAAAAAAACAACTTTTATTTCTTTCTGGGTAGTTTAAAAGTAAAAGAGAAAAAAATTACCCACACAGATATTTTTAAAATCCATTTCTTTTCTTGTAAATAAATCTTCCAGCTTTTAAAATACATTAAAAGCAATCATGTCAAACTTTGTACAATTAAACTGATATGCACCTATTCAATTACTGCCATATGGAGTTTATTTTTTACAGCAATGCACTGAATCCTTTGTTGTCTTTATTTTTTGTAACTTTTGCCTCATTTTTTTGTTTATCAAGTTTTTGTATCATTTCCTTTTTTGTACTTTGTTTTATTTTGAAGTGCTACTACACATTATGCAATCAGTCCCATTTCTCTTCAATTCATGTGTACATATTTCTTTTCACTGTGAAAACAATACACACAGCTTTTTATTCAATTTGGTTTGAATATAAATGTGTAAATTTGGTTTAGAGATCAGTTAGGCAGAGCCCAACTACATTGTGAACGTAAGGTTATGGGTTTCAATCTCGGCTCTGGGAAGGAAACTTAAGTGATATTGCTCCAATTCAGTGAAACATGCTTAGTTGAACCTAATTTACGGTTACCAATTTCCTAAGTTTAAAAATAAAATTGAAAATTATCAAACCAATTAATAGCAGACTTTATTTGGCAGGTAACCAAACTTGAAAGATGTTGGTCATAAATTTGTCATTGAAAAAAAAAACGAGACACACCACTGTTCAAAAGACTTTTTGTATTGTGAAATAAAATAAATCTGGGCTGAGTTAAGTCTTAATGAAATTGTGGTCATGGAATTTAACATTTGTTGCAATGGTTTGTCACGGTTGAGTGAGATTGTTTCGCGCACTTGTTGGAATTTGAAAATTGTTTGTTTATATTTTGTTTGGAAACATGTACTTTACAGCCGTTAATGTAAAACAAGGTAATCCAAATCTTAGATTATAAACCGAAAACGGATGTACTTCAGGTATCACGTTTAGTACACAAGTAACAAAACAACCAAAAATGTTCAGGTTCTACTGGGAAAATCCCCTGTTTACATATATTTTCGGCTTATGTGGCGTTTAGTTAATCGATAGGTATGTTTGTCAAACAGTTGTATACAGTTTTGTCTTAATGCAAATCAGAGAGTTTAACTAAAAAAAACAATTTTAACGAGTGCATTTGTGTACCTTATTTGAAAGCTGCAACAGGAGTTTGTGAATTTAGGTGTTTTCCCCAAACGTCAGACAAAACGTGTTGTGACAATTTGGTAGTTCGGTAATAACCGAAATTTTGTATCTGGAGCCTGATTTGACGCATTTGGTGGAACTGAGATATAAATAACATGGTAAAATGTGTGCATATAGTCTCGGTCTATGACTATGGTCACTCACTGTAGAAAGTGTTATGTGACTGTCAGTTATGTGACAATGTTAGTTGCATGATTAAAATCATGTTATCTGACAAACCTACATTGGACCATTTTTCTATATTTGTAAAGTAAATTCCGTGAAGGGGTCGTTTACTTGCGCATTTTACAGTTAGAAGGGTCAGTTTTGAATGCAAAAGGATTTATATTTCTTAACTACACAATAGAAGGAACAATAAAACACTCATGTATCTTTTATTTTGCCAGCTGTCATATTAAATGGTTGACTATTAGCATCTGCAATGTTAATAAAAGCAATATTAGATCTGTTTTAAAAACGCTTCTGTGAGCTGTTTTGGAGCTTTATTTACACCATAGTTTTAGTTAAACTTTGGTATCACTCATGAAGGAATGTAATTTTTTTTTCAGTTTAGTTTATCTTTTTACTGCTTGGAGGTTGGTTGTTAAAGTATGGGTAATGATGATCCAGATTCAAGTAATAAAAGTCAGCGGCATGTTGGGAATGTAACGGTTCAACTTGAACATGAGCGTAGGTCCAATTTATTGCAAAAATCTTTAGTTATAAACAGTTTTTTTAAGGTTTGGTTTGGGTGACCGCTAAGTCGTTTTAAGAGACCACAAGTGTTTCATTTAAATACCAAAAAATAGCCATATTTGCTTAAACGGGAATTTCGGGATACGGCTGGAGAAATTTGGGGGACCGTTTCAGTCCCCCAAAACACCTTAAAAAAACACTGATACGTTTGAATTGTTATTAAAAAAGCATGTATTATATGGCTGTTTGTTTTGGTTAGAAATGTTGTTAATGTTTCACAGTTGTGTATCCAATTTTTTTATTGTTTGTTTTTTATCATGCTTTTCTTGCCACGACACCTTTGTAATGAAATTTTAGTTCCCTAACCAAAAGTGTATTATGTTTTATTATAATTATAAGCACCACAAATATAACCTTTTTTGTAATTTGGCATCAATATAAATGTCTCCTATTTGTAATTAAAAAGTAGAATTAAACTTAAACTAACGAATTGTGAATTTGAAGCATAGTGGTATTGGACAGCTTAAAAGATATTGGCTATACTACTGGTCTGTTTGCTTGTGAAAGTTTTTGAGTCTTAGTTTTTATTTGTTAGGCATTGGATAGTCAGTGCAATTACCCCAAAAGCTTCTCAAAATAAATCAAACCACTGAACAATATCTAAATTGGATGTGGACAGTTAGTAAAACATATCATAGACATATGTCATCTGGACTAGATTCGCCCAAACAGTCACACTGCTAACTTCTGAATCCACAACGTTGTTATTCCAAAATGGTTGCAGTATTTATTTGACCACGTTGGTGTATTGTGGTGGTCTGGAACCTATGGCTTGCAAGCCAGATGTGGTATTTTCGGTTACTGTGTCTAGCTTTCACACTTAGTTTGCCTTCCTTAATACAATAGGTAATAACTAATTATGGGTCCCTTCCCTGAAGCGGACACATATTGATTTTACTCAAATTGTTTTTGTTTTTTTTCTTCCTTTTTTTTCTCCCCAAAGTTTGTCCGACTCGTTTTTCCATCAAATGTTTGATGGATTTGGCTGAAATTTACACAGATGGTAGATATGGTTATGTAGATGTGCACCCCACTTTGTTTTTGTTGATAACCCCAGTATTTGCCCCGCTTGCCCCCTAAAATGGGTGTTTTTACCCAAAGTTTGTCCGACTCGTTTTTCCGTCAAATGTTTAAAGGATTTGGCTGAAATTTACATAGATGGTAGATATATTCATGTAGATGTGCATCCCACTTTGTTTTTGTTAATAACCCCAGTATTTACCCTGCTAGCCCCCTAAAATGGGTGAGTTTTTAAACAGTGTCAGAATTGGCTAAAATTTGGATTTCTTGTATAGTATGCCATTTATAGGTGTCAATTGTTGTGTTCAACCCTGTAGTCCTAACATTTACCCCACAAGCCCCTAAAGTGTAAAACGTATTTGTATGGTACTGGGCACCACAAACGAAAGATTTCTTTGGAGCAATAGTGTTACAAGGGCAACCAGTTGTTTGTTGCTCGTTGGTGGGTTTCTTGGTGGTCGTTTTTGAGCCATGGCAGTTAGGGGCTTGTTAACAGCCCTATGACATCAGAAACATTATCGGTTGTTCCTCAAAACACCTCTAGTGGTCAAAATTTTAAACATCGGCGGATTGGGCTGAAATTTTGCAGTACTATTGATTGAGTCATTGTGGTTTTTATATATTTTTTAGTTTGTGTGTCGAACCCAATTAGTTGCCCTACTAGCCCCCTAAAATAGGTCAGTTTTTTTAATACGTTAAATAGGACATACTTCAACCAATATCTGGGGTGAATCTAATTTTATAGTTTGTATTTTACATAGTATTATTATTTAAGCCCAGTGCCGATCACTGTGTTTTACCTTACAACACCCAACTTTTGCATGGTTATCTCTTGAAATGCATTATCTACAACTTTGCATGTGTGGGGACCCATGAGGTTTTGCCTGCAGAAGCGACTAAAGTTATAAAAGACGGTGACTAATATGGGACCCAATGCAAAATAAGCATAGGAAATATATTTATGTTTTAAAATAGGTTATAGTGTATATGCAAGGGCATGTGCTAAGCCACCCTTCTAGTTATTTTATACACTGGTTTTTGTCAGTGGTGAAAAACTTAACAATTAGTTCTAAAACTAATATTATTATCTAAATTTATTGGTCTTTATGGTAGAAAACTTTTAGTTGTATTTTAAGTATTGTATTAAAAAGTATTGTATGGCCCTTCCACATGTTAAAACATAGAGTGTATAAAAATAGTTCTCAACCCCTAATTTGCTTTAATAAATAAAATATTGTTTGTTAAAGAAAAACAATTACTTAAAGGTCAAGCAACACCAAGAAACTGGGATGAAGAACTAGACACCTCAAAGAAAGTTAGTTTGCAATACTGTATACTTTAAACTTAAAACTAGAATTTTTTGAAATATAGTTGTAGCATTACCATGCACATTTGCATTTCAACGATAAATCATATAATGAGTGTGCAACTAAGTTTGTCATAACACTCTTGTAAATTATTCATTGTCATGGCAAAGTGGTTTAAAAACACTTGTGTATGGGCATTTTTCTGATTGTGTTTTGCACTGTTTTTAATCAACTTTGTTTACCTTGTTTGCAGACATAAAAATGCTATTTGCAGATAAAAAAAATGCTGAAAGGCAATTTAGTGCATAAAATTAGTATCACAACATTTGTTGTTGTTGAAGGTTCAAAGAAAATGTAAGGATGAAGAGATACAGCTTGAAGATCTTTCTTCCTCCAGGAGGCAAGTACATTTTTGATACCTTCATAACAAAACAGTGTAAAAAATTTCCAGTCAATACTGATTTTTAATTTCAAGTCAAAAATTTTTAGTTGTCTAACTGTTATAAATTGAAAGACATTTGTCTGGTTGCTAGGACCTGAGTTGAGTTTATTTCGCTTGGTGAAAGACAATGTAGTAACACAATTGCACTAAAACAATCACCAAGCCGGAAATAACTGTGCAATGTTAAATGCTATGGAGCGCTAAAAAGTGTCGGCCACAATTGGTGGATAGAGGTACAACCTGCCAAAAGCTCTGGTTGTAAATATAATACTTGCATTGTGTTTGACATACAGAGTGTGTATAAAGTTTCTTTATCTTTTCAGGCCAATTCTTGCATCACTAAATGCACAGACTGACAATATTGATCTACACAAGGTGGGTTGTTAAATATGACATTTAACTTATTTACTGATCTTTTGTGTTATTTTGAAGACTCAAATAAAAAATGAATAAATGTTTGAATTTCTAGATAGCATTTAAAGGTGACATAGAAATGATGCGAACAACAATCAACTTGTTCCTTCCATTATTGGTTAGTAAACAATTAAACCAGGAAGACAATCAAGGCTTTACGCCCCTTCATTATGCAGCTGAGCGCAAACATGTTGATATGTGCAAACTGCTTGTGGAGAACGGATCAGGTGAGAAACTTTAATGTGAGTTTTTGCATGGGGAAACAATTCTTAGGAGCATCAGTGTGCTAAAAAAAGTGGTTAAGACACTTCAGCTCTGGATATTTAACCAGTGAAGTCGTCAAAAGACCAAATTAAATTACCTTTGTATGGTTAACGCTTTTAGTGCAGCCAGGAATCACACAAACTCGTTCAGTGCGGGCTTTTGTTAATTGTTTCAATTATTGTGCACAATTGCATTGTCTTGTCTGCTGCAAGGCCTCAACAGCATCAATAACAAATTACAATGAAATTAATGTTACAACTTACGCTCAATATAAACTCATGTATTATAATTTACTGCTACAACTCATGCACAATAATTATTTCAAACTTTTGCTAACAATTATATGCTACATCTACTGCAAGCCTTTGCTACAAACGTCGTCTTTATTACATTGTTCTGAAACAACCCTCCATTCACAAAATCAATTTTAATGCCCAACTAGCATCGCTCCACACATGCATTGATCACGCACTTGCTACATGGGCTGTTTAGTCTCGACGAACATTAACGGGCAGCCACATTTTTGATCAAAAACTTTTGATGTTAATTTATGTCAATATGCACTCTACACAAAACGTCTTTGGACGTAGATATACGCCAACTACACTGAAAGTGTCCATACAGTATATTAGAAAAATGAAAATATCATAGAACGCTTTGATGACAAAAAGGTGGAGTACAGTTTTACATATAAGAACACTTACACCAAAATACTACAAACTGACTTTTTTGCATGTATTTTGTTTATTAGGTTTTATAATCAACCATGTGGCATGTTTACATATAATCTAAAAAAATTGCTTGACAGACCAAAACTATTCCAAAGATTTTGTTTTGAAGATCAGATTTTATCTTTTCTTTGCACCTTTAAGGTGTTTGTGAATGCTGCATCAGTCCAAACCACTTAAAATTAGGTGAGAGTGCATTTTGTTTTTGTTTTTCTGTAACATAGTTTATCTGGGGTTTGCTTATAGCTGGACCACCTAAATTGAATCTGAGTATAACCAACAAACCTGTTTGATAAACTAAGGGTAAACTTCAATAGGAAATATTTAACATAAAGATTATTGTTTTGTGCTGTGAACTGTATTTTGGGAAATGTGTTTGTATTTTTTTGTATTTTGCATGGTGACATGACATACAAATTCTAGTTATTGGGTTACCATTTGATTACAGCATAAAGCATGTAACTTTCAGGTCATGGTATTATTAAAGATGTAACACCATTTGAGCTCTCCTTATCTTAGGTGATTTTTGTTCCAAGACTGATTAACCAATCTTTAACTTTTCCTGAATGACAAGAGAATGTTTTTTTCAGACGTCAACATTCGTGACAAGAAAAACAAAACCGCTCTCCACCTTGCTCTGGACAAAGGTCGGGAAGCAAAAGAAGAACCAAGTTTCCAGCTTCTCAAATATCTGTTGGAGAAAGGAGCACATGTTGATGTCGAGGATGAGTATGGTCAAACACTACTTCACATTGCTTCACAAAGTGGTTATGTGGAATGTGCAGAACTGCTAATTGAAAACAGTACTGAGTCAGTTCATGTAAGTTGTAATATTTCTTTTTATAAAATTTCAGAAAAACAAAATTTTGTCAACACTTTCAGTGTGGTTGAAGTAAATGTACGTCAAAAGACATTTTGCGTAGAGTGCGGATTGACGTTAATTAACTTCAAAAGTTTTTGATCAAAAATGCGACTGCCCATTAATATACGTCGATACAAAACAGCCCACGCCATAAATGCGGGATCGGCGTGTGTCCCCGGTGGTGCTTGTCTGGCAATAAACTTGATTATGTAAATGTAACAAAGCCGACTTTCTTGACAAATGCCCGAGGTAGTTATACTGTATAATTGTTAGCAAAACTTTAAAGTAACTATTGTGCATGAGATTTTATTGTGCATAAGTTGTAACGTTATTTCCATTGTGATTCGTTATTGATGCTGTTGAGGCCTTGCAGCAGACAAGACAATGTAATTGTGCGCAATAATTGAAACATTAGCTCACACTGAACGCATTTTTGGGTAATTGCTGGCCGCACTGAAGTATGAATGTAGGCAACACATAATGAAGGTGAAACAGTAGTGACTAAACACAAAGCAACCCCTCTTCAATATACTGTTTTAAAGCAAGTTCTGCTAACCATTTGCTATTTTATCAGTGCATATAGAACCTGGCAAGTAGTGTTAAACTTGGCATACAGATCAGCACATTGTAATACATAGTTTTGCATACATGTTATCCAAGTTGCTTAACTTTTCTAGTTTAAAACACTTTGCACTGTCTGCAGCTTACTGATTCGGTGACATCACATGTTTTGAAGTTTACTGGTGGTCACAACTCCACAAATGTGACTATTAAAATCTTCTAAACAAATACAACTGTCATAGAAAACATTAAAAATTGAAACATAAGCATTAAGACATAACCTAGTTTTTTCAACTTAATCCACTAATTGTTAAGGATCAACTAAATGTGCAGGACAGCAACGGCTTCACACCATTGCACTGTGCAGTTTTGTTCAAACATTTCAAGATGTGCAAGTTTCTCATGGAAAATGGGGCCGGTAAGAATTTGTTTGGATTCACATAGTGGTAATTTTAAATTCGGATAATAAAATACCAATTATCTCAACCAATGTGACTGAAAGTGGGGAGAAAAGGAAATAAACCAAATACAGTCAAACTTTGATACTATGCCACCCTTTGGGACCCAGAGAAAATGGCATAGTAGTGAGGGTGGCATAATAGCGAGAGTTGTTTTTAAACTCAGCCTTTTGACGTGACAATGTACTGCAATGCCATGTTGTGTTGTACAATTATAATTTATTAATGTATACAGTATAATTTATTACAGTATACAGTATAATTTATTACAAAAATACGAATAGATCGTGCCTAGAACAAACAAGATCTGTTAGTTTTGCCGTGACACACGCACAGAACGGCGTTTACATAACTCGCTGCAAAGCCGTGAAACCTCTTAACATGACCACGTTTGTTTATTCAACGATTTGTTTTTCGTGTTTTCTCTGTTTTATTATGAGCTCAAACCGAAAGTTGTCAGAAGGCCCAATTTTTCAATCCATAACCAGACCGCTAATACAGTAATACTGTACTCTCGTGTGTTATATTATCAAGGGTAAGAGGTGGCATAGTAAATATATTTTCTATTGAATTTAGTTGGTGACGATCAAAAATGCACTTTTATGGTGAACATTCGTGACAATGGTGCACAAACTGCCCTTCACCTTGTGGTTCATGAACGAACATTTGGTCGAACATTCCAAGAGGGCCCAGGCACCAAACTTCTCATGCAGCTGTTGGAGGTAAGTGATATTTCGCATCCTGTTATTGAGTATGTTGTATAAAAGATCATTCATTGAATGTCTGCTTGGGTATGGCACGGCTTTAACAGATCAACATACTTGTGTTGTGACAGAAGAATATGTATTCACTTGCCACAACATATCTTTTCAATTTGTCACTGTTTGTGATACTATTTCGGTGGTTTCATTAAAATTAAAAACATTCTGCAACTCAAAAGCAGAGTCAAAGCAGTATTTCACCCTGTTTGTACAATGACTTATTTTCTTATATCTGTGTGTGGGGACCCATTTGTTATTGTAAGCTGGATAAAGACCCTCTTGATATTAGGTGACAAATGTAGATGAGTATTAACTGTACTTTACCAACATGTTGTGTTTTCTGCATTTATAAAATGGTTATGTTGTGCAGTTGATGTTGAATGCTGGAGCTATTGTTGATGCAAAAGACAAATATGAGCAAACTCCACTTCATCTTGCTTGCATGGCAGGACACACTGAGGCAGTTCAAGCTCTTATACAGTAAGTATTATGCTAACACAGAGGTGTGTAGCATGCAGCCTGTAGCCAAATTTACATGGCCTACATAGACTTCGAGTGATCCATTGTTTGAAATTTGTTCATTGTACTGTCTTGCAACTTTATAAGCTTAATGTTTCTGCACCACATTTTTGATCATGTAATTTTGACCTGTTCAGCTTTTTCACAGTGTCAAATCACATGTTTTGTGTGAGCATTGAAACATGTACATGTTAAGATGAAAGTTTTAGTTTTTTAGAAAGTGTTGTTAGCATAATTGGTTCTTTTGCCATTGTTTTTGCAGATGGAAGGCTGATGTAACTCATCGTTCTGTAATTGGATTGAATGCATTAGATTTTGCGATTATTAATGGAAATGCTTCCTGTGCTCGAGTGATAATTCAAGATGAAAAGTGGAGGGAAGCATTGAGAATAAGCAACACTAGTAGCAAGAAATATCACTATCAAGGTTCGCAACAATATGTTAGTGAAGATATTTTTCTTTTAAGTAGAGAAAAGTGAATTACTTTTTTGATGCTACATTTAGGTTGATGTATACATCTATCATTGTGTTGTTTGTGTTTTGTTTTTTTGTAAAATAATAACTAAAGTGTATGAAATGAAAATACTATTCGTCTGGACATATGCATTGATTTCTCGAACAAAAGTATCATTACTTTCATGAAAGATGGGGCATATGATACTCCCATGAGAAGGTTGATTCGGAAAATGCCTGAGCTGGCTGAAGAAGTTTTTACAAAATGCATGGAAGTTGATGACCTGCCTATTGATGATCCAAAGCACTATGTGAGAAAAACTGCATCTTTTTTATCCGGTTCTGCAATACGAAATTGTGTGCAATTTGTCGCTACATTGATACCACACAAAATTGTGTTATTTACCTAAATAACTTTTGGTTAAGATTTAAGATTCTTTTAATGATAATAACCCAACACAAAGGATTCGCAGCAGAAGTTTTTGACCTTTGAAGCAACAATATTTTATGTATGTTATCTTGGAAAGTTGGTCTTTTCATGGCACTATATTAAAACAGAACTTTCAGTGATGATGACAATAGTTTTGTCAAAACATTTAAATAATGTATGTTTTACTCATCTGCAATAACAGTTTTGTTCAAAGTTGGAGAGTTCCAAGGGCTTGTTCATTCCATGTTTTGTTTAACCTACAGGTTGAGTTTGACTATGAATTTTTGGATGATGAATTTACTTGTAGAGACTGGTTTGTTGACAACAAAAGTGCCAAGGTGAGTATGATGACCATTTACACAAATACATGGGTTTTTGGAGTTGTTTTCGGGGTTACTATTGGGATATTGTAAAGTTTGAAAATGTATGAGTCATAATTAAATCGTTTAGCTATTATATAACTATTATGTTGTTATGGGTCACCTTCCCTGAGGGCTTTTTTTCTTCCCTGAAGTTTGTTCACCCATCTTTGCCATGGAATGTTTGATGGATTTGGATGAAACTTTTCACAGATGGTAGATATAGTTATGTAGATGTGCCATATGCTTCGTTTGTGTTAATAACTCAAGTATTTACTCCGCTAGCCCCCAAAGTGTGAAACGTTTTTGTATGTTGCTGCTCACCACAAACAAAGGTTTTCTGTGGTGTAATAACACTATAAAGGACATATGTTACCTGTGTTTGTGATCTGAGTATGTGGCGGCATGGGGGTATTAACAGCCTAATGATGTTATTGTTGCTCTTTCTCATGGTTATTTCTTGAAATGCATTGTTTACAACTTTGCATGTGTGGGGACCCATCAGTTTCTGCTTACAGAAACAACTAATGTTATAAAAGACGGTGGCTAATATGAGGCCCATTTTAAAATAAATGTAGGAATTATATTAACATTTCAAAATATGTCACAGTGTATGTGCAATGGCAAAATGCACTCATCCGCCTTTCTAGTTTTATTTGAATAAATGTTTGTGCTTTATAATTTGAAAATATAAATTTATAAAACCAAGCCTTGGTTGCAAAGTTGTGGGTGTGTTTTATTCTCAGGTTTTATAGACTTTAAATGGGAAGGCATGCCATGCTTTGCCTAATGTCTTATTCTTTTTTGTATAGTCTTTGGTTTTTGTGTGTAATCATTTTAGCAAAAACAAATGGTGACAAGGTTTTACCACTGATACAGATGATATAGATTAACTGATTTTGCATTAAACATAATTTTGTTAAAAATTTTAATTTTATTTGGATATCCATAGGAGGTGCTTGTTGTGTGAGATAATTTAGCAAAAATATGGTGTAGACAGGGTTTGGGTTCGTGTCCAGTTGTGGGTTTACCTACTTTCCTGTTGTGGAAATTGCACCTTACCCACTTCATTACAACTTTTATTCATAGTTTATTGTTATTAATAATGTCCTTGTGACAGGTGTATGATCAGAATGGACGTGTAATCATGGGTACAGTTCCTTATTTGGATGATTTAAACCTACTCAAGAAAAACCACCCGCTAAACATTATGGTAAGCAAGAACATTATTTTATGTTTAAATTTAGTGTGCAACTTTTTTAGGTTTACAGTTGTGGTCACTGACACAACTTGTAATTTGTGCAGGTTGAAGCAAAGCAAAAGAAGCTCTTGCGCCACCCACTGGTGGTTAGCTTGTTAAATCACAAATGGAGAGCATATGGAAGGGCTGTGTACTATCTCAATCTGTGCCTTTATGTTACATTTTTGGCATTTTTTAATACATATATGCTGACAATGCCTCCCCCGTTTTTCATTGGTAAGCTCACTGTATCCACAAAGACTTACAATAGTAATACAATAGTAAGTACAAAAGTTTAAATGACGTGTTTCCTTTAACTTTGCCAATATAAAAGTAAATCTTAACCAAATCAGAATGGTAGTCCTTTTGCAAATTCAGAACGAAAAAACCCACTGGTCACTGGTGGCAAACAGTTGTTAAATTCCACACAGATTCGAGCAACGTGACATCTTCATGCGTAGCGATAATCACTGATGCACAACCGAAATTTGGTCGTTGTTATGACTACAACACATCTGGAATTGTTGCCAAACATTTTGTCATCGTCCTTTCAACTCTCAGTTTACTAAAAGAGGTGACCGCTTTGTAATAAATGTGGTGTGGGAAAGTAAACACCGACTTGAACAGTAACTTGTTCAAAAGCTAAAGCTTAGAGACAACCACTACATCTTTTATTGGTTGAATCCAACATCCAAGAACACAATTTCGAGACAGTGTCCATCCTCGTACTAATATTTGTCTCATGGCATAAACAGCTTTCCTGTTATAAATGACATTACATCATGTTTTTTTCATTCGCTTTATGTGTTTGTGACTTAACTATATTTTGATTCCAGTTGTACCAGGTTTATTTGCATAGGATTTCCTACTTCCAAAGTTTTACAAACCTTTTTGAAGTTTCGCTTTATATTCTCACGATTCTCACAGTTTATACCGATACAAACTCAGCTGGACCAAATTTCTATGGTGTCAGAGAGGTGGGCTATTCAGTCCGGAAGCTTTTTTTATTTCAGTCTTTTTGGTTTTGTTTCTTACAGGATTGGCAGTGGCAGATTGGAGCAGTCAGCATTTTTCTATCATGGATGGTTTTGATCATGTTCATACAAAACCTGCCAACATTTGGAATATATGTTCTAATGTTTAACAATGTCCTTCGGACATTTGTTAAATTCTTTTTTGTTTTTCTCCTCTTTGTACTGGGCTTTGGATTGAGTTTTTATTATTTGTTGCAGAACCAGGTGGGAGGATCAGATTGTCAATATTTTATTTAATATTGATGATGTTACTTTGAATTATTTGTGTATTTTGTAACATATTTTTGTGATGTAGTACGCGTTTGGGGAATGGTGGACCGCGGTGATCAAGACTTCATTGATGATGATTGGGGAATTCCAGTTTGAAGATATTTTTGTGGCACAGTTTTCTATGATTGATGCTGGAGCTGACAACCACACAATTGCCGCTACCACTGTAAGTGGAATTGACATAGTTTGTGTAACTAATACTGAGTTAACAAATGAACGAAGATAAATCTGTCTTAAACATTTAGCAATACAAAATATGTGTCATTGTTCAAACCTTGCTTTTTCATTATTTTAAATTCATGTCGAAATTTTTTATTCCACAGGTGAACTACCAAGCTGTATCTTACATCCTATTTGTTTTCTTTATCATTATAATGAACATCATCATCATGAACCTACTGGTAAGCAGTTGACACAAAAATGGATAACTTAAAATAACCTAAATGTTGCTTGAACCTTCTGGTGTAAGCTGATTGTACAAATCACAGTACGCCAGGCCCATTGAAGGCGCTATACCGAATCAGCCGGTCACCAAGCATTCACCACCATATGGCAAGGCGTAGGCTAGAAAAATCTAGCCTGCGGTGGGATTCGAACCCACGACAGGAGTCTTTCCGGGACTCGCGCTCTACCAACTGAGCTACACAGGCCCAGTGGAGAATCCGCCGAAAGTCGAATCACAAGCACCGTTGCCTGCCTCGTATGCTGCACATGCCAGCTTCGTAGTAGGGGATCGCCAGATTGACCAGTATCAGTTAAGATGAACATAAATTCATAACTGGGATCAGCCCTGAAGCGTCTATGCAGACCAGCGATCACGGCACACTCATATATAAATCACAGTATGCCAGGCCCATTGAAGGCGCTATACCGAATCAGCCGGTCACCAAGCATTCAACGGTGCTTGTGATTCGACTTTCGGCGGATTCTCCACTGGGCCTGTGTAGCTCAGTTGGTAGAGCGCGAGTCCCGGAAAGACTCCTGTCGTGGGTTCGAATCCCACCGCAGGCTAGATTTTTCTAGCCTAAGCCTTGCCATATGGTGGTGAATGCTTGGTGACCGGCTGATTCGGTATAGCGCCTTCAATGGGCCTGGCGTATTTATGAGTGTGCCGTGATCGCTGGTCTGCATAGACGCTTCAGGGCTGATCCCAGTTATGAATTTATGTTCATCTTAACTGATTGTACAATTAATGTCAGTTGATCTTGGATTCGATCTCACAACCTTTTGATCCTCACAGGTTGGTCTGGCTGTCGATGACATTCAAGGTGTCCAAGAAAACGCAGAGCTTGAAAGTTTGGCGATACAGGTAAGTGCAGGGTTTAAAATGAGATGACCTAATAAAATGTAAAATGCAAGTGTGTAAAATGTTGTAATCGGGATTTAACTTTGGTTTAGCTATAAAATGGTAGGTTTAGAAATAAAAAGTGAAAACCATGAAATGCATTTTTGTGTGGAATGAGTGTTTTGACAAGTTGTTTTGCAGGTGAAACTCATCTTGGATGTCCAGTACACTCTACCACTGTTTATCCGACGTCGGGTTATACGGAAATATCGGAAGTTTTATCCGAACAAACGTCGCATAGGGTCGGCTTTTGTGAGATGGTTGTATTCAGAGGAAGGCTTGAATGCATCAACGATAAATAAAGCTCTTAATCCGAAAAAGGTGATAAGGAAATAAATTTGGATTTTTTTAAAGAAAATACTAAAACAACAGTAGGAATTGATCTCAACGGTTTTTTAGCGCAAACACAATGAACTGGAAAAGCACGTCATGGTACTAAATGGGAAGTTTAAATCCCTGGATGGAAAGTTCGAAATCTTGGATGGGAAATTCGGATCCCTGGATGAAAAATTTGACTCCCTGGATAAGAAAGTCGACACCCTGGATGGCAAAGTCGGATCCCTGGATGAAAAGTTCGAAATCATGGATGGGAATGTCGGATCCCTGGATGGGAAAGTCGAATCCCTGGATGGTAAAGTCGAATCCCTGGATAAAAGCGTCGAGTTTTTGGGCAAAAAAGTCGAATCTCTGGATAATAAGATTGGGTTATTAAATGGAATAATGTCAGAAATTATGTCAACCTTTGGTGTCAATGAACCATTACGTCATAGTACACATGACGAGAGCAACCCATGACCTCATTATTAGTCTTTTGAGGCCTTACATGACAATTTTTTTTAAAATAAACATTTTGATGTGCCTTACAGAATCGCATTGTGTAGATTTATATTTGACATTAAAGTTGTCACGTGACCACCAAACTAGTGAGTCAAACGAGACGTTAAAGGTATTTTTTGGTTGTAAATGATACGATTTTTTTGTTATTTGAAGTTTTGTGATGTACTTTTTGATGAATGATAATTAAGAGTATGATCTATATTTAATGGTGTACCAATCACGTGTTCATTTTTGTGATCAATGCATCGTTATGGTAGTTGTGGATTGCAGGTTTTTCCTTTTTCGCTTTTAACTCATTAACCTAAGTTTTAGTAAAAAGAACTCCTTTTGTTTCTAAACCATCGATTTGTTTACGATCCAATGTTCTGTCGCATTGATTTAATCTTGCTTCGGTCCCTTGTGTTTAACTATTTCCGTAATCTATTTAAGATTCTCGTCCTACCGCGCCATCACCATTAAATTCATTCCATATAAATTTCCGGGTTTTATATTGTGCTTAAAATCGGCTTAATGTTTTCGTTTTATCCTTCAAGTTCTGCATCCGTGTTAAACCTTAAAAGTATTTTGTTTTTATGCTGAAGTTCATGATTCAATTTCTGATGTTTGGCAATCGCTTTTAAACTTCAGAAACAAATTCGGGATGCAACTGTTGTTACGATTTAACTAATGTCAGTTTGTGTAATACTGCTGGTTGCCTATGTTTTTGCATAAAATATTGTATACTTGCTGATGAGGTACACATACTGTTCGTATGGTGTAGCTGCAGTGCATCTACCATCCCTCCACCAATTGTACCCTCAATTTTGCCGCGCTTTTGAACGTCTGAACGTTGCGCAGTTATTTCCGGCCTGGTGAACATTTTAGCGCAATTGTGCTCCTACGATTTGCCCGGCGAAATAAACTCAACTCAACTCATGGTCACACCTGTAAAGTTTTCGTTTCGCAAAAAAACGTGAAAATGTTATTAGGGAATATTGTTTTTACTCTTAAAATAGACTTTATAGTTTTATAGTAGTCTCAGGTCTCAGCAAAAAATCCCCCCCCCCCAAAAAAAAAGACTGTCAAATTAAACAGTCGAATATATAAGCCATTGCTGCCAGGCATACTATCAAGTTTGTAGAGCTCTTCTGGCAAATGTAATTTTATTCTGACGTTTCGACGTCCTATACAGGTCGCCTTCATCAGGGTAAATAACTTGTATTGGCATGTTAGGTGGAAAACTTTGTGCAGATTAGAGCAGATTTATTAGTATGCGTCCGTATCTGGCCGTTAAATAAGAACTTCACAACTTTTTTTATGCCGTTCTGAAAAAAATGAGGAGGTTGTTCCTTAATCTCAAGCATTTGTGTCAAAGTTTCTTCAGATAATAGTATAACTCAGATAATCGTATAAAACGCCTAGAGATGTTAAAATTAAGCTCTGACCCAAAACATATTTCTTCAAGGAACTGATGACTGGCGAAATTGTGAAGTTGCCTGCAGCAAACTGTGGGGGTAAAAAGTTGTGGTCGTAAAATATCATGAATTAATAGTATTAAATTTAACCGAAAAAATATTTGTGATATATATGTATCATGACATTTTCGTCCAAATGAATTGTCACGGTTGAATAGTTTTTTTTGGCGGGGTTGAAGTACAAGTTTTCACTTTGCAACGCGAGTTTTGGAAGTTAAACAGCGGTGGCTTTTAATTGTTCAAGATTTTATAACAAATACGAAGTTACAACTAACTTTCGCACTTGTTTTCAGTGTAATGGGTGTTTGTAAGAAAAATACAAGGAAGGTGTTGTGGACTTTTGCGATCTTTTTTTTTGTTCAAATCACTAGATTTACGTAAACAAAAAATTGTAAAATAAGAAACTAGACGACTTCATAAACATTAATCAGAATTATGGATTGTTTGTCACATACTTACTAATGACACAGGCAATGTATTTGTTATTGTAGTGTTTTCTTGAACTACTTTAAAGGCTTGATTTGCTATTTGTGTTAAGAGATGTATCATAGCCATTTTAGGAGGTGTAGACACCTTTGGAGAACATTAGCTATTTTGATGCATATCAAACTGCCTAGTAATGTAACAAATTGTTTACTGTGATATTAGCGAGTGATTCTATTGACACATTGGTTGTTCATTGACAATAATCTGCTCGGAATGAAATTGCAAAGGGAATGAAAATTGCTTGTGAGCACCCAGTTTTCAGAGTAGGGCAGCTCCAATGCATAAGTTGTATTATTAAGCATAAAAACACAAGCTACATTGTAGTTTCCAGTGTCTATCAACCTTAGCTTTATTTATGTTTAAATTAACATAAAGATATAAAGCAATAAATTGTATTGAAATAAGTCTATTCTTGTTTATACACTAATAATGAAAATTTGGAGAGAACAGATTAAATTGCCCTTCACTTTGTTAGATGGACAATTATTATCTCCTAGTTAGCAGTCAACCTGTTAACTGATTTCACAGCATTGCCCTTCTGTGTCATTTTATGTCCCCTTTATATAGAAATATAGGTTGTTAAACATTTACAAATGACTCCTATAAATATTTGTTTGTTTTTATATTTGACAACATTAAAAACAATTTTATTTCTCTAAATAACGTATCTGTTTTTCAGATCATCCAGGTAATACCATAGGACATATGTACATAAATATTGATAAAAATGTGAAAGTTTCGAAGTCAAAAACACAATAACTTTGGCAATACATATTTGGATATATAGAAACTATGGAGATGTATTTAGTTCTATCAATATGGACAAGATTTTCAAACAGGAACTTGTTTGTATCTCTTATTTTGTTATTCTTATTGGTATGTATATTGTACACCACATACAAATCCAAATACCAACCTCCATTTCCTAAGTACAACAAGCCTAATCCAATTTAAATTTTCTTGTAACACATTAGTGGGGAGATGGGGATGCTCAATGCTGAAAAATTGTTCTATATTGTGAAAATGTTTTTGTCTGTCACATAGGGGGCTAGTCAAAACTGATTGTTTTGTTAAAATAATGCAAAACATCAGCTTCTATTAAACACTCTGTGTCAATTAAAATAATTACTGGAGATGTTTAAAGTAAACTCAGTATGTTAGAGATTTGCAAATTAACCATATTCTTGTTTTTTTACCAGGACTTATTGAAGGATTTGGAAAAAAATATGTGGGGAATGTCCTGGTAGCAAAGGTCGAATCCATTCACAAGTAAGTTGTTTGTAGTAATAAATAGTGTTTGAACGAAATATGCTCCGCATATTGTTTTGTCCATATTTTGTTTTGTCTGCTGCTGGTTTGTTTGATGCATTTTGTCTACAAGCAGAGTGATGTAAACTTATTCAAATTTACACACTTGTTAGTTACTTATCCTATTTTGATCCTACCTAGTTTTACCTCGAATGACCCAGTGGTTGATCCACAGCCCCTAAAACATGAAAGTTTTAAATGGTACTACTGTTTGTAGTGGGTTCCTTGTTTAGTATTTATAATTTTAACTCAATAATTAGTGTACGCTAACTAAACCTTACAGCAATACTTTTGCACAGAAGTCCCAAGGGAGTGATTTACTGGTTTAGGATTGTGCAATTCAATGTAGAGTGGATGGTCTCTGGTAGAAGGCTAGAACAGTGGTTTTCAACCCACCAGTGCTGGTCCATGTAAATCTTTTGCCGGTCGCCAAATACATATTTATTCCAAGCTACTTTTAAAAATTGGAATGATAAGTAGGCCTATTGCAAAGTTATTGGTACCTGCGTAACTCATTATACCTTGGCTGTAAAGCTGGGGTCCCTCTCCAGCGTTGATATCAGGAAAATTGTTTTATAAAGCTTTTGGGGCATTTATGATTGTTTTGTCATAAACTGCATCCAGCATTCAACATTTTTTTGTAAAACATAGCTATTCTTCACTTTTGAGATGAGATTGATACTGGGAGTAAAACAACAGCAAACATCGCACTAACATTGATATTGTATGTAAATGGATTGGCGTTTAGAGTTGACTGTGGTTTGGTTGTAATTTTTGTCATAGATACATAAAGCTATGACTAAATCTTGCATTATGTTGCGCAACGACAACTTTGGTGAACAAAAAGCTTACAAATATCTGTTGTATTCACTGCGATCTTTTGTTGCCGTTCTGTGGAATTTTTTGAAACATTTTACCATTCCCTCAGTGTAAAAAGGTTTGGAACCACTGGGCAAGAACACATGTTGTACTGGGTGGTCTTTTCAGTGGTTAGAAATGCGTTGCCGGCAATTTAACATGTTGTATTACATTCACATGTTTATTTTCAGTTTGGGCATCAGTGTCAAACTTGTCAGAAAGTGCTTTAACAGCGTTTGCTATGCATTAGCGATTTTCTTTATATAATGTGTTTTGCAATGTCTTGTCGGTGATTAATTGAGGGTCCCCTTCTCTGAATGGGACACATATTGATTTTACCAAAATGTGTTTTTTTTCTTTTTGTTCCTTCTCAAAGTTTGTCAGACTTGTTTTGCCATCAAATGTTTGTTGGATTTGGCCGAAACTTAAGCAGATGGTAGATATAGTTATGTATATGTACACCCCACTTTGTTTGTCTTGATAACCCCGGTATTTAATCCGCTAGCCCCCTAAATTGTTTTTTTTTCTTCCCAAAGTTTGTCTGACTCGTTTTGCCATCAAATGTTTGATGGATTTGGCCAAAACTTACTCAGATGGTAGATATAGTTATGTAGATGTGCTTACCACTTTGTTTGTCATGATAACTCGAGTATTTACCTCGCTAGCCCCCTAAAAAAAATTTTCTTCCCAAAGTTTGTCCGACTTCTTTTGCCATCAAATGTTTGATGGACTTAGATTAAACTTACTCAGATGGTAGATATAGTTATGTAGATGTACATCCCACTTTGTTTGTCTTGTTAACCCAATTATTTACTCCGTTAACCCCTTAAAATGGGTGAGTATTGAAACAGTGATGGAATTGGAAACTTGGATAGCTTGTAGAATATGCCATTTGTATGTGTCGATTGTTGTGTTCAGCCCTGTTAACCCCATTATTTACCCCAGTAGCCCTCAAAGTGTAAAACGTATTTGTATGTTACTGGGCACCACAAACGAAAGAATTCTGTTGTGCAATGGTGTTACAAGGGCAACCAGTTGTATGTCACTCTTGTATGTGGGTTGCTTGGTGAACGTTTTGCGCCATGCAGTTAGGGGTTTTTAATAGAGATGTACCGATTTATTCGGCCAAATCAGCCACTTTTCCAAAGATTCGGTTTTGGCCGAATAATTTGTTGCGATTCGGCCGAAACCGAATCTTTTACGAACGCACATTTAAAGCGTTAAGCGTGTTTTTTCTGCTTATTACCAACGAAAATTGCCTCAATTATTATTATGGGTCCCCTTCCCTGAAGGGGACACATATTGATTTTACTCAAATTGTTTTTGTTTTTTTTTGTTTTTTTTCTTTTTTTTTCTTCTTTTTTTTCTCCCCAAAGTTTGTCCGACTCGTTTTTCCATGAAATGTTTGGTGGATTTCGATGAAATTTACACAGATGGTAGATATAGTTATGTAGATGTGCATCCCACTATGTTTTTGTTGATAACCCCAGTATTTACCCCGCTAGCCCCCTTTTACCCCAAAGTTTGTCCGACTCGTTTTGCCATCAAATGTTTAATGAATTTAGATGAAACTTACACAGATGGTAGGTATAGTTATGTAGATGTGCATCCCACTTTGTTTGTGTTGATAACCCCACTATTTACCCCGCTAGCCCCCTAAAATGTTTTTTTTTCACCCAAAGTTTGTCCGACTCGTTTTTCCAACAAATGTTTAATGGATTTGGGTGAAATTTGCACAGATGGTAGATATAGTTATGTAGATGTGCATCCCACTTGGTTTGTGATGATAACCCCACTATTTATCCCGCTAGCCCCCTAAAATGTTTTTTTTTCACCCATAGTTTGTCCGACTCTTTTTTCCATCAAATGTATGATGGATTTGGGTGAAATTTGCGCAGATGGTAGATATAGTTATGTAGATGTGCATCCCACTTTGTTTGTGTTGATAACCCCAGTACTTACCCCGCTAGCCCCCTAAAATGTTTTTTTACCCCACAAAGTTTGTCCGCCTCCTTTTGCCATCAAATGTTGAATGGATTCGGATGAAACTTACACATATGCGAAATTTCGATTCGGCCGAATCGACCGAATCATTTATGACGTCACGCGAAGTCGAACGCTGCACATTTGACATGAGAACATAAGTTTTTCTACCAGGCAATAAGTGAAGAATGGTTGTGTTTCGTTCTTATTTTTGTTCTGTGGAGTTTACCGTTGGTTCAAGAATGATTTCCAACCCGACAATAAATTAAACAGGAATAGTGGTTTTCCCATATATATTCCATTTTACAGAAACTGTGCCATATTTACGCACCATTCATTATAATTGTAAGGGATATATATTTGATGGACACATTCAGTATGGTACCAATACTTTTGTGGCCTGTTATAACATAATTTTTTTTGCTAGCAAAAACCAATGGGTCCCCCCACACACATATATTTTGAGTTTGTAACAGGAAGAATGGCGCATGCATAAGCTAGGTAAGAATTTGAATTACACAGATGATATTTGACGTATTTATTAAATCTTTATAAACTTTTGTTTTGTAACAGTCACAGATTTGTTTTTTGAATTATGATTTTTAATCCGCACATAGCGTTCCCATGCACCATTAATTTTCTACATATCAACAATACGATTGCTTAGCTGGGTTTTTATGTCCAAAACCTGTTCTGAAACAGTTTTATTAACGTATTATTATTATCTTTCAGTTTGAGAAGTCATGGTACACAGGTGTAACAAATCGTGCTGCGTTGTTGCTCTTCGTTTCAAAACACGAACAAGTAAAGCCGTTAAAAAATTTTCAGGATTTGGGGGGCTGTGGGTGAACCGAAGGATCAAACAGGATCAAAACTCGCATGGACCATCTTTAGACCAATATCTATAATGTGTGTAAATTTGAAAAAGTTTGAAGTTTAATAAGTTTACACCACAATACTAGAAGGGTGGCTTAGCACATTTTGTCATTGCCTATACACTATAACCTATTTTAAAACATTCATATATTTCCTCTGCTTATTTTATATTGGGTCCCACATTATCCAGCGTCTTTTATAACCTTAGTTGTTTCTGCAGGCAAAAACTCATGGGTCCCCACACATGCAAAGTTAAAAATAATGCATTTCAAGAGATAACCATGAGAAAGTCGGGTGTTGTAAGGTAAAACACAGTGATCAGCACTGGGCTTAAATAATAATACTATGAAACCACAATAATTCAATCAATAGTACTACAAAATTTGAGCCCAATCCGCCAATGTTTAAAGGTTTGACCACTAGAGGTGTTTTGAGCAACAACCATTAATGCTTCTGACTACATAAGGCTGTTAACAACACCCTAACTGCCATGCCACAAAAACGTTCAACAAGCAACCCACAAACACAAGTAACACACAACTGGTGGCCCTTGTAACACTATTGGGCCACATAAATCTTTCGTTTGTGGTGCCCAATAACATACAAATACGTTTTACACTTTGGGGGCTAGTGGGGTGAATGTTGGGGATACAGGGTTGAACACAACAATCAACACCTATAAATGGCCTCTTCTTCAAGCTATCAAAATTTCAGCCCATTCCGA
>NC_137255.1:247212-301861 GCF_965637545.1 Phallusia mammillata | reverse complement strand
AAAGCGGAGCAAAAACCGTCGGACGCCAGTTACTGAAGTCCGGTGTTAATTTTGCCAGTGACGTCATAGATGGAGCAAATCCAAAAACTGCAGCTGTGCAACGAAGCAAGGAGGCGGGAAAAAACGTTTTTGGTATATTTGCACAAAATCTTCGAAAACCAAGGAAACGCACAAGAGCTAAAACGACTGCGTCAAAAAAGAATAAAACAGACAATGCCCCAGTTCGACGAATCAGTCGCCAACGTCCGGCAAAGAGAACGAAACGTGACGACAATTTCAGTTAGATCGGTTATGTCGTGTCACCCTAAATCTCAAGAGGGAATAAAAAGCGAACTAGACTTATTTTGTGTGCCAGCGTTTCAAAACAGTTGTCAGGACCGTTATTTTACCGAATATCTACCGATAAGTACCATCGGTCAAACGTCGCCAATCGAATTCCACATTGCAGCGGCCAGTGACGAATATATTGACTTGTTCCATACCTACTTTCAAATAAGGTTAAAGGTAACCAAAGCCGATGGAAGCGATTTGGAGGCCGGCGCTGAGATATCTACGATTAATTCTTTCGCAAACAGCATATTTTCTCAACTGGATCTTTCGGTCAACGATAAGTTGGTGACGAATTCGGCTAACACGTACGCTTATCGGTCCTACATCGAAACCTTGTTTCGGACCGGCTGCCAAACAGTCCCATTTAACAAGCGGCCTCTATTTTAAAAATACGGCAGGCCATTTCGATACGATAGGAAATGCTAACGGGGGCTTTTCGAAACGAAAGTCGTATATTGCCGGCAGCAAAACGGTAGATCTATTTGACAAACCGCATCTGGACTTGTGTAACCAGGAGAAATATTTATTGAACGGCGTAGGTCTTAAATTTCGGTTCATACGCAATTCAAACAAATTTTCTTTAATGTGTGTCGACACTCCAACATGTAAAATCGTTATACTCGATATGAGTCTGTTTGTTCGAAAATTAAAAATCAATCCAACAGTACAGCTCGCCCATGTCAAAGCGCTACTAAAATCAAACGCACTCTATCCGATACGACGAAGCAACGTCAAAATATTAAGTGTCGGAAGTGGCAATCTGGATCTCAACCAACAGAATTTGTTTATGGGCCAAACACCTAGGAGAGTTGTAATTGGATTGGTGGAGAACAGTGCTTTTAACGGGAAATATTCCAAAAACCCGTTTAATTTTCAACACTTTAATGTAAACTACATTGCATTGCTTAAGGGTGCAAAATCTTTCCCCTCTAAAGTGTTAAGACCCAATTATGAAAACGATCAGTTTATGCGTTGTTATACGTCACTGTTTACCGCGACTGGAAAATATTTTAATGATGAAGGCTTAGATATTTCGCGCAAGGATTACAAATCGGGTTTTTGCTTATACGCTTTCGATTTGACACCTGACTTATCTCAAACACCTACTTTTGCTTTAAAACAGCAAGGTAATATCCGCTTGCAGTTACGGTTTGCGTCTGCCTTGACAGAAACCGTTAACGTAATTATTTACACCGAGTTCGACAACGTTCTGGAAATTGACCGTGATCGCAACGTTCTGTTTGACTACGCCGCTTAACAATGGACACTGTTACGATATCGACAATACTGAACGGTGATGCTCAAGCCAGAAGAATTTTTCGAGGCGTTTTTGCCAAAGATCAACTAGAAGACATTATTACCGAGTCAGTTCCTTGCGGTTTCGTTTTTAACACAGACAACTCAAACGAAGAAGGTGAACATTGGGTGGCAGCTTATTTCAATCAAGATGGAGAGTGATCTATTTCGACAGCTATGGCTTGATGCTCTATCCTGATTTTTACTTATTCATGACCGAGAACGCCGTCGACCGTTGGTGTTATAACACTGTCAGACTGCAAGGCTTTCATTCAACGGTGTGCGGCCATTACGTGATCTTGTTTCTTATGGCCATGGCGCGTGACATATCGCTTGACGCATTTGTAGAATGTTTTTCAAGTAATTACCGGGCAAACGATCGCTTCGTGCAACAACTATTTCAAAAACTGCTTTAATTGTGCTTACCTGTGTGTGTGTGTGTGTGTGTGTGTGTGAGAAATAAAAAAGATCGAAACGAAAAAAAAAACAATCTCTGCAGGGATTACGCACTCGAAACGCCGCGCGCGAGCCCGCGACGCACACGAGACGCGCCGCTCATCCGATACGCAATCGAGCGCGACGCGCGTTTGCTCATCCGTGCGATTTACCACAGCTGGTAGACGACGCGTTTTTAACTCAGCCATAGAAACTCCAAATGTTATCATAAGTTTTCTCGGGGCGCTGTGCTGGTCACAAACGGACCTGCGCGCAAGTCTTTGAAAAAAGACACTTCCTTTCCACGTAAAAAACGAACAATACCTGTATTATAATTTAACGAGCGCGAGCGCGCTCGCTCATCCGGTGAAACACGACAGCTGACACTAGAAACGCAGAGTAAAAAGTCTATGACGTAACTATTGGGGGGTTTACTAACTCGGTTGTTTTTTTTATGAAAGTCATGACCCACTTTCTTGCAACAAACAAACAAACAAATACATCTTTTTGACTACGTCAAAAACGTGCGCAATTCCTTTGAAATTCCAGTACGTCAAAAACTTGTCTTACACATCTTTTGAAATTCCAGGTAATAAACAGGTCTTGCGCAAGTCTTACACAGCCTTTGAAATCCCAAGAAACACCTGCAACGTCACCGGATACTTTCACCAAGGTAAGACTTCCTTCGGAAGTCAGGAAAAGTCCTCATCTTCAAGAATAGGGAAATCCGCATCTTCAAGACGTCTTCAAGATGAGAAAGTCGGAAACCAAGACGTAGCCAAGACTTTCTACGGAAGTCTTAAGACGTCTTCAATGTCAAGGTCAAGGTAACCGGATGTCTTGCACGGAACTGGAGAATCTACGGACCATCTTCCTACTACTCGCGCGACTTACAATAGGGGTCGGCAACATTCCAAGGTTACCTGCCTTGGTAATTTTCATGGCACGCCAACTGATTTGCGTGTTTATTTTTAGGTACTAATTTAACATGTTACACTGCTTGTTTTTAGTTTTTATCATGTCTTTGTCTTAAAATTTAGCCTTACATGCACAAAACACTCTGCTTTTTATCATTATTGACATCTGCTGTTAGGAACCACTTTTGTTTAGAAAAAACTTTGGCACGCGATGTCATTAAAACTTTAAAATAACAAATAACTTGGCACGCGTCCAAACAGGAGAACGATGTCACCTTGCATCAGCTCACGGGGAAATTCAGTTTGACCTTGACACAAATGACATTGAGGTAAGCGTTGTGACGTCAGAATCGTGTAACGTTATAAGTTGAGTGTGTTCTAAACACTGAAGCCAGGTTATCTTTAAATAAGTATTATGTGCTGGTTATTTACTCGATTGTAAGCCGCATTTTGTGATGTTCTATACTAGTTTTGGTTTGGCCAATTTCGTGGTAAGGGCTTGCTGAATTCAGGGTTTGTACCGAAATTTCTCGATTGATTCGATTTAACACTACTTATTTGTTTACAGACGTTGTCCGATGGCGATTGGTGTAATCATGTTGCGGTTGAGGCAGGGCGACATCTAGCGGATCTCCTGGCAAACCGACCGCGACAGGAGCATTTCGTCCCGACAACATCGCTCGGTACAAGCGGTGACTTGGAGTTGCGAACTCAACACAGAAAATAAACATAAGTGCAAAAAATATTAATATCAGCGTGTTCCAGGTTATTAAATCAATGCAGAACATTTCCTTAATTGTGGCGCAGGACATCAAACCGCAGTAGGCTATTTTGTTTCAAATTAGTCAACGCATTTGCTTTCCGTCGCACATCTTTTCTGCTGTGTCATGTTACATAGGAAGTACTTGTTGTTGCAGATGGGACTTTGTACCACGTGATCCGTATCCCTCTCACTACTTATTACCCAGCAACTCCGCCCATCCCAGCGTGGCTTCATGCAAGATACCAGCTACTGAGCTCCTACAGACCGAGAAAGCTGGCAATGAACGATCAACAGCTCGACGAAATGATGAAAAGAGTCTTTGGGTTCCGCCAAGCTTTAAACAGCAAGGTTAGCACAGATGCGCGCGAGTTATATCTACGTTATTAATCGGGCAAGTAAAGTCTTTTTGTAAGTAAGTTAACTGCGTTGTGGTTTTAAGAGTTCTGATCACAGGAAGTAAGTTTCAATATCTGCTCATAAAAACTTCTCGTTCTTGTTCATCAATCTCAATTTGAACTGACTCTTCAAGCGTGAGTGGCTTTCACACTTTACCGATTGTGCAGTACTATTGTATTGAAACAAAATGTGACAAAGGCATGAGCAACTGCAATTGATTAGTAGCATCAGATACATCACTTTACTTTTGAAGTAAACAAGCTAGGTGAAGTATTTAAAATAAGGCAGCGCAGGTGAAGTATTTGAAGGAGGCAGCGCAGAAGCATCTTGGTTGACTTTTTAGACTAGTGTTGCTCTATTATTCGATGACAGTGAATAGAGAGTCAACAAATAATTTATGCTGCGGTATTGTGTTGATTATGCGAGCTTTTTGACAGTTGGTATTCTATTTTATTGTTGTAGGTTATAGAGTAAAAAGGCGTGACCTGTATGTATTTATTAAGATTTTGTTTCAGCTTGTGAGATAAATAAGGATTTTTGGTGCAGAGTAATTTATGACGCTACAAGTTCTTCCAGTGCATCCAAAATTATATTTACACTCAAGACTTTCCTGCCGAATTTATACAAAGTCCCAGCAATAAATTATATACAACATCTGCAGCTGTACAGTTTATTTCGATTTCTTGTTGACAATCACAGAAAAAAACGAGCCAACAAATGAGTTAGACAGCAAGTGAGCCACAAATCCCAGGCACTTTGCAAACGTTTCTGAGGAAAGTCAACAGCGATTTTTTAAATGAGGTAACCAAGGCATTTTTTTCTGCTGAAATTCTCTGTACAAACAAACATATTTTTCTGGTTATTAATGAAAGCATTTTGTCTGGCATGTGTAGTTGAAACGGTAGAGCGCGAGTCGCGGAAAGACTCAAATCCCATCGATGTTTATATTTACTATGTCTGACACACAATATTTAAACATTTTAGTTGGAAGTTATTTGTGCGATTGTCAATTTACTAAGTGCGCCAAATAGTGCTCTCAGGTCGGGCAGTTGATGATTGTCACCCACAATAATTTTATAGGTCGTATTTCACATTTGCAGAGTATGGAAGGAAGTCTCAAACTCTCATACCGTCGTGAACTTGTCACCCCCTTTATCGCCCTTATGCGGAAAACTGCAAGTTCGAGTTTATTTTCCCCAGGTGTGTAGGCGATGACGTTGTTGTTTGTGTGTAGGGGATGACGTTGTTATTTGTGTGTAGGGGATGACGCTGTTGTTTGTGTGTAGGGGATGACGCTGTTGTTTGTGTGTAGGGGATGACGCTGTTGTTTGTGTGTAGGGATGAGGTTGTTGTTTGTGTGTAGGGATGGGGTTGTTGTTTGTGTGTAGGGATGGGGTTGTTGTTGGTGTGTAGGGATGACGCTGTTGTTTGTGTGTAGGGATGACGTTGTTGTTTGTGTGTAGGGATGACGCTGTTGTTTGTGTGTAGGGGATGACGCTGTTGTTTGTGTGTAGGGGATGACGTTGTTGTTTGTGTGTAGGGGATGACTCTGTTGTTTGTGTGTAGGGGATGACGCTGTTGTTTGTGTGTAGGGGATGACGCTGTTGTTTGTGTGTAGGGGATGACGCTGTTGTTTGTGTGTAGGGGATGACGCTGTTGTTTGTGTGTAGGGGAAGACGCTGTTGTTTGTGTGTAGGGGATGACGCTGTTGTTTGTGTGTAGGGGATGACTCTACTTTACCACGCTTGCATTCGCAACCGGCAGATGATCCTGAGTATTTTGTTGGGGCAGAAACCGAACTTAAACGTGAGACGAACCGAGATTAACCCGCGTTCTACACGCGAGTAAACACTTTGTATTATTTGTTTTAATCAGCTGCTTTTCGTCTATAAACATAACCTGACAAAAATTTTAATGCCATTACATCATATATGTTTTCTGGTTATTGCCCGTATGGTCAATACAAGGTCAAATTTAGGACAGGTAAAAGTTTGAATAAACTGTTGCTGCCAGGCATAACGTATCAACAAAATTTTTAGCTCTTTTAGCAGTTTTTATTGTCATATGTCGACGTTTTGATGTCCCATACGAGACACCTTCATCAGGTTAATGACATAAATTGAAAACACAAAGTTGTAAAGTATCTTGTTTCTTAAGCTAGAAATATTTTACAACTTTTAAATATGGTCGCCATTTTTTCTGAAACGACTTTATGTTGAACTTAGAATTGACAGGTTTCAACGGTATACCTGATGACGATTTGTTTATTGAAAGGACCGGTGAGATTTTTATGAATGGAACTAACCCGCTTGTGTGACGTAATAACCTGCTTGTCGTCATTCAACGTCATCTTTGTTGTTGTTCATTGTAGATTTGTGTTTTTCGCCGACTTGTAATGTTTTGTTGACTGCGTTTTAAACAGAAAGTGATTTTGTTTAAAAACCTTCAATTTTCATGACAGGCGCGACCCCCCCCCCCCCCCCCCCCGTGCACTTTGCTGCCAGATGTGGCACCCTCGAGTGTGTTACAGCGAGCAAAGTGAACCCAATGGTGAGCGATGCCCGCAATTATTCAGCGATCCACCACGCATGCGCAACAGGTCACACGGCCATTGTGAGGTCACTACTGCGACGTCACCCGAATCTACTGGAAATGCCAGCAACTGGGGGGTGAGTTGTGTGGATTGATTGTTATTTGCGCGAATGTTACCTGGATATTTTTTGTGTGTTTTCAGTGAAAATTCGTCGAGTTTTAACTGAAGGTATTTTTACTTCACTCGTATTCATGCTTCAATCGTTACTAACAAAGCAATCACGTCATAGCGCATATTTAACTTATCAATATTACACAAACGACACTAATCTCAACCATATGCGGTGGTTTTTTTCCCGCCACAATTTATCTTTATGCTACACCTTTACATGCTATGTAGAGACAATGTGACCCCCCTGCTCGCTGCTGCCTCCAACGGCGCTCTTCAAACACTTAAGTTCCTCCTCAAATGTGGTGCAACAATAACTGCTTGTGACGTCAACAATGACGGGCCGATACAGCGCGCTGAGTTAAAGTGCCACACTGACTTCATCGGGTAGCTGATCGGGCGCACAAAAAGCCACGATGTGTGGAGAGGTGTTGTTGGTACGTATCAGTCTGTGCATGCGCGCGGCTCGGCCAATAAAAAGCCTTTGTTGACAGAAATGTTGGCTGGTCGTCACGTGACAAAGCAGGACGCGTCACTTCGGTGTTTGGAAGTTTTGCTCGATCGTTCACCCAAATACTGGAAACCTCTTCTCGACTCCGGGGATGTTCCTCATCTCGTTAAGCTGCTCCAAAGTTCGTAAAGAAGACCAAAGTCGGCGACACTGTCGGTTGATTCAGGTCGGTTTTATGTTTCCTTAAAGTTTTGCTACACACGACAAGTACAACTGTCGTTTAATCGTCTCAATATATTTTTTAAATCCAAAACTTGCACTTTAGCGGTTGTGCTATAGTGTATTAAGCGTTATTACTTATTTTGCTTTGCATTAAGCTCGGTTGAGTGGGTAACTCTCTCAGTTAATGCTTCGTTGTGTCGCAGGACTCGGCAGGGATTTGGACTATGAGAATTGTTCACCGATGCTTTTCACTTTGCCTAAGCATTCTTAATTATATATATATGTATATATATCAGTCACAGTGAAACTGTCCAGTTTTCAGCTTCGTTTTTTTTGTACCACTTTTGTGATTTTTGTGTTTTAGTCTCATTATGTTGTTTAACAGAGAGCATAATTGTTTAATCTTGATGCTGACAATTCTTGGTCTAAATCAGATTTGTAATTGCAGTTTCGACTAATGAGCTGTGGAACAGACAAGTCTCTCTACTACTACTACAACTGACATCAGTTGAGAACAACATTACATTGAGAAACACTCGATGGCTGACATGGACATTGTTGAGTAAGCAAATCCACAAAATTTTAAACCCAGCCATTCTAACTGTGGATTTTATTCATCGATGATTCAGTGCTAGTTGCGTGCAGCTGCAATTTAACCGAATATGACATCTTTGGTGCAAAACGCTTGTTGCAACCTCGTGTGTTGATAAAAACATCTATGTCCTCCCGTACACCACAGGTCAGTGTTGGTTTGCATTTGATAAGAAAATTGAAAAGCAATTTGCAGTTATGCAGTATTAATAAGTATTTCCACTTAATTCAATCAAACATGTTTTATTCATGTCAAATGACTAAATGTATGTCTAGCAAATTTACTCATGGTAGGAATTTTACAATACTGGCCTTTTACAAGTTTGCATTTTTTCTGCATCAGTTTTTAAATTGCTTTAATGTATTTGCAACTGTTTTTCCAATTAACATTTTTAACAAGAATCTTTTGTTTGTCTCGCAGGAGATTGTGTTTGCATGATCAGCCGGCATTCAGAGGTAGCGGTTGCTCTCACTTTCGACCACAACTCTCACTTAATCTCCGCATCTGCCGACAGTTGCATATTTGGGCGGACATTTTGCCATCGGGTGACAGAAGAGCTCAAACAAACCCAGAAAGGTGCCACCTTCATGCCTGGAAGTCCAGATTTGAATAAAACCTCGTATTTTGCTACAAACGACTAGTTTACAGTAGAAATAATCGATGATTCGACGCATCCTAGTAATGTCGACATCCCGTTCAGTGATGAGTTTGACGACCTCTCAACTTTGACATTTCACAACAATCCAGGTAATGTCCCTTGCTGCGATTTCCAAATGATTTGTCCGTTAGTTGAGGTGTTTGCAGAGTTGCTTTGGTAATGATCCCAGAAAATATCCTGCATTAGGAAAGACATTATTTATGTTTTCCGAAATAATTTTATTTTATCACATATTTAAACTTAATCTTTTTTTGTATCTTGATTTTTGTTCCTTGATTTAAACAGAATGACCACTGTTTTGGCTGGTTTGATATGTTACTATTATCATATTTATTGACATTCAGAATACACTTTTTTATTTTATTATGATTCCTTTATTGTTTTTCTTATTACACACATCAGTACAAACTTCATTATGCAAATTTAATTTGTTAAGAAGTGTCAACATTTTTATGCATTTTGCTGGTTTGTATTTATTTTGTTTGGCTTTTTAAGAACTTACAATTGCTTTTTCAGATGCTGAGCAACAAAATACTGATGAGTCATTGTTGTCAAAGTGAGTGACTAAGCAGTTGTCCAACGATGAGTCAGGGTTATTAAGCAACAAACCTTTACCTGAACTGGGGAAATGGGAGATAAATTGCACAAAGAAAAGGTGGGATGTTGGGATTTAACTTTACAAATATGTGACAGACTAAAAACTTTGAAAAGTCTGAAGTCGTCCACTGTTTTATTTAGACATATATATTTCACCTAAGTAATAGGCAGTGTTAGTTTCTAAAAACAACTAAGTCACATTGCTAAGCTGTTTATGTTTGGCCTGGAAACCAAGTTTCTTAGGCAAGTGTAGGCTGACCCTTGGGGCTAAATATTTTTGACAAGTATATGCTTGGCAAAGCCACATATACATTTTAAACTTTGATTTCATTTCTAAATGTCTTTTTGTATTCTTATTTCAGGCTTGCACAGTAGCAGAAGGACACATACATACCAACATTTGAGTCATAGCTTGGATTTACTGATGGATTATTTTCTTTGTCCCCCCCCCCCACACACACACACACTTTTATACGGTATTTTCAAGATTATCCACCAGAGCATTGATGGTTTAATGTGTCGGGTATGCAATTTTTTTACAGCAAGTGTTTTGTGTTATGGCAAAGTACGGAAACCCCTGGTTTTTGAACCTTTTTCTTCACTGTAGGTTTTTAAAGCTGTTTAATTGAAGCCGGTCATAGAATATACTTTACAAATTTACACTCTTTAAGCCATGCGTGCGTATATTGGGATTGTGTCTTTCCGTTTTTGATTTTGGGTGTAATGTGTTGGTCTCAGAAGGTAACATAAGATAAGACATGTTTCATTTAAATTCAAGCTGTTATTTTTATGTTTTGATTCAAACAGGCTTACTTATGTGGATACAAACCCCTATCCTTTCAGCACCAATTGTTGTTTCTACTTTGTATTTGCAGCCTAATTGCTGTATATGTTCATTAGTGTGTCCCTTGATTTTACAAACCTTCCTGCTTGAAAACATTTGACATTGCATCGCCTCAGACAGTAAGGTTGCTGAAATAGTTTTAATAGAAGGTGTGTTTTGTAGAAGGCATGGTTCCAGTAAATGAAATGTCCTATTTTAGTGGATCCTATTATGTATGTTTTCGCTTGTGTTCAAAATCTGGTGCATGTTTTTGGCGTAAATAAAGTTTTCTTTTAGATCCGTCCGTGTTGTTTTGCATTGTGTAAAATATCTCTTTATTATGTTTGTGCTGTTACTTGATAAGGCAGACAGAGATTTATTTAAACGTAGAATAAAAGGAATCCATAAAATCACATGTAAACGTTGAGATTTGTCAAAAAATGTTTGTTGACAAGCTTTTTGTGGAAATTTGGTCACGCACTAACGACCATGTCATGAAAAGTGATACCATAAAAAAATACTTTGTTATCAATTGCGGCATGAATTTGGGGAAAGTTGCATTTTTGGAGTTAAAATAAAATTTGGTGTTTTAATTTACCGCAGTTGTTTAAAAAATTTATTAGTAATGTTTTCTGAATCTAATTAACGTGACGCAATAATTCATGAGTTTGCCAAATATGATTTCAGTGGTTAGTTATGACGTAACATTTTTTCAGAAGTTTCCAGTGCCGAAATTCAGCTATTGCTGGCTATCTCCGGTTTTGTTTTGCGCCAATGAATGGGCAAAAAATTCTTTTACATAAAAATTTGACCGCGTGATGACCTTTTGCCAAATGCAAACTCAAATAAAGAAGTAACGTTTCATTGGTCCAAGAACGATAATAGATTGCGTTTTTTTGCGGCACAAGTGATTTACAAGTTAAACTTTTACGCCTTGATGGAATTGCAAGTTCAGAAGCTCGTTAATGTGCATTTATTTCCGAAAAATATTGAGCGCGAAACATATTTATTGAACAGCTGTGAAAATAAACATTGCGTCATCAGCGATCAGCTGTTTGTAAACAGACGTGGCGAAATATTTTCATCTTTAAAGTTGAGACTGTTTTTGGTCGTTTTTGTCGCAAAATTATGAAGATTAAAGACAAAATCGTGCTTTTGCTTTTGCTGCCTGATAAGAAGTCGTATTTTGGTAAAAGTTAGTTTAAAATTTTTACATATTTAATGAGAAAAATAACGGCCCAAGTAGACATAAAAAGCAACTTGCCTCAATATCACTGATGTGGGCATGAGCATTTGCAGAAGCAGTTATAAAATAATAAACCATGTTGCATTTACATCTATTTGAGCTTTTATTTTTATGACTAAATTTATGAACAGATCCATGCATATTGTTTAATATATTTTTACATTAATTATTTTGAACTTACAATTGGATTTTTGCAGAGGTTATGAAGTGCTTGCAATGTCAGTAGATGTCTACAACATGTGGCTGCATCTTGTATTTTCTGATCACTCACTTGTTATAACTGATGTGATGGATTTTGAAAAACCAAATGTCACTTCAGTTTCCAGGTTTCACAGCTCGTGTGTCTAGGAAATCAAGGTTTGTCTTTGTAACATACATATATTGAAGTTACATCACTAAAAAAATTATATTTCATCACAAAAGACAATTGTAAACAATAAATGTTATTAATCGGGACACACTGCTCTTCGATATCCAAAATACTTAAAAACAGTGACTGATCATTTTTTAGTGATTTTTTTTAAATGTTAAATGTGCTAAAAAAAAGCATCGTCAGTTTCTGTACCCCTCACATCCATGGAGATCATTACATAATTCATAACAAAAAGTATATAGGCTTATGTCAATAGACATACTATAACTTTTCAAATATCATCAGTAGTGGCTAAAAATGAATGAAATGTTGTAACGTCAGCTGCTGTAATCATGTCTCATGAGTGTAAATTGTCTGCTCCACACTAATTATAACAGTGGAATTATAAATGTAAACCAAATTCAGAAAAGTCTTTCTGATTTAATTTATTTAGTCAAATTCTTGTTTTGTTTTTGTCACTGATTTAAATCACTGGGGCACAAAACCCTGTTTACATGTAATAATAGTTTCTTCCTTATGGTGTTATTGCCAACTCTTTCTGATTGTGCTGAGTCAGCTGTTTTGTTTCGGTTTCAAATGACGGCAGAGTCAGGATTTGGAAAATCGATGACCAAACATGTGTACGAACCTTATATATTGTGGCTGTTTGTAGGATATATGTATTGGACGATCAATAAGAACATTATATATTGTGGCTGTTTGTAGGATATATGTATTGAACGAGCAATAAGTTAGTTATTAAATATTTGTAGGTTCTGAAACACACAATTCTATTGGAAAGTATGGAGAAACACTTCACGGATACTCAAACATCGGTTGAAGCACGTTGCATTTCTGTTCATAATGACGGCAAACACATGCGGTTGGCGACAGGAGTGGGAGTATCCAGCAGTATGTATTCAACATACTTCCCAATTCAATTTGTGGTCATCTTTATGTCTGGGGACATTGGGGAATTCTGCACACAATTTAACACTCTTTATCATAAATATGCATCAGTAATTTCTTCGCTGATTTCTAGGCTGCACCTATTTTAGCTTGTTTTTCCAAGCCACAGTAAATTTGGAATTTGGTTTAAAGTTGTTATTTTGGATTTGTTTTTTTGTAATCCTTAAGACTAAATAGTTTTGCGTTTTTTATGACAACCAATCATTTGTTTTTAGTGTGTACGACCTTATGACATTTAAGAGGATATCATTTATTTCCTCACACGACGGGGATATATTAAGCATGGATTATTCTCACCGTGGTTCGATGCTTGCAAGCGCGAGTAGAGATCGATGTGTTCACATGTTTACTGATGATTATATTCCGTCCATTTGGCTAATTCGACCCAGTTGACACAAAATGTGAATTCAATGCGCTAAGTATCATTTACACGAACTACCAATAAACTGCATTAAAACGCTGGAATTTAAATCATACAAGTTAACAAGGGTAAATTTGGAAAATGAAACACGCATGTTTAAGTGATTTGCCTTTGAACCAAATGTGTAACATTTAAAAATCTGACTTTTTTCCGAACCTTTTTTTGTACATTGCATTTTGCTTTGCCTAAGCTTTTTTAATTATATATATATATATCAGTCACAGTGAAAGTGTCCAGTTTTCAGCTGCATTTGTTTTTGTACCACTTTTGTGATTTTTGTGTTTTAGTGTCATTATGTTGTTTAACAGAGAGCATAGTTGTTTAATCTTCATGCTGACAATTCTTGGTCTAAATCAGATTTATAATTACAGTTTCGACTAATGAGCTGTGGAACAAACAAGTCTCTCTACTACTACAACTGACATCAGTTGAGAACAACATTACATTGAGAAACACTCGATGGCTGACATGGACATTGTTGAGTAAGCAAATCCACAAAATTTTAAACCCAGCCATTCTAACTGTGGATTTTATTCATCGATGATTCAGTGCTAGTTGCGTGCAGCTGCAATTTAACCGAATATGACATCTTTGGTGCAAAACGCTTGTTGCAACCTCATGTGTTGATAAAAACATCTATGTCCTCCCGTACACCACAGGTCAGTGTTGGTTTGCATTTGTTGAGAAAATTGAAAAGCAATTTGCAGTTATACAATATTAATAAGCATTTCCACTTAATTCAATCAAACATGTTTTATTCATGTCAAATGACTAAATGTATGTCTAGCAAATTTACTCATGGTAGGAATTTCACAATACTGGCCTTTTACAAGTTTTTCAATTGCTTTAATGTATTTGCAACTGTTTTTCCAATTAACATTTTTAACAAGAATCTTTTGTTTGTCTCGCAGGAGATTGTGTTTGCATGATCAGCCGGCATTCAGAGGTAGCGGTTGCTCTCACTTTCGACCACAACTCTCACTTAATCTCCGCATCTGCCGACAGTTGCATATTTGGGCGGACATTTAGCCATCGGGTGACAGAAGAGCTCAAACAAAGCCAGAAAGGTGCCACCTCCATGCCTGGAAGTCCAGATTTGAATAAAACCTCGTATTTTGCTACAAACGACTAGTTTACAGTAGAAATAATCGATGATTCGACGCATCCTAGTAATGTTAACATCCCGTTCAGTGATGAGTTTGACGACCCTTCAACTTTTACATTTCACAACAATCCAGGTAATGTCCCTTGCTGCGATTTCCAAATGATTTGTCCATTAGTTGAGATGTTTGCAGAGGTTTGATATGTTACTATTATCATATTTATTGACATTCAGAATACACTTTTTTATTTTATTATGATTCCTTTATTGTTTTTCTTATTACACACGTCAGTACAAACTTCATTATGCAAATTTAATTTGTAAAGAAGTGTCAACATTTTTATGCATTTTGCTGGTTTGTATTTATTTTGTTTGGCTTTTTAAGAACTTACAATTGCTTTTTCAGATGCTGAGCAACAAAATACTGATGAGTCATTGTTGTCAAAGTGAGTGACTAAGCAGTTGTCCAACGATGAGTCAGGGTTATTAAGCAACAAACCTTTACCTGAACTGGGGAAATGAGAGATAAATTACACAAAGAAAAGGTGGGATGTTGGGATTTAACTTTACAAATATGTGACAGACTAAAAACTTTGAAAAGTCTGAAGTCGTCCACTGTTTTATTTAGACATATATATTTCACCTACATAATAGGCAGTGTTAGTTTCTAAAAACAACTAAGTCACATTGCTAAGCTGTTTATGTTTGGCCTGGAAACCAATTTTCTTAGGCAAGTGTAGGCTGACCCTTGGGGCTAAATATTTTTGACTAGTATATGCTTGACAAAGCCACATATACATTTTAAACTTTGATTTCATTTCTAAATGTCTTTTTGTATTCTTATTTCAGGCTTGCACAGTAGCAGAAGGACACATACATACCAACATTTGAGTCATAGCTTGGATTTACTGATGGATTATTTTTTTTATTATTTTTTTTTCTTTTTTTATTTTTTTTTCAGGCTTACTTATGTGGATACTAGGGATGTTCAAAGTAGAATATCGAATCCTTTGGATTCGAATCTAAATAGTTTTAATAGAAGATGTGTTTTGTAGAAGGCATGGTTCCAGTAAATGAAATGTCCTATTTTAGTGGATCCTATTATGTATGTTTTCGCTTGTGTTCAAAAACCTGGTGCATGTTTTTGGCGTAAATAAAGTTTTCTTTTAGATCCGTCCGTGTTGTTTTGCATTGTGTAAAATATCTCTTTATTATGTTTGTGCTGTTACTTGATAAGGCAGACAGAGATTTATTTAAACATAGAATAAAAGGAATCCATAAAATCACATGTAAACGTTGAGATTTGTCTAAAAATGTTTGTTGACAAGCTTTTTGTGGAAATTTGGTCACGCACTAACGACCATGTCATGAAAAGTGATACCATAAAAATACTTTGTTATCAATTGCGGCATGAATTTGGGGAAAAAATTGCATTTTTGGAGTTAAAATAAGATTTGGTGTTTTAATTTACCGCAGTTGTTTAAAAAAAATTATTAGTAATGTTTTCTGAATGTAATTAACGTGACGCAATAATTCATGAGTTTGCCAAATATGATTTCAGTGGTTAGTTATGACGTAACATTTTTTCAGAAGTTTCCAGTGCCGAAATTCAGCTATTGCTGGCTGTCTCCGGTTTTGTTTTGTGCCAATGAATGGGCAATAAATTCTTTTTCATAAAAATTTGACCGCGTGATGACCTTTGCCAAATGCAAACTCAAATAAAGAAGTAACGTTTCATTGGTCCAAGAACGATAGTAAATTGTGTTTTTTTGCTGCACAAGTGATTTACAAGTTAAACTTTTATGCCTCGATGGAATAGCAAGTTCGGAAGTTTGTTAATGTGCATTTATTTCCGAAAATTATTGAGCGCGAAACATATTTATTGAACAGCTGTGAAAATAAACATTGCGTCATCAGCGATCAGCTGTTTGTAAACAGACGTGGCGAAAAATTTTCATCTCTAAAAGTGAGACTGTTTTTGGTCGTTTTGTCGCAAAATTATGAAGATTAAAGTCAAAATCGTGCTTTTGCTTTTGCTGCCTGATTAGAAGTGGTATTTTGGTAAAAAGTTAGTTTCAAAATTTTTACATATTTAATGAGAAAAATAACGACCCAAGTAGACATAAAAAGCAACTTGCCTCAATATCACTGATGTGGGCATGAGCATTTGCAGAAGCAGTTATAAAATAATAAACCATGTTGCATTTACATCTATTTGAGCTTTTATTTTTATGACTAAATTTATGAACAGATCCATGCATATTGTTTAATATATTTTTACATTAATTATTTTGAACTTACAATTGGATTTTTGCAGAGGTTATGAAGTGCTTGCGATGTCAGTAGATGTCTACAACATGTGGCTGCATCTTGTATTTTCTGATCACTCACTTGTTATAACTGATGTGATGGATTTTGAAAAACCAAATGTCACTTCAGTTTCCAGGTTTCACAGCTCGTGTGTCTAGGAAATCAAGGTTTGTCTTTGTAACATACATATATTGAAGTTACATCACTAAAAAAATTATATTTCATCACAAAAGACAATTGTAAACAATAAATGTTATTAATCGGCTCTTTGATATCCAAAATACTGAAAAACAGTGACTGATCATTTTTTAGTGATTTTTTTTAAATGTTAAATGTGCTCAAAAAAAGCATCCTCAGTTTCTGTACCCCTCACATCCATGGAGATCATAACAAAAAGTATATAAGCTTATGTCAATAGACATACTATAACTATTCAAATATCATCAGTAGTGGCTGAAAATGAATGAAATGTTGTAACGTCAGCTGCTGTAATCATGTCTCGTGAGTGTAAATTGTGTGCTCCACACTAATTATAACAGTGGAATTATAAATGCAATCCAAATTCAGAAAAGTCTTTTTGATTTAATTTATTTAGTCAAATTCTTGTTTTGTTTTTGTCACTGATTTAAATCACTGGGGCACAAAACCCTGTTTACTTGTAATAATAGTTTCTCCCTTATGGTGTTTTTGCAGACACTTCCTGATTGTGCTGAGTTAGCTGTTTTGTGTCGGTTTCAAATGACGGCAGAGTCAGGATTTGGAAAATCGATGACCAAACATGTGTACGAACCTTATATATTGTGGCTGTTTGTAGGATATATGTATTGGACGATCAATAAGAACATTATATATTGTGGCTGTTTGTAGGATATATGTATTGAACGAGCAATAAGTTAGTTATTGAATATTTGTAGGTTCTGAAACACACAATTCTATTGGAAAGTATAGAGAAACACTCCACGGACACTAAAACATCGGTTGAAGCACGTTGCATTTCTGTTCATAATGACGGCAAACACATGCGGTTGGCGACAGGAGTGGGAGTATCCAGCAGTATGTATTCAACATACTTCCTAATTCAATTTGTAGTCATCTTTATGTCTGGGCACATTGAGGAATTCTGCACACAATTTAACACTCTTTATCATAAATATGCATCAGTAATTTCATCGCTGGTTTCTAGGCTGCACCTATTTTAGCTTGTTTTTCCAAGCCACAGTAAATTTGGAATTTGGGTTTAAGTTGTTATTTTGGATTTGTTTTTTTGTAATCCTCAAGACTAAATAGTTTTGCGTTTTTTATGACAACCAATCATTTGTTTTTAGTGTGTACGACCTTATGACGTTTAAGAGGATATCATTTATTTCGTCACACGACGGGGATATATTAAGCATGGATTATTCTCACCGTGGTTCGATGCTTGCAAGCACGAGTAGAGATCGATGTGTTCACATGTTTACTGATGATTATATTCCGTCCAACACGATAGCTGATCATTCTGCTGCCGTCACTGCTGTGAAGTTTGCGAACCGAGATTATGAGGTAAACTGTCATGTAGGGAAGTTGAAACTAGTATAAGTAGGTATTTTAGAATAGTTGTTTCGATTCTAGAATATCTAATCCAAGTCTTATATAATTTTTTATTGTGATCTGGACAACAATGTTTCCCGAGGTAAACTGTCACTGGTGTGGCTAATTCGACCCAGTTGACACAAAATGTAAATTCAATGCACTAAGTATCATTTACACGAACTACAATAAACTGCATTAAAACGCTGAAATTTAAATCATACAAGTTAACAAGGGTAAATTTGGAAAATGAAACACGCATGTTTAGGTGATTTGCCTTTGTTTGAACCAAATGTGTAACATTTTAATATCTGACTTTTTTCCGAACCTTTCTTTGTACATTGCTTTTTGCTTTGCCTAAGCTTTCTTAATTATATATATATATATATATATATATATATATATATATCAGTCACAGTGAAAGTGTCCAGTTTTCAGCTGCATTTGTTTTTGTACCACTTTTGTGATATATGTGTTTTAGTCTCATTATGTTGTTTAACAGAGAGCATAGTTGTTTAATCTTGATGCTGACAATTCTTGGTCTAAATCAGATTTATAATTACAGTTTCGACTAATGAGCTGTGGAACAGACAAGTCTCTCTACTACTACAACTGACATCAGTTGAGAACAACATTACATTGAGAAACACTCGATGGCTGACATGGACATTGTTGAGTAAGCAAATCCACAAAATTTTAAACCCAGCCATTCTAATTGTGGATTTTATTCATCGATGATTCAGTGCTAGTTGCGTGCAGCTGCAATTTAACCGAATATGACATCTTTGGTGCAAAACGCTTGTTGCAACCTCGTGTGTTGATAAAAACATCTATGTCCTCCCGTACACCACAGGTCAGTGTTGGTTTGCATTTGATTAGAAAATTGAAAAGCAATTTGCAGTTATGCAGTATTAATAAGTATTTCCACTTAATTCAATCAAACATGTTTTATTCATGTCAAATGACTAAATGTATGTCTAGCAAATTTACTCATGGTAGGATTTTCACAATACTGGCCTTTTACAAGTTTGCATTTTTCTGCATCAGTTTTTAAATTGCTTTAATGTATTTGCAACTGTTTTTCCAATTAAAATTTTTAACAAGAATCTTTTGTTTGTCTCGCAGGAGATTGTGTTTGCATGATCAGCCGGCATTCAGAGGTAGCGGTTGTTCTCACTTTCGACCACAACTCTCACTTAATCTCCGCATCTGCCGACAGTTGCATATTTGGGCGGACATTTAGCCATCGTTTCATTCATTTATTTATTTCGTTCACGCGCAGTAAGTAATCAGTTACGTATGTACATTCAAATTGCAACGGCGCAAACAAAAATGGATCAGCTGGAGCCACTAGTGGCCATTGCAAGTAGCTGACCCTATCTATTTAAACGGTTGAATATGATACTTTTAAACAAGGAATAAACAAGAAAGGAAGGCAATAAAGGACACAATAAAGTTTGAAAAATAGTGATAAATTCTGCACATGAAAATCTCAAGTCATTGTGAAGCGTTGTGAGTATAAGAGAAGTCTCACGAGGCAAAGCGTCACAGCAGACTAGGTCACAGCAATTTCCTCGCAGCAATATTCGATTGATTACGTGCAAGGCGGGGTAATTAGCACAGGTATTTTGGGACCAATTAAGACAAAACACCCCGTGGAATGTAAACACAGGACCTCGTGGTGCTACATTACATAATGTGCCAGTGAGCATACCTGTGGCTGTGGGTTTAGGAATATGTTGCAATGAGGAAAAACCTTAAATTACGCTTGAATACTGTGAATCCGGTTTTGGTATCTGTAATCTTAATGGGTAGTTTGTTCCATACCTTGGCACATTTGTATCTAAGTGTATGTTGGCCGCGACTTGTGGAAACACGTGGGACAAAAAAGTGTTGTTTTAAAGCGCCTCTTGTTGCATGTTTATGTATGGACGATGTGTAGGTGAAGAAGTCATCAAAAACTGGCGGTAATTTTCTGTTTTTGAATTTAAATACAAACTTGGCAAGTTCCATGTCATGCATGTCGTTTATTTTTAAAATGTTTGTTTGCAGATATAATTTTTTACTTGAACACTGAAAAGGGCTGTTGGTAATAATTTTTATAATTCTGTTTTGCATAACTGCTATTTTTTGCATTGTTGTTTTGTTAGCAAAGCCCCAAGAGAGCAGGCCATACAGGAGGTGTGGATGTACCAGAGAAAAATACAAGTTTCGGAGTGTGCTTGATTGAATGTAGTGTCTTAATTTGGACAGAACTCCAGCAGCTGAAGCAATCTTGCTTCTGATGTGTTGGATGTGCTGGGCCCATGACAATTTTTCATCAAAAATCACACCCAGATATTTAAGTGATTCTGTTTTCTGCAGCTCCACCCCGTTCATTGTGATTTGTGGCTTGGAACATGTGGTTTGGTTTGAAAAGATCATGTATTTGGTTTTGTTATAATTAAGGGATAGATAATTTGCTCTCATCCACCTGTCCACCTTTGTTAGCTCCTTATTGACAGATAACTGCAGTGATGGCACATTATGGGAAGACATCCAGAGGCATGTATCGTCAGCAAATAGCCGAGTTTCGAGTTTGGATGCAGCCGGGAGGTCATTTATGTAAATCAAAAAAAGGAGAGGGCCTAGCCCTGACCCCTGCGGGATTCCACATGTCACATCACAATAGTCTGATGAGTTTTCTGAAAAAAATGTGCTTTGTTTTCTGTTTGTCAAGTAACTTTCAAGAAATTTGTTTATGTGACCACGAAATTCGTAATGTTCAAGTTTCTTTATGAGTATTTGGTGGTTAACAGTGTCGAAAGCTTTAGCCAAATCAAGAAAAATTGCACAAGTGGTGAGTTTTTTGTCCATTGCAGAAATTATTCTGTCATGAATTTCAGCAATGGTTAAGTTTGTGGAGTGTGATGTTCTAAATCCATTTTGAAATTTTGTCAATATTTGGTATTTTTCCAGATATTTTACCATGCGTTTGTATACAAGTTTTTCAAATATTTTTGAAAACGTTGGAAGTAAAGATATTGGGCGATAATTGCCTAAGTGTTGAGTGCAACCTCCTTTGTGAATGGGAATGACTTTGGCAAGTTTTAAACAATCTGGAAATGAACCAGCCTGGACTGCTTCATTGAAAAAATTGCACAATATTGGTGCTAGGGATGGAGCTGCGAGCTTGATAAGACGAATTGGGATGTCATATGGTCCTGTGGCTTTTTTACTGTCAAGTGCGTTGATGACATTATAAACTTCTGTTGTGTCTATGTCATAAAATCGGAAGGAATTTGATGTGGGATGTTGCAAATATGACTCAGGCAGAATTGTTGTATTTGGAATTTGCGAGGCCATATCCTTACCTATGTTGGAGAAGTGTTTGTTGAAGGCATGTGCAATTTGTTTTGGGTTAGTCAGTGTGCTATTTTGATATGTTATTTGAGATGTCTGCATGTGTGTAGCATTTTTGTGTGATATTATTGAGTTGATTATTTGCCATGTCTTCTTTGTGTTGTTACTGTTTTCATTGAATAACTTTTGTAATAGTTTTGTTTTGCAGTTCTAATAATATTTTTTAGTTTTTTGGTATACTGTTTGTATTTATCACTCACTTTATCATGTGCAATGCATTGTTTGTAGAATTTATTTTTCTTTTTGATGGATATTAATATTCCTTTGCTTAACCATGGTTTTATTTGCTTTGTAGATTTTTTAAGAGATTTGATGAAGGGGGCATGGTGGTTAACTACCAACTGGAATTTAGATATAAAATTTTCAAACTTTTTGTGTATGGATTGATTCATATCAATGTTATCTACAATACTGTACACATCATACACATAATTATCAGTGTCTACATGTCTATAATCCCTATTGAGCTTTGGATATTTCAGTTGAATTGGACTGGACTTTTTTATTATGGCAAATACTGGTAAATGATCAGATATATCAAACATAATTAACCCAGGTGTGATTTTGTCATTTGTGTTGTTTGTGTAAATGTGATCAATTGCCGTCATTGTACTAGAGGGTGCAGTATGGGATGGATTTTTTATCAACATGTTTGCATTTAAACTGGTTAACATTGATTTGTAGTGTTGTATTGTAGGTGTGGTAGCCAGGCTGTTGATGTTAAAGTCCCCAAGTATATAGTATGTAACACTCTTTTTGTTTAGATTAAACAAACAGTTTTCAAAGATTTTGGAGAATATGGGAATATCGGGTCCGGGATGTCTGTATATAACTCCAACAACTGCAGTGTTTTTATGGTGTAGCTGCAACCTAATCCAAATGTTTTCACATCTGGGCATGTCGAAATGGTAATGTGTAGAAACTTGGTATTGCAGAGTGTTTTTTATATACATTCCAACACCTCCTGCATTGGTTGGTGAGTCAGTGTGTACAAAATTATATCCATTCAATGATATATTGCTTACAGTATTCAAGCGCAATTTGGTTTCTGTTATTGCTATTATATGAGGTTCTGCATTAGTGGTATGCAGAAATTCTTCTAGTATGTGTAAGTTGTGCACTAGACTTCTAACATTAAAGTGAAGTAATGTCAAGTCATTAGTACTGGTGGTTTCAATTAATGCTTTGAACTCTTCTGTATCTAAATATTTTGATTCCCTAATATTACTCATGATTTTGTTGGGGTGTTTTGTTTTTGGGTGAATGGGTGTAATATACACAGGTTACATAATGGTGTAATACACAACGCAAAATTAACATGCAAAATTTGTTTAGGTGCATACAATACAAGACACTGCAGTGTGCAGCAAACATAAACAAATACATGCAATTGATTAGGATTACCAGATTGTATTCTACAACTCAGCTAATGTGGGAATGTGGTGCTTCCTCATATCTGCTTCATTGTGAATGGCGATTGTGGGGGAAGTTTCATTTTTTTTGAGCAGAATGGTTCCATTCCTGGTCCATATGAACTTAAATCCATTTTGACGTTTGAATTGAAGGCACTGGTGGAACATTTTTTTGTTTGATTTTGTAAGACTCTCGTTAATGTATATTGGCGACTGGTGTGCATCTTTTTCGGAAACTCTTGCTTTAAACAGTTTGGAGCGATTATTGTAAATTTCATCCCTTATTTTGCGGCTTGTGAATTTCACTATTATTGGTGCACCATTTTTGTTTTGCTCTCTACTTTGCGAAGACCCAAGCCTATGAGAGATGCTTATGCATTCTTTATTCAAAGTTATGCCAATGCGTTTAGCAACAGCAACAGCAATGTCATCGGTACATTCACTGCTGGTTTGTGGGATCCCTTTGATTTCTAAGCAATCCCGTCTGCCATATTGTTCCAGTGCATTGATTTCATTTTTGTTTGTTTCCACATTTTTCTTCATTAGCTTAATTTCTTCTTTCAAGTGCTGATTTTCTTTTTTTAAGGTTTTCATTTCTTCATCTGTAGTGAGTAGTTTTTTTTCAATCAAATCGTATTTATTAGATAGAAATGTTTGACTTTTTTTGATAGTTTGCAAGTCAGCCAAAACAGAATTTAATTTTGTAGTCATCTCATCCTTGTTGTGATTGACTTGTGTAAGCAGTAAATCCACCTTTGTCGATAAAGTACTGACAGAAGTACTTTTATTTTTGTTCGGAGTTGTAGGTGACATTGTACAGATTTAAAACTATTATTCATAAATCAGTAATCAATTTTAAACAGCAGCCTAACAAACCTTATTCCAGCCTTATTCAAATAGAATCATCGGGTGACAGAAGAGCTCAAACAAACCCAGAAAGGTGCCACCTCCATGCCTGGAAGTCCAGATTTGAATAAAACCTCGTATTTTGCTACAAACGACTAGTTTACAGTAGAAATAATCGATGATTCGACGCAACCTAGTAATGTTGACATCCCATTCAGTGATGAGTTTGACGACCCTTCAACTTTGACATTTCACAACGATCCAGGTAATGTCCGTTGCTGCGATTTCCAAATGATTTGTCCGTTAGTTGAGGTGTTTGCAGAGTTGCTTTGGTAATGATCCCAGAAAATATCCTGCATTAGAAAAGACATTATTTATGTTTTGCGAAATAATTTTATTTTATCACATATTTAAACTTATAATCTTTTTTTGTATCTTGATATTTGTTCCTTGATTTAAACAGAATGACCACTGTTTTGGCTGGTTTGATATGTTACTATTATCATATTTATTGACATTCAGAATACACTTTTTTATTTTATTATGATTCCTTTATTGTTTTTCTTATTACACACATCAGTACAAACTTCATTATGCAAATTTAATTTGTAAAGAAGTGTCAACATTTTTATGCATTTTGCTGGTTTGTATTTATTTTGTTTGGCTTTTTAAGAACTTACAATTGCTTTTCAGATGCTGAGCAACAAAATACTGATGAGTCATTGTTGTCAAAGTGAGTGACTAAGCAGTTGTCCAACGATGAGTCAGGGTTATTAAGCAACAAACCTTTACCTGAACTGGGGAAATGGGAGATAAATTACACAAAGAAAAGGTGGGATGTTGGGATTTAACTTTACAAATATGTGACAGACTAAAAACTTTGACAAGTCTGAAGTCGTCCACTGTTTTATTTAGACATATATATTTCACCTAAGTAATAGGCAGTGTTAGTTTCAAAAAACTACTAAGTCACATTGCTAAGCTGTTTATGTTTGGCCTGGAAACCAATTTTCTTAGGCAAGTGTAGGCTGACCCTTGGGGCTAAATATTTTTGACCAGTATATGCTTGGCAAAGCCACATATACATTTTAAACTTTGATTTCATTTCTAAATGTCTTTTTGTATTCTTATTTCAGGCTTGCACAGTAGCAGAAGGACACATACATACCAACATTTGAGTCATAGCTTGGATTTACTGATGGATTATTTTCTTTGTCCCCCCCCCCCCCCCCCCCCCCCCACACACACACACACACTTTTATACAGTATTTTCAAGATTATCCACCAGAGCATTGATGGTTTAATGTGTCGGGTATGCAATTTTTTTACAGCAAGTGTTTTGTGTTATGGCAAAGTACGGAAACCCCTGGTTTTTGAACCTTTTTCTTCACTGTAGGTTTTTAAAGCTGTTTAATTGAAGCCGGTCATATAATATACTTTACAAATTTACACTCTTTAAGCCATGTGTTCGTATATTGGGATTGTGTCTTTCCGTTTTTGATTTTGGGTGTAATGTGTTGGTCTCAGAAGGTAACATAAGATAAGACATGTTACATTTAAATTCAAGCTGTTATTTTTATGTTTTGATTCAAACAAGCTTACTTATGTGGATACAAACCCCTATCCTTTCAGCACCAATTGTTGTTTCTACTTTGTATTTGTAGCCTAATTGCTGTATATGTTCATTAGTGTGTCCCTTGATTTCACAAACCTTCCTGCTTGAAAACATTTGACATTGCATCGCCTCAGACAGTAAGGTTGCTGAAATAGTTTTAATAGAAGATGTGTTTTGTAGAAGGCATGGTTCCAGTAAATGAAATGTCCTATTTTAGTGGATCCTATTATGTATGTTTTCGCTTGTGTTCAAAATCTGGTGCATGTTTTTGGCGTAAATAAAGTTTTCTTTTAGATCCGTCCGTGTTGTTTGCATTGTGTAAAATATCTCTTTATTATGTTTGTGCTGTTACTTGATAAGGCAGACAGAGATTTATTTAAACATAGAATAAAAGGAATCCATAAAATCACATGTAAACGTTGAGATTTGTCAAAAAATGTTTGTTGACAAGCTTTTTTGTGGAAATTTGGTCACGCACTAACGACCATGTCATGAAAAGTGATACCATAAAAAAATACTTTGTTATCAATTGCGGCATGAATTTGGGGAAAAAATTGCATTTTTGGAGTTAAAATAAAATTTGGTGTTTTAATTTACCGCAGTTGTTTAAAAAAATTATTAGTAATGTTTTCTGAATCTAATTAACGTGACGCAATAATTCATGAGTTTGCCAAATATGATTTCAGTGGTTAGTTATGACGTAACAATTTTTCAGAAGTTTCCAGTGCCGAAATTCAGCTATTGCTGGCTATCTCCGGTTTTGTTTTGTGCCAATAAATGGGCAATAAATTCTTTTTCATAAAAATTTGACCGCGTGATGACCTTTTGCCAAATGCAAACTCAAATAAAGAAGTAACGTTTCATTGGTCCAAGAACGATAGTAGATTGCGTTTTTTTGCTGCACAAGTGATTTACAAGTTAAACATTTACCCCTTGATGGAATTGCAAGTTCAAAAGTTCGTTAATGTGCATTTATTTCCGAAAATTATTGAGCGCGAAACATATTTATTGAACAGCTGTGAAAATAAACATTGCGTCATCAGCGATCAGCTGTTTGTAAACAGACGTGGCGAAAAATTTTCATCTTTAAAGTTGAGACTGTTTTTGGTCGTTTTGTCGCAAAATTATGAAGAATAAAGACAAAATCGTGCTTTTGCTTTTGCTGCCTGATAAGAAGTCGTATTTTGGTAAAAGTTAGTTTCAAAATTTTTACATATTTAATGAGAAAAATAACGGCCCAAGTAGACATAAAAAGCAACTTGCCTCAATATCACTGATGTGGGCATGAGCATTTGCAGAAGCAGTTATAAAATAATAAACCATGTTGCATTTACATCTATTTGAGCTTTTATTTTTATGACTAAATTTATGAACAGATCCATGCATATTGTTTAATATATTTTTACATTAATTATTTTGAACTTACAATTGGATTTTTGCAGAGGTTATGAAGTGCTTGCGATGTCAGTAGATGTCTACAACATGTGGCTGCATCTTGTATTTTCTGATCACTCACTTGTTATAACTGATGTGATGGATTTTGAAAAACCAAATGTCACTTCAGTTTCCAGGTTTCACAGCTCGTGTGTCTAGGAAATCAAGGTTTGTCTTTGTAACATACATATATTGAAGTTACATCACTAAAAAAATTATATTTCATCACAAAAGACAATTGTAAACAATAAATGTTATTAATCGGGATACACTGCTCTTCGATATCCAAAATACTGAAAAACAGTGACTGATCATTTTTTAGTGATTTTTTTTAAATGTTAAATGTGCTCAAAAAAAGCATCGTCAGTTTCTGTACCCCTCACATCCATGGAGATCATTACATAATTCATAACAAAAAGTATATAAGCTTATGTCAATAGACGTACTATAACTATTCAAATATCATCAGTAGTGGCTGAAAATGAATGAAATGTTGTAACGTCAGCTGCTGTAATCATGTCTCATGAGTGTAAATTGTCTGCTCCACACTAATTATAACAGTGGAATTATCAATGTAAACCAAATTCAGAAAAGTCTTTCTGATTTAATTTATTGAGTCAAATTCTTGTTTTGTTTTTGTCACTGATTTAAATCACTGGGGCACAAAACCCTGTTTACATGTAATAATAGTTTCTTCCTTATGGTGTTTTTGCAGACTCTTCCTGATTGTGCTGAGTCAGCTGTTTTGTTTCGGTTTCAAATGACGGCAGAGTCAGGATCTGGAAAATCGATGACCAAACATGTGTACGAACCTTATATATTGTGGCTGTTTGTAGGATATATGTATTGGACGATCAATAAGAACATTATATATTGTGGCTGTTTGTAGGATATATGTATTGAACGAGCATTAAGTTAGTTATTAAATATTTGTAGGTTCTGAAACACACAATTCTATTGGAAAGTATGGAGAAACACTTCACGGATACTAAAACATCGGTTGAAGCACGTTGCATTTCTGTTCATAATGACGGCAAACACATGCGGTTGGCAACAGGAGTGGGAGTATCCAGCAGTATGTATTCAACATACTTCCCAATTCAATTTGTAGTCATCTTTATGTCTGGGCACATTAGGGAATTCTGCACACAATTTAACACTCTTTATCATAAATATGCATCAGTAATTTCATCGCTGGTTTCTAGGCTGCACCTATTTTAGCTTGTTTTTCCAAGCCACAGTAAATTTGGAATTTGGTTTTAAGTTGTTATTTTGGATTTGTTTTTTTGTAATCCTTAAGACTAAATAGTTTTGCGTTTTTTATGACAACCAATCATTTGTTTTTAGTGTGTACGACCTTCTGACGTTTAAGAGGATATCATTTATTTCGTCACACGACGGGGATATATTAAGCATGGATTATTCTCACTGTGGTTCGATGCTTGCAAGCGCGAGTAGAGATCGATGTGTTCACATGTTTACTGATGATTATATTCTGTCCATTTGGCTAATTCGACCCAGTTGACTCAAAATTTGCACTAAGTATCATTTACACGAACTACAATAAACTGCATTAAAACGCTGGAATTTAAATCATACAAGTTAACAAGGGTAAATTTGGAAAATGAAACACGCATGTTTAAGTGATTTGCCTTTGAACCAAATGTGTAACATTTAAAAATCTGACTTTTCTCCGAACCTTTCTTTGTACATTGCATTTTGCTTTGCCTAAGCTTTTTTAATTATATACATATATATATATATATATATATATATCAGTCACAGTGAAAGTGTCCAGTTTTCAGCTGCATTTGTTTTTGTACCACTTTTGTGATTTTTGTGTTTTAGTCTCATTATGTTGTTTAACAGAGAGCATAGTTGTTTAATCTTGATGCTGACAATTCTTGGTCTAAATCAGATTTATAATTACAGTTTCGACTAATGAGCTGTGGAACAGACAAGTCTTTCTACTACTACAACTGACATCAGTTGAGAACAACATTACATTGAGAAACACTCGATGGCTGACATGGACATTGTTGAGTAAGCAAATCCACAAAATTTTAAACCCAGCCATTCTAACTGTGGATTTTATTCATCGATGATTCAGTGGTAGTTGCGTGCAGCTGCACTTTAACCGAATATGACATCTTTGGTGCAAAACACTTGTTGCAACCTCGTGTGTTGATAAAAACATCTATGTCCTCCCGTACACCACAGGTCAGTGTTGGTTTGCATTTGTTGAGAAAATTGAAAAGCAATTTGCAGTTATACAATATTAATAAACATTTCCACTTAATTCAATCAAACATGTTTTATTCATGTCAAATGACTAAATGTATGTCTAGCAAATTTACTCATGGTAGGAATTTCACAATACTGGCCTTTTACAAGTTTGCATTTTTTCTGCATCAGTTTTGAAATTGCTTTAATGTATTTGCAACTGTTTTTCCAATTAACATGTTTAACAAGAATCTTTTGTTTGTCTCGCAGGAGATTGTGTTTGCATGATCAGCCGGCATTCAGAGGTAGCGGTTGCTCTCACTTTCGACCACAACTCTCACTTAATCTCCGCATCTGCCGACAGTTGCATATTTGGGCGGACATTTAGCCATCGGGTGACAGAAGAGCTCAAACAAACCCAGAAAGGTGCCACCTCCATGCCTGGAAGTCCAGATTTGAATAAAACCTCGTATTTTGCTACAAACGACTAGTTTACAGTAGAAATAATCGATGATTCGACGCATCCTAGTAATGTTGACATCCCGTTCAGTGATGAGTTTGACGACCCTTCAACTTTGACATTTCACAACAATCCAGGTAATGTCCCTTGCTGCGATTTCCAAATGATTTGTCCGTTAGTTGAGATGTTTGCAGAGGTTTGATATGTTACTATTATCATATTTATTGACATTCAGAATACACTTTTTTATTTTATTATGATTCCTTTATTGTTTTTCTTATTACACACATCAGTACAAACTTCATTATGCAAATTTAATTTGTAAAGAAGTGTCAACATTTTTATGCATTTTGCTGGTTTGTATTTATTTTGTTTGGCTTTTTAAGAACTTACAATTGCTTTTTCAGATGCTGAGCAACAAAATACTGATGAGTCATTGTTGTCAAAGTGAGTGACTAAGCAGTTGTCCAACGATGAGTCAGGGTTATTAAGCAACAAACCTTTACCTGAACTGGGGAAATGGGAGATAAATTACACAAAGAAAAGGTGGGATGTTGGGATTTAACTTTACAAATATGTGACAGACTAAAAACTTTGACAAGTCTGAAGTCGTCCACTGTTTTATTTAGACATATATATTTCACCTAAGTAATAGGCAGTGTTAGTTTCTAAAAACTACTAAGTCACATTGCTAAGCTGTTTATGTTTGGCCTGGAAACCAATTTTCTTAGGCAAGTGTAGACTGACCCTTGGGGCTAAATATTTTTGACCAGTATATGCTTGGCAAAGCCACATATACATTTTAAACTTTGATTTCATTTCTAAATGTCTTTTTGTATTCTTATTTCAGGCTTGCACAGTAGCAGAAGGACACATACATACCAACATTTGAGTCATAGCTTGGATTTACTGATGGATTATTTTCTTTGTCCCCCCCCCCCCCCACACACACACACACTTTTATACGGTATTTTCAAGATTATCCACCAGAGCATTGATGGTTTAATGTGTCGGGTATGCAATTTTTTTACAGCAAGTGTTTTGTGTTATGGCAAAGTACGGAAACCCCTGGTTTTTGAACCTTTTTCTTCACTGTAGGTTTTTAAAGCTGTTTAATTGAAGCCGGTCATAGAATATACTTTACAAATTTACACTCTTTAAACCATGTGTTCGTATAGTGGGATTGTGTCTTTCCGTTTTTGATTTTGGGTGTAATGTGTTGGTCTCAGAAGGTAACATAAGATAAGACATGTTACATTTAAATTCAAGCTGTTATTTTTATGTTTTGATTCAAACAGGCTTACTTATGTGGATACAAACCCCTATCCTTTCAGCACCAATTGTTGTTTCTACTTTGTATTTGTAGCCTAATTGCTGTATATGTTCATTAGTGTGTCCCTTGATTTCACAAACCTTCCTGCTTGAAAACATTTGACATTGCATCGCCTCAGACAGTAAGGTTGCTGAAATAGTTTTAATAGAAGATGTGTTTTGTAGAAGGCATGGTTCCAGTAAATGAAATGTCCTATTTTGGTGGATCCTATTATGTATGTTTTCGCTTGTGTTGAAAATCTGGTGCATGTTTTTGGCGTAAATAAAGTTTTCTTTTAGATCCGTCCGTGTTGTTTTGCATTGTGTAAAATATCTCTTTATTATGTTTGTGCTGTTACTTGATAAGGCAGACAGAGATTTATTTAAACATAGAATAAAAGGAATCCATAAAATCACATGTAAACGTTGAGATTTGTCAAAAAATGTTTGTTGACAAGCTTTTTGTGGAAATTTGGTCACGCACTAACGACCATGTCATGAAAAGTGATACCATAAAAAAATCGTTTGTTATCAATTGCGGCATGAATTTGGGGAAAAAATTGCATTTTTGGAGTTAAAATAAAATTTGGTGTTTTAATTTACCGCAGTTGTTTAAAAAATTATTAGTAATGTTTTCTGAATCTAATTAACGTGACGCAATAATTCATGAGTTTGCCAAATATGATTTCAGTGGTTAGTTATGACGTAACAATTTTTCAGAAGTTTCCAGTGCCGAAATTCAGCTGTTGCTGGCTATCTCCGGTTTTGTTTTGTGCCAATGAATGAGCAATAAATTCTTTTTCATAAAAAATTGACCGCGTGATGACCTTTTGCCGAATGCAAACTCAAATAAAGAAGTAACGTTTCATTGGTCCAAGAACGATAGTAGATTGCGTTTTTTTGCTGCACAAGTGATTTACAAGTTAAACATTTACCCCTTGATGGAATTGCAAGTTCAGAAGTTCGTTAATGTGCATTTATTTCCGAAAATTATTGAGCGCGAAACATATTTATTGAACAGCTGTGAAAATAAACATTGCGTCATCAGCGATCAGCTGTTTGTAAACAGACGTGGCGAAAAATTTTCCTCTTTAAAGTTGAGACTGTTTTTGGTCGTTTTGTCGCAAAATTATGAAGAATAAAGACAAAATCGTGCTTTTGCTTTTGCTGCCTGATAAGAAGTCGTATTTTGGTAAAAGTTAGTTTCAAAATTTTTACATATTTAATGAGAAAAATAACGGCCCAAGTAGACATAAAAAGCAACTTGCCTCAATATCACTGATGTGGGCATGAGCATTTGCAGAAGCAGTTATAAAATAATAAACCATGTTGCATTTACATCTATTTGATTTTTTTATTTTTATTACTAAATTTATGAACAGATCCATGCATATTGTTTAATATATTTTTACATTATTTATTTTGAACTTACAATTGGATTTTTGCAGAGGTTATGAAGTGCTTGCGATGTCAGTAGATGTCTACAACATGTGGCTGCATCTTGTATTTTCTGATCACTCACTTGTTATAACTGATGTGATGGATTTTGAAAAACCAAATGTCACTTCAGTTTCCAGGTTTCACAGCTCGTGTGTCTAGGAAATCAAGGTTTGTCTTTGTAACATACATATATTGAAGTTACATCACTAAAAAAAATATATTTCATCACAAAAGACAATTGTAAACAATAAATGTTATTAATCGGGATACACTGCTCTTCAATATCCAAAATACTGAAAAACAGTGACTGATCATTTTTTAGTGATTTTTTTTAAATGTTAAATGTGCTCAAAAAAAGCATCGTCAGTTTCTGTACCCCTCACATCCATGGAGATCATTACATAATTCATAACAAAAAGTATATAGGCTTATGTCAATAGACATACTATAACTATTCAAATATCATCAGTAGTGGCTGAAAATGAATGAAATGTTGTAACGTCAGCTGCTGCAATCATGTCTCATGAGTGTAAATTGTCTGCTCCACACTAATTATAACAGTGGAATTATAAATGTAAACCAAATTCAGAAAAGTCTCTCTGATTTAATTTATTTAGTCAAATTCTTGTTTTGTTTTTGTCACTGATTTAAATCACTGGGGCACAAAACCCTGTTTACATGTAATAATAGTTTCTTCCTTATGGTGTTTTTGCAGACTCTTTCTGATTGTGCTGAGTCAGCTGTTTTGTTTCGGTTTCAAATGACGGCAGAGTCAGGATTTGCAAAATCGATGACCAAACATGTGTACGAACCTTATATATTGTGGCTGTTTGTAGGATATATGTATTGGACGATCAATAAGAACATTATATATTGTGGCTGTTTGTAGGATATATGTATTGGACGATCAATAAGAACATTATATATTGTGGCTGTTTGTAGGATATATGTATTGAACGAGCAATAAGTTAGTTATTAAATATTTGTAGGTTCTGAAACACACAATTCTATTGGAAAGTATGGAGAAACACTTCACGGACACTAAAACATCGGTTGAAGCACTTTGCATTTCTGTTCATAATGACGGCAAACACATGTGGTTGGCGACAGGAGTGGGAGTATCCAGCAGTATGTATTCAACATACTTCCTAATTCAATTTGTAGTCATCTTTATGTCTGGGCACATTGGGGAATTCTGCACACAATTTAACACTCTTTATCATAAATATGCATCAATAATTTCATCGCTGGTTTCTAGGCTGCACCTATTTTAGCTTGTTTTTCCAATCCACAGTAAATTTGGAATTTGGTTTTAAGTTGTTATTTTCGATTTGTTCTTTTGAAATCCGTAAGACTAAGTAGTTTTGCGTTTTTTATGACAACCAATCATTTGTTTTTAGTGTGTACGACCTTATGACGTTTAAGAGGATATCATTTATTTCATCACACGACGGGGATATATTAAGCATGGATTATTCTCACCGTGGTTCGATGCTTGGAAGCGCGAGTTGAGATCGATGTGTTCACATTTTTACTAATGATTATATTCCGTCCAACACGATCTGCTGCCGTCACTGCTGTGAAGTTTGCGAACCAAGATCATGAGGTAAACTGTCATGTAGGGAAGTTGAAACTAGTATAACTAGGTATTATAGAATAGTTATTTCAATTCTAGAATTTCTAATCCAAGTCTTATATAATTTTTCATTGTGATCTGGACAACAATGTTTCCCAAGGTAAACTGTATATATATATATATTATATATATATTAGTGACAGTGAAACTGTCCAGTTTTCAGCTTCATTTTGCTTTTGTGATTTTTGTGTTTTGATCTCATTATGTTGTTTAACAGAAAGCATAATTGTTTAATCTTGATGCTGACAATTCTTGGTCTAAATCAGATTTGTGATTGCAGTTTCGACTAATGAGCTGTGGAACAGACAAGTCTCTCTACTACTACAACTGACATCAGTTGAGAACAACATTACATTGAGAAACACTCGATGGCTGACATGGCCATTGTTGAGTAAGCAAATCCACAAAATTTTAAACCCAGCCGTTCTAACTGTGGATTTTATTCATCGATGATTCAGTGCTAGTTGCGTGCAGCTGCAATTTAACCGAATATGACATCTTTGGTGCAAAACGCTTGTTGCAACCTCGTGTGTTGATAAAAACATCTATGTTCTCCCGTACACCACAGGTCAGTGTTGGTTTGCATTGTTGAGAAAATTGAAAAGCAATTTGCAGTTATACAATATTAATATGCATTTCCACTTAAATTAATCAAACATGTTTTATTCATGTCAAATGACTAAATGTATGTCTAGCAAATTTACTCATGGTAGGAATTTCACAATACTGGCCTTTTACAAGTTTGCATTTTTTCTGCATCAGTTTTTAAATTGCTTTAATGTATTTGCAACTGTTTTTCCAATTAACATTTTTAACAAGAATCTTTTGTTTGTCTCGCAGGAGATTGTGTTTGCATGATCAGCCGGCATTCAGAGGTAGCGGTTGCTCTCACTTTCGACCACAACTCTCACTTAATCTCCGCATCTGCCGACAGTTGCATATCTGGGCGGACATTCAGCCATCGGGTGACAGAAGAGCTCAAACAAACCCAGAAAGGTGCCACCTCCATGCCTGGAAGTCCAGATTTGAATAAAACCTCGTATTTTGCTACAAACGACTAGTTTACAGTAGAAATAATCGATGATTCGACGCATCCTAGTAATGTTGACTTCCCATTTAGTGATGAGTTTGACAACCCTTCAACTTTGACATTTCACAACAATCCAGGTAATGTCCCTTGCTGTGATTTTCAAATGATTTGTCCGTTAGTTGAGGTGTTTGCAGAGGTTTGATATGTTACTATTATCATATTTATTGACATTCAGAATACACTTTTTTATTTTATTATGATTCCTTTATTGTTTTTCTTATTGCACACATCAGTACAAACTTCATTATGCAAATTTAATTTGTAAAGAAGTGTCAACATTTTTATGCATTTTGCTGGTTTGTATTTATTTTGTTTGGCTTTTTAAGAACTTACAATTGCTTTTTCAGATGCTGAGCAACAAAATACTGATGAGTCATTGTTGTCAAAGTGAGTGATTAAGCAGTTGTCCCACGATGAGTCAGGATTATTAAGCAACAAACCATTACCTGAACTAGGGAAATGGGAGATAAATTACACAAAGAAAAGGAGGGATGTTGGGATTTAACTTTACAAATATGTGACAGACTAAAAACTTTGACAATTTTGAAGTCGTCCACTGTTTTATTTAGACATATATATTTCACCTAAGTAATAGGCAGTGTTAGTTTCTAAAAACTACTAAGTCACATTGCTAAGCTGTTTATGTTTGGCCTGGAAACCAATTTTTTTAGGCAAGTGTAGGCTGACCCTTGGGTTTTAAATATTTTTGACCAGTATATGCTTGGCAAAGCCACATATACATTTTAAACTTTGATTTCATTTCTAAATGCCTTTTTGTATTCTTATTTCAGGCTTGCAAAGTAGCAGAAGGACACATACATACCAACATTTGAGTCATAGCTTGGATTTACTGATGGATTATTTTCTTTGTCCCCCCCCCCCTCACACACACACTTTTCTATGGTATTTTCAAGATTATCCACTAGAGCATTGATGATTTAATGTGTCGGGTATGCAATTTTTTTACAGCAAGTGTTTTGTGTTATGGCAAAGTACGGAAACCCCTGGTTTTTGCACCTTTTTCTTCACTGTAGGTTTTTAAAGCTGTTTAATTGAAGCCGGTCATAGAATCTACTTTCCAAATTTACACTCTTTAAGCCATGTGTGCGTATAGTGGGATTGTGTCTTTCCGTTTTTGATTTTGGGTGTAATGTGTTGGTCTCGGAAGGTAACATTTGATAAGACATGTTACATTTAAATTCAAGCTGTTATTTTTATGTTTTGATTCAAACAGACTAACTTATGTAGATATAAACCCCTATCCTTTCAGCACCAATTGTTGTTTCTACTTTGTATTTGTAGCCTAATTTCTGTATATGTTCATTTGTGTGTCCCTTGATTTCACAAACCTTCCTGCTTGAAAACATTTGACATTGCATCGCCTCAGACAGTAAGGTTGCTGAAATAGTTTTAATAGAAGATGTGTTTTGTAGAAGGCATGGTTCCAGTAAATGAAATGTCCTATTTTAGTGGATCTTATTATGTATGCTTTCGCTTGTGTTCAAAATCTGCTGCATGTTTTTGGCGTAAATAAAGTTTTCTTTTAGATCCGTCCGTGTTGTTTTGCATTGTGTAAAATATCTCTTTATTATGTTTGTGTTGTTACTTCATAAGGCAGACAGAGATTTATTTAAACATAGAATAAAAGGAATCCATAAAATCACATGTAAACGTTGAGATTTGTCAAAAAATGTTTGTTGACAAGCTTTTTGTGGAAATTTGGTCACGCACTAACGACCATGTCATGAAAAGTGATACCATAAAAAAATACTTTGTTATCAATTGCGGCATGAATTTGGGAAAAAAAATGCACTTTTGGAGTTAAAATAAAGTTTCGTGTTTTAATTTACCGCAGTTGTTTAAAAAAATTATTAGTAATGTTTTCTGAATTTAATTAACGTGACGCAATAATTCATGAGTTTGCCAAATATGATTTCAGTGGTTAGTTATGACGTAACATTTTTTCAGAAGTTTCCAGTGCCGAAATTCAGCTATTGCTGGCTATCTCCGGTTTTGTTTTGTGCCAATGAATGGGCAATAAATTCTTTTTCATAAAAATTTGACCGCGTGATGACCTTTTGCCAAATGCAAATTCAAATAAAGAAGTAACGTTTCATTGGTCCAAGAACGATAGTACATTGCGTTTTTTTTTCGGCACAAGTGATTTACAAGTTAAACATTTACGCCTCGATGGAATAGCAAGTTCAGAAGTTCGTTAATGTGCATTTATTTCCGAAAAATTATTGAGCGCGAAACATATTTATTGAACAGCTGTGAAAATAAACATTGCGTCATCAGCGATCAGCTGTTTGTAAACAGACGTGGCGAAAAATTTTCATCTTTAAAGTTGAGACTGTTTTTGGTCGTTTTGTCGCAAAATTATGAAGATTAAAGACAAAATCGTGCTTTTGCTTTTGCTGCATGATAAAAAGTCGTATTTTGGTAAAAGTTAGTTTCAAAATTTTTGCATATTTAATGAGAAAAATAACTGCCCAAGTAGACATAAAAAGCAACTTGCCTCAATATCACTGATGTGGGCATGAGCATTTGCAGAAGCAGTTATAAAATAATAAACCATGTTGCATTTACATCTATTTGAGCTTTTATTTTTATGACTAAATTTATGAACAGATCCATGTATATTGTTTAATATATTTTTACATTAATTATTTTGAACTTACAATTGGATTTTTGCAGAGGTTATGAAGTGCTTGCGATGTCAGTAGATGTCTACAACATGTGGCTGCATCTTGTATTTTCTGATCACTCACGTGTTATAACTGATGTGATGGATTTTGAAAAACCAAATGTCACTTCAGTTTCCAGGTTTCACAGCTCGTGTGTCTAGGATATCAAGGTTTGTCTTTGTAACATACATATATTGAAGTTACATCATCAAAAAAATTATATTTCATCACAAAAGATAATTGTAAACAATAAATGTTATTAATCGGGACATACTGCTTTTCGATATCCAAAATACTGAAAAACAGTGACTGATCATTTTTTAGTGATTTTTTTTTTTTAATGTTAAATGTGCTCAAAAAAAGCATCGTCAGTTTCTGTACCCCTCACATCCATGGAGATCATAACATAATTCATAACAAAAATGATAAAAAGCTTATGTCAATAGACATACTATAACTATTCAAATATCATCAGTAGTGGCTGAAAATGAATGAAATGTTGTAACGTCAGCTGCTGTAATCATGTCTCATGAGTGTAAATTGTCTGCTCCACACTAATTATAACAGTGGAATTATAAATGTAAACCAAATTCAGAAAAGTCTTTCTGATTTAATTTATTTAGTCAAATTCTTGTTTTGTTTTTGTCACTGATTTAAATCACTGGGGCACAAAACCCTGTTTACATGTAATAATAGTTTCTTCCTTATGGTGTTTTTGCAGACTCTTTCTGATTGTGCTGGGACAGCTGTTTTGTTTCGGTTTCAAATGACGGCAGAGTCAGGATTTGGAAAATCGATGACCAAACATGTGTACGAACCTTATATATTGTGGCTGTTTGTAGGATATATGTATTGAACGAGCAATAAGTTAGTTATTGAATATTTGTAGGTTCTGAAACACACAATTCTATTGGAAAGTATGGAGAAACACTCCACGGACACTAAAACATTGGTTGAAGCATGTTGCATTTCTGATCATAATGACGGCAAACACATGCGGTTGGCGACAGGAGTGGGAGTATCCAGCAGTATGTATTCAACATACTTCCTAATTCAATTTGTAGTCATCTTTATGTCTGGGCACATTGGGGAATTCTGCACACAATTTAACACTCTTTATCATAAATATGCATCAGTAATTTCATCGTTGGTTTCTAGGCTGCACCTATTTTAGCTTGTTTTTCCAATCCACGGTAAATTTGGAATTTGGTTTTAAGTTGTTATTTTTGATTTGTTTTTTGTAATCCTCAAGACTAAATAGTTTTGCGTTTTTTATGACAACCAATCATTTGTTTTTAGTGTGTACGACCTTATGACGTTTAAGAGGATATCATTTATTTCGTCACACGACGGGGATATATTAAGCATGGATTATTCTCACCGTGGTTCGATGCTTGCAAGCGCGAGTAGAGATCGATGTGTTCACATGTTTACTGATGATTATATTCCGTTCAACACGATAGCTGATCATTCTGCTGCCGTCACTGCTGTGAAGTTTGCGAACCAAGATTATGAGGTAAACTGTCATGTAGGGAAGTTGAAACTAGTATAACTAGGTATTTTAGAATAGTTGTTTCGATTCTAGAATATCTAATCCAAATCTTATATAATTTTTTATTGTAATCTGGACAACAATGTTTCCCGAGGTAAACTGTCACTGGTGTGGCTATTTCCATTCAGTTGACACAAAATGTAAATTCAATGCACTAAGTATCATTGACACGAACTACAATAAACTGCAGTAAAACGCTGAAATTTGAATAATACAAGTTAACAAGGGTAAATTTGGCAAATGCAACACGCACGTTTAAGTGATTTGCCTTTGTTTGAACCAAATGTGTAACATTTGAAAATCTGACTTTTTTCCGAACCTTTCTTTGTACATTGCTTTTTCCTTTGCCTAAGCTTTCTTAATTATATATATCAGTCACAGTGAAAGTGTCCAGTTTTCAGCTGCATTTGTTTTTGTACCACTTTTGTGATTTTTGTGTTTTAGTCTCATTATGTTGTTTAACAGAGAGCATAGTTGTTTAATCTTGATGCTGACAATTCTTGGTCTAAATCAGATTTATAATTACAGTTTCGACTAATGAGCTGTGGAACAGACAAGTCTCTCTACTACTACAACTGACATCAGTTGAGAACAACATTACATTGAGAAACACTCGATGGCTGACATGGACATTGTTGAGTAAGCAAATCCACAAAATTTTAAACCCAGCCATTCTAATTGTGGATTTTATTCATCGATGATTCAGTGCTAGTTGCGTGCAGCTGCAATTTAACCGAATATGATATCTTTGGTGCAAAATGCTTGTTGCAACCTCGTGTGTTGATAAAAACATCTATGTCCTCCCGTACACCACAGGTCAGTGTTGGTTTGCATTGTTGAGAAAATTGAAAAGCAATTTGCAGTTATACAATTTTTATAAGCATTTCCACTTAAATTAATCAAACATGTTTTATTCATGTCAAATGACTAAATGTATGTCTAGCAAATTTACTCATGGTAGGAATTTCACAATACTGGCCTTTTACAAGTTTGCATTTTTTCAGTTTTTAAATTGCTTTAATGTATTTGCAACTGTTTTTCCAATTAACATTTTTAACAAGAATCTTTTGTTTGTCTTGCAGGAGATTGTATTTGCATGATCAGCCGGCATTCAGAGGTAGCGGTTGCTCTCACTTTCGACCACAACTCTCACTTAATCTCCGCATCTGCCGACAGTTGCATATTTGGGCGGACATTTAGCCATCGGGTGACAGAAGAGCTCAAACAAACCCAGAAAGGTGCCACCTCCGTGCCTGGAAGTCCAGATTTGAATAAAACCTCATATTTTGCTACAAACGACTAGTTTACAGTAGAAATAATCGATGATTCAACGCATCCTAGTAATGTTGACATCCCATTTAGTGATGAGTTTGACAACCCTTCAACTTTGACATTTCACAACAATCCAGGTAATGTCCCTTGCTGTGATTTCCAAATGATTTGTCCGTTAGTTGAGGTGTTTGCAGAGGTTTGATATGTTACTATTATCATATTTATTGACATTCAGAATACACTTTTTTATTTTATTATGATTCCTTTATTGTTTTTCTTATTACACACATCAGTACAAACTTCATTATGCAAATTTAATTTGTAAAGAAGTGTCAACATTTTTATGCATTTCGCTGGTTTGTATTTATTTTGTTTGGCTTTTTAAGAACTTACAATTGCTTTTTCAGATGCTGAGCAACAAAATACTAATGAGTCATTGTTGTCAAAGTGAGTGACTAAGCAGTTGTCCAAGATGAGTCAGGGTTATTAAGCAACAAAAACCTTTACCTGAACTGGGGAAATGGGAGATAAATTACACAAAGAAAAGGTGGGATGTTGGGATTTAACTTTACAAATATGTGGCAGACTAAAAACTTTGACAAGTCTGAAGTCGTCCACTGTTTTATTTAGACATATATATTTCACCTAAGTAATAGGCAGTGTTAGTTTCTAAAAACAACTAAGTCACATTGCTAAGCTATTTATGTTTGGCCTGGAAACCAATTTTCTTAGGCAAGTGTAGGCTGACCCTTGGGGCTAAATATTTTTGACCAGTATATGCTTGGCAAAGCCACATATACATTTTAAACTTTGATTTCATTTCTAAATGTCTTTTTGTATTCTTATTTCAGGCTTGCACAGTAGCAGAAGGACACATACATACCAACATTTGAGTCATAGCTTGGATTTACTGATGGATTATTTTCTTTGTCCCCCCCCCCCCCACACACACACTTTCATACGGTATTTTCAAGATTATCCACCAGAGCATTGATGGTTTAATGTGTCGGGTATGCAATTTTTTTTACAGCAAGTGTTTTGTGTTATTTCAAAGTACGGAAACCCCTGGTTTTTGAACCTTTTTCTTTACTGTAGGTTTTTAAAGCTGTTTAATTGAAGCCCGTCATAGAATATACTTTACAAATTTACACTCTTTAAGCCATGTGTGCGTATAGTGGGATTATGTCTTTCCGTTTTTGATTTTGGGTCTAATGTGTTGGTCTCAGAAGGTAACATAAGATAAGACATGTTACATTTAAATTCAAGCTGTTATTTTTATGTTTTGATTCAAACAGGCTTACTTATGTGGATACAAACCCCTATCCTTTCAGCACCAATTGTTGTTTCTACTTTGTATTTGTAGCCTGATTGCTGTATATGTTCATTTGTGTGTCCCTTGATTTCACAAACCTTCCTGCTTGAAAACATTTGACATTGCATCGCCTCAGACAGTAAGGTTGCTGAAATAGTTTTAATAGAAGATGTGTTTTGTAGAAGGCATGGTTCCAGTAAATGAAATGTCCTATTTTAGTGGATCCTATTATGTATGCTTTCGCTTGTGTTCAAAATCTGGTGCATGTTTTTGGCGTAAATAAAGTTTTCTTTTAGGTCCGTCCGTGTTGTTTTGCATTGTGTAAAATATCTCTTTATTATGTTTGTGCTGTTACTTGATAAGGCAGACAGAGATTTATTTAAACATAGAATAAAAGGAATCCATAAAATCACATGTAAACGTTGAGATTTGTCCAAAAATGTTTATTGACAAGCTTTTTGTGGAAATTTGGTCACGGACTAACGACCATGTCATGAAAAGTGATACCATAAAAAAATACTTTGTTATCGATTGTTTACAAACTTTTTTGGTACAGTTTTCTGAATCTAATTAACGTGACGTAATAATTCCTAAATTGGCATATATGATTTCAGTGTTTAGTTATGACGTTACATTTTCTCCAAAGTTTCCAGTGCCGAAATTCAGCTATTGCTGGCTATCTCCGGTTTTGTTTTGTGCCAATGAATGGGCAATAACTACTTTTTCATAAAAATTTGACCGCGTGATGACCTTTTGTCAAATGCAAACTCAAATAAAGAAGTAACGTTTCATTGGTCCAAGAACGATAGTAGATTGCGTCTTTTTGCTGCAAAAGTGATTTACAAGTTAAACTTTTACGCCTCGATGGAATTGCAAGTTCGGAAATTCGTTAATGTGCATTTATTTTCGAAAATTATTGAGCGCGAAACATGGTTTTTGAACAGCTGTGAAAATAAACATTACGTCATCAGCTGTTTGTAAACAGTCGTGGTGAAAATTTGTGTCTTAAAAGTTGAGACCTTGAGACTGTTTTTGGTCGTTTTGTCGCAAAATTATGAAGATTAAAGACAGAATCGTTAGGTAACTCAGCAGGGCTGCCACTCCTTGGGATTTTTCCCAAGATCTTGGGATTTCAGTGCTGAGCTTGGGACTTTGGGAAAAACGTTTTAAATCTTGGGATTTTTTGGGTCTAGTGTACAATTGTACGTACATAGATTAATGACGTCACAAAATCATGAAATTACGTCACGACATAGTTTAGGTCATATGATGACGTCATGCAAAATTTTGCGTATCTATGACGTCATTAACCCCGTTTTTAACCGCACAAAAAAACTTGACGTCACTCATGCGCCCCCTTACAAACCACTGTAGTGAAAAGGGGGAAATAAAATGGAAAACACATTTAAGGTACAGTAACAAATTGAACTTAAACAAGTTTTATACATTACTGCTCACATCTGAGTGTTTTTGAAAGCAAAGGATACTTAAAATACCCAAAAATGCTGCACTATAAATACGAAAATGTGAAAATACAAAAAAGTTATCAAACAAAGACATGTTCATTAGGATGATGATGACTCAATCGTTTTTTTTTCTCTCAAATACCTCACGGAAAATTTGTCAACAGAGAAAGAGTTGCCAATGGGCCTGAAACTGGAGCAAGACCCGAAAGTAGCAGCACGAAACTCGGCCGAACCCGAATGGTTTTTGGGAAGCCCGTTTAGGCCGGAAAGTTTTATTAACAAGCGTATATATTAAAGCAGGGGTGTCCAACACGTGGTACGCGTGCCAAAAGTGGCACGCACAGCATTTTAAATGGCACGCAATTTTTGGACATTCAGATGGTAAACATTAGGATTTGTCCCGCATTTAATATTTTTCTATTGATTCTTTTTGGCCTTTATTCTAACTTCAGTAAAGATGATCAGTATCAAGGTTACACAAATCCATTAAATAAATTGGTCGTTTTTAGACTTCATCCGTCCACCTTTAGGCGCTTGAAACTGTCGAATTCTGGATAATTCCGGGGCTTTATGCTGTCGTATTAAATTCCATGTTATGGATTCTGCGCCTTAAGCGACATGGTATGTTATAAAAGGTTTCTGGAGTATCATAAAAACGTTTACTCATTACTCGCGTTTGACAACATATTTTATCTACCGTTAAGACGTTTAAGACATGGTTTGAAAAAAGTAAGCCTACCAAACGTTGGTGCGCGTGCATATTTTAAAACCTAGATTGGCACGGCGGTGCTTTCGAGTTGAACACGCCTGTATTAAAGCTTCAAAAAAGACAACCAAAAGACCAAAATACATTACTGAAGTAATTTTCACGAAGCAGCTAATTTGTTTGTGGCATATCGGCCTTTTAAAGAAACCAGTTGTTCCCTAAGCTAGCATCGAACGCAAAATCAGCCATCTTTGAAGGTTTATTTATAAAAGAAAGCAATATTTAGAAGATCTATTAATTCATGCAGGCCATTTCATGGTCAAATTGTGCTACTGTGTAACTCATAGCGTTAGGAGAAAAACTATGTGTCGTACCAACAGCGTTTTGTTTTTTATCACTTAACTTGCTTGTTGCAAAAAATAGTTACGTAGCAAAACATAAAAGATAGCCAGGAAACGCGAAAAAAGGAAGCAGCACCTTGTGGATACCGATAGAAAAGAATGTGCTGTACATCGTCGTATCGAGTTAGGTGCATTGCGAGTATGATGTGCGGTAAATCAGATTCAAAACTATCCAACAATTTCTACGACCAAATAAACAACGACCATATAGTGTCTTTTTAACTGCATTGCTAATCAATTATTAAAATGAACTGTGATGTTTGTGACACTCCAAACGAAATTATGTTATTTTGTTACTTACACAAAACACGATAATTTTCAAGGACAATCCAAGATGAATTGGCGTCATCTTGCGATCGCACTCGTCTGCTGTTTTTGAAATCTCTTACCATACAGGATCACAGCCCCGAACTTATCAAGTTTGTGGAGCTGCTCAAAAATACGTAAGCCCAAAGCGTGCGCACTCTACACAAGGCCGACATGCCTCAACTAAATTGTCTGCTGAGAGAAAAGTAATCAAGCGATCGACTTGAAATTGCTCATCAGCCTTCTTGAGGCTTGTATCTATTTTTTACCGTCTTTGCCGACTTCGAATTCCAAAAAATGACTTTGTGACGTCACAATTACCATTTTTAAAAAAGGTCCTTTGGGAGAGGGGGCACTGTGCAGCGCCCTCCGGTGACATATCTACCGGGGGTGCATCAATCGACGGTAGGGGCCCTAAGGTTTCTTGCGTTGGCTCCCGCTTGTAGCTAGCTCGTCGCAAAGCCGAGATGTAGGCGCTCAAAGATGACCGTTTTTACGTACGATTCTACACTTGGTAACAAACGGGTACGTACGACTCTACACAAGGCCGACATGCCTCAACTAAATTGTCTGCTGAGAGAAAAGTAATCAAGCGATCGACTTGAAATTGCTCATCAGCCTTCTTGAGGCTTGTATCTATTTTTTACCGTCTTTGCCGACTTCGAATTCCAAAAAATGACTTTGTGACGTCACAATTACCATTTTTAAAAAAGGTCCTTTGGGAGAGGGGGCACTGTGCAGCGCCCTCCGGTGACATATCTACCGGGGGTGCATCAATCGACGGTAGGGGCCCTAAGGTTTCTTGCGTTGGCTCCCGCTTGTAGCTAGCTCGTCGCAAAGCCGAGATGTAGGCGCTCAAAGATGACCGTTTTTACGTACGATTCTACACTTGGTAACAAACGGGTACGTACGACTCTACACAAGGCCGACATGCCTCAACTAAATTGTCTGCTGAGAGAAAAGTAATCAAGCGATCGACTTGAAATTGCTCATCAGCCTTCTTGAGGCTTGTATCTATTTTTTACCGTCTTTGCCGACTTCGAATTCCAAAAAATGACTTTGTGACGTCACAATTACCATTTTTAAAAAAGGTCCTTTGGGAGAGGGGGCACTGTGCAGCGCCCTCCGGTGACATATCTACCGGGGGTGCATCAATCGACGGTAGGGGCCCTAAGGTTTCTTGCGTTGGCTCCCGCTTGTAGCTAGCTCGTCGCAAAGCCGAGATGTAGGCGCTCAAAGATGACCGTTTTTACGTACGATTCTACACTTGGTAACAAACGGGTACGTACGACTCTACACAAGGCCGACATGCCTCAACTAAATTGTCTGCTGAGAGAAAAGTAATCAAGCGATCGACTTGAAATTGCTCATCAGCCTTCTTGAGGCTTGTATCTATTTTTTACCGTCTTTGCCGACTTCGAATTCCAAAAAATGACTTTGTGACGTCACAATTACCATTTTTAAAAAAGGTCCTTTGGGAGAGGGGGCACTGTGCAGCGCCCTCCGGTGACATATCTACCGGGGGTGCATCAATCGACGGTAGGGGCCCTAAGGTTTCTTGCGTTGGCTCCCGCTTGTAGCTAGCTCGTCGCAAAGCCGAGATGTAGGCGCTCAAAGATGACCGTTTTTACGTACGATTCTACACTTGGTAACAAACGGGTACGTACGACTCTACACAAGGCCGACATGCCTCAACTAAATTGTCTGCTGAGAGAAAAGTAATCAAGCGATCGACTTGAAATTGCTCATCAGCCTTCTTGAGGCTTGTATCTATTTTTTACCGTCTTTGCCGACTTCGAATTCCAAAAAATGACTTTGTGACGTCACAATTACCATTTTTAAAAAAGGTCCTTTGGGAGAGGGGGCACTGTGCAGCGCCCTCCGGTGACATATCTACCGGGGGTGCATCAATCGACGGTAGGGGCCCTAAGGTTTCTTGCGTTGGCTCCCGCTTGTAGCTAGCTCGTCGCAAAGCCGAGATGTAGGCGCTCAAAGATGACCGTTTTTACGTACGATTCTACACTTGGTAACAAACGGGTACGTACGACTCTACACAAGGCCGACATGCCTCAACTAAATTGTCTGCTGAGAGAAAAGTAATCAAGCGATCGACTTGAAATTGCTCATCAGCCTTCTTGAGGCTTGTATCTATTTTTTACCGTCTTTGCCGACTTCGAATTCCAAAAAATGACTTTGTGACGTCACAATTACCATTTTTAAAAAAGGTCCTTTGGGAGAGGGGGCACTGTGCAGCGCCCTCCGGTGACATATCTACCGGGGGTGCATCAATCGACGGTAGGGGCCCTAAGGTTTCTTGCGTTGGCTCCCGCTTGTAGCTAGCTCGTCGCAAAGCCGAGATGTAGGCGCTCAAAGATGACCGTTTTTACGTACGATTCTACACTTGGTAACAAACGGGTACGTACGACTCTACACAAGGCCGACATGCCTCAACTAAATTGTCTGCTGAGAGAAAAGTAATCAAGCGATCGACTTGAAATTGCTCATCAGCCTTCTTGAGGCTTGTATCTATTTTTTACCGTCTTTGCCGACTTCGAATTCCAAAAAATGACTTTGTGACGTCACAATTACCATTTTTAAAAAAGGTCCTTTGGGAGAGGGGGCACTGTGCAGCGCCCTCCGGTGACATATCTACCGGGGGTGCATCAATCGACGGTAGGGGCCCTAAGGTTTCTTGCGTTGGCTCCCGCTTGTAGCTAGCTCGTCGCAAAGCCGAGATGTAGGCGCTCAAAGATGACCGTTTTTACGTACGATTCTACACTTGGTAACAAACGGGTACGTACGACTCTACACAAGGCCGACATGCCTCAACTAAATTGTCTGCTGAGAGAAAAGTAATCAAGCGATCGACTTGAAATTGCTCATCAGCCTTCTTGAGGCTTGTATCTATTTTTTACCGTCTTTGCCGACTTCGAATTCCAAAAAATGACTTTGTGACGTCACAATTACCATTTTTAAAAAAGGTCCTTTGGGAGAGGGGGCACTGTGCAGCGCCCTCCGGTGACATATCTACCGGGGGTGCATCAATCGACGGTAGGGGCCCTAAGGTTTCTTGCGTTGGCTCCCGCTTGTAGCTAGCTCGTCGCAAAGCCGAGATGTAGGCGCTCAAAGATGACCGTTTTTACGTACGATTCTACACTTGGTAACAAACGGGTACGTACGACTCTACACAAGGCCGACATGCCTCAACTAAATTGTCTGCTGAGAGAAAAGTAATCAAGCGATCGACTTGAAATTGCTCATCAGCCTTCTTGAGGCTTGTATCTATTTTTTACCGTCTTTGCCGACTTCGAATTCCAAAAAATGACTTTGTGACGTCACAATTACCATTTTTAAAAAAGGTCCTTTGGGAGAGGGGGCACTGTGCAGCGCCCTCCGGTGACATATCTACCGGGGGTGCATCAATCGACGGTAGGGGCCCTAAGGTTTCTTGCGTTGGCTCCCGCTTGTAGCTAGCTCGTCGCAAAGCCGAGATGTAGGCGCTCAAAGATGACCGTTTTTACGTACGATTCTACACTTGGTAACAAACGGGTACGTACGACTCTACACAAGGCCGACATGCCTCAACTAAATTGTCTGCTGAGAGAAAAGTAATCAAGCGATCGACTTGAAATTGCTCATCAGCCTTCTTGAGGCTTGTATCTATTTTTTACCGTCTTTGCCGACTTCGAATTCCAAAAAATGACTTTGTGACGTCACAATTACCATTTTTAAAAAAGGTCCTTTGGGAGAGGGGGCACTGTGCAGCGCCCTCCGGTGACATATCTACCGGGGGTGCATCAATCGACGGTAGGGGCCCTAAGGTTTCTTGCGTTGGCTCCCGCTTGTAGCTAGCTCGTCGCAAAGCCGAGATGTAGGCGCTCAAAGATGACCGTTTTTACGTACGATTCTACACTTGGTAACAAACGGGTACGTACGACTCTACACAAGGCCGACATGCCTCAACTAAATTGTCTGCTGAGAGAAAAGTAATCAAGCGATCGACTTGAAATTGCTCATCAGCCTTCTTGAGGCTTGTATCTATTTTTTACCGTCTTTGCCGACTTCGAATTCCAAAAAATGACTTTGTGACGTCACAATTACCATTTTTAAAAAAGGTCCTTTGGGAGAGGGGGCACTGTGCAGCGCCCTCCGGTGACATATCTACCGGGGGTGCATCAATCGACGGTAGGGGCCCTAAGGTTTCTTGCGTTGGCTCCCGCTTGTAGCTAGCTCGTCGCAAAGCCGAGATGTAGGCGCTCAAAGATGACCGTTTTTACGTACGATTCTACACTTGGTAACAAACGGGTACGTACGACTCTACACAAGGCCGACATGCCTCAACTAAATTGTCTGCTGAGAGAAAAGTAATCAAGCGATCGACTTGAAATTGCTCATCAGCCTTCTTGAGGCTTGTATCTATTTTTTACCGTCTTTGCCGACTTCGAATTCCAAAAAATGACTTTGTGACGTCACAATTACCATTTTTAAAAAAGGTCCTTTGGGAGAGGGGGCACTGTGCAGCGCCCTCCGGTGACATATCTACCGGGGGTGCATCAATCGACGGTAGGGGCCCTAAGGTTTCTTGCGTTGGCTCCCGCTTGTAGCTAGCTCGTCGCAAAGCCGAGATGTAGGCGCTCAAAGATGACCGTTTTTACGTACGATTCTACACTTGGTAACAAACGGGTACGTACGACTCTACACAAGGCCGACATGCCTCAACTAAATTGTCTGCTGAGAGAAAAGTAATCAAGCGATCGACTTGAAATTGCTCATCAGCCTTCTTGAGGCTTGTATCTATTTTTTACCGTCTTTGCCGACTTCGAATTCCAAAAAATGACTTTGTGACGTCACAATTACCATTTTTAAAAAAGGTCCTTTGGGAGAGGGGGCACTGTGCAGCGCCCTCCGGTGACATATCTACCGGGGGTGCATCAATCGACGGTAGGGGCCCTAAGGTTTCTTGCGTTGGCTCCCGCTTGTAGCTAGCTCGTCGCAAAGCCGAGATGTAGGCGCTCAAAGATGACCGTTTTTACGTACGATTCTACACTTGGTAACAAACGGGTACGTACGACTCTACACAAGGCCGACATGCCTCAACTAAATTGTCTGCTGAGAGAAAAGTAATCAAGCGATCGACTTGAAATTGCTCATCAGCCTTCTTGAGGCTTGTATCTATTTTTTACCGTCTTTGCCGACTTCGAATTCCAAAAAATGACTTTGTGACGTCACAATTACCATTTTTAAAAAAGGTCCTTTGGGAGAGGGGGCACTGTGCAGCGCCCTCCGGTGACATATCTACCGGGGGTGCATCAATCGACGGTAGGGGCCCTAAGGTTTCTTGCGTTGGCTCCCGCTTGTAGCTAGCTCGTCGCAAAGCCGAGATGTAGGCGCTCAAAGATGACCGTTTTTACGTACGATTCTACACTTGGTAACAAACGGGTACGTACGACTCTACACAAGGCCGACATGCCTCAACTAAATTGTCTGCTGAGAGAAAAGTAATCAAGCGATCGACTTGAAATTGCTCATCAGCCTTCTTGAGGCTTGTATCTATTTTTTACCGTCTTTGCCGACTTCGAATTCCAAAAAATGACTTTGTGACGTCACAATTACCATTTTTAAAAAAGGTCCTTTGGGAGAGGGGGCACTGTGCAGCGCCCTCCGGTGACATATCTACCGGGGGTGCATCAATCGACGGTAGGGGCCCTAAGGTTTCTTGCGTTGGCTCCCGCTTGTAGCTAGCTCGTCGCAAAGCCGAGATGTAGGCGCTCAAAGATGACCGTTTTTACGTACGATTCTACACTTGGTAACAAACGGGTACGTACGACTCTACACAAGGCCGACATGCCTCAACTAAATTGTCTGCTGAGAGAAAAGTAATCAAGCGATCGACTTGAAATTGCTCATCAGCCTTCTTGAGGCTTGTATCTATTTTTTACCGTCTTTGCCGACTTCGAATTCCAAAAAATGACTTTGTGACGTCACAATTACCATTTTTAAAAAAGGTCCTTTGGGAGAGGGGGCACTGTGCAGCGCCCTCCGGTGACATATCTACCGGGGGTGCATCAATCGACGGTAGGGGCCCTAAGGTTTCTTGCGTTGGCTCCCGCTTGTAGCTAGCTCGTCGCAAAGCCGAGATGTAGGCGCTCAAAGATGACCGTTTTTACGTACGATTCTACACTTGGTAACAAACGGGTACGTACGACTCTACACAAGGCCGACATGCCTCAACTAAATTGTCTGCTGAGAGAAAAGTAATCAAGCGATCGACTTGAAATTGCTCATCAGCCTTCTTGAGGCTTGTATCTATTTTTTACCGTCTTTGCCGACTTCGAATTCCAAAAAATGACTTTGTGACGTCACAATTACCATTTTTAAAAAAGGTCCTTTGGGAGAGGGGGCACTGTGCAGCGCCCTCCGGTGACATATCTACCGGGGGTGCATCAATCGACGGTAGGGGCCCTAAGGTTTCTTGCGTTGGCTCCCGCTTGTAGCTAGCTCGTCGCAAAGCCGAGATGTAGGCGCTCAAAGATGACCGTTTTTACGTACGATTCTACACTTGGTAACAAACGGGTACGTACGACTCTACACAAGGCCGACATGCCTCAACTAAATTGTCTGCTGAGAGAAAAGTAATCAAGCGATCGACTTGAAATTGCTCATCAGCCTTCTTGAGGCTTGTATCTATTTTTTACCGTCTTTGCCGACTTCGAATTCCAAAAAATGACTTTGTGACGTCACAATTACCATTTTTAAAAAAGGTCCTTTGGGAGAGGGGGCACTGTGCAGCGCCCTCCGGTGACATATCTACCGGGGGTGCATCAATCGACGGTAGGGGCCCTAAGGTTTCTTGCGTTGGCTCCCGCTTGTAGCTAGCTCGTCGCAAAGCCGAGATGTAGGCGCTCAAAGATGACCGTTTTTACGTACGATTCTACACTTGGTAACAAACGGGTACGTACGACTCTACACAAGGCCGACATGCCTCAACTAAATTGTCTGCTGAGAGAAAAGTAATCAAGCGATCGACTTGAAATTGCTCATCAGCCTTCTTGAGGCTTGTATCTATTTTTTACCGTCTTTGCCGACTTCGAATTCCAAAAAATGACTTTGTGACGTCACAATTACCATTTTTAAAAAAGGTCCTTTGGGAGAGGGGGCACTGTGCAGCGCCCTCCGGTGACATATCTACCGGGGGTGCATCAATCGACGGTAGGGGCCCTAAGGTTTCTTGCGTTGGCTCCCGCTTGTAGCTAGCTCGTCGCAAAGCCGAGATGTAGGCGCTCAAAGATGACCGTTTTTACGTACGATTCTACACTTGGTAACAAACGGGTACGTACGACTCTACACAAGGCCGACATGCCTCAACTAAATTGTCTGCTGAGAGAAAAGTAATCAAGCGATCGACTTGAAATTGCTCATCAGCCTTCTTGAGGCTTGTATCTATTTTTTACCGTCTTTGCCGACTTCGAATTCAAAAAATGACTTTGTGACGTCACAATTACCATTTTTAAAAAAGGTCCTTTGGGAGAGGGGGCACTGTGCAGCGCCCTCCGGTGACATATCTACCGGGGGTGCATCAATCGACGGTAGGGGCCCTAAGGTTTCTTGCGTTGGCTCCCGCTTGTAGCTAGCTCGTCGCAAAGCCGAGATGTAGGCGCTCAAAGATGACCGTTTTTACGTACGATTCTACACTTGGTAACAAACGGGTACGTACGACTCTACACAAGGCCGACATGCCTCAACTAAATTGTCTGCTGAGAGAAAAGTAATCAAGCGATCGACTTGAAATTGCTCATCAGCCTTCTTGAGGCTTGTATCTATTTTTTACCGTCTTTGCCGACTTCGAATTCCAAAAAATGACTTTGTGACGTCACAATTACCATTTTTAAAAAAGGTCCTTTGGGAGAGGGGGCACTGTGCAGCGCCCTCCGGTGACATATCTACCGGGGGTGCATCAATCGACGGTAGGGGCCCTAAGGTTTCTTGCGTTGGCTCCCGCTTGTAGCTAGCTCGTCGCAAAGCCGAGATGTAGGCGCTCAAAGATGACCGTTTTTACGTACGATTCTACACTTGGTAACAAACGGGTACGTACGACTCTACACAAGGCCGACATGCCTCAACTAAATTGTCTGCTGAGAGAAAAGTAATCAAGCGATCGACTTGAAATTGCTCATCAGCCTTCTTGAGGCTTGTATCTATTTTTTACCGTCTTTGCCGACTTCGAATTCCAAAAAATGACTTTGTGACGTCACAATTACCATTTTTAAAAAGGTCCTTTGGGAGAGGGGGCACTGTGCAGCGCCCTCCGGTGACATATCTACCGGGGGTGCATCAATCGACGGTAGGGGCCCTAAGGTTTCTTGCGTTGGCTCCCGCTTGTAGCTAGCTCGTCGCAAAGCCGAGATGTAGGCGCTCAAAGATGACCGTTTTTTACGTACGATTCTACACTTGGTAACAAACGGGTACGTACGACTCTACACAAGGCCGACATGCCTCAACTAAATTGTCTGCTGAGAGAAAAGTAATCAAGCGATCGACTTGAAATTGCTCATCAGCCTTCTTGAGGCTTGTATCTATTTTTTACCGTCTTTGCCGACTTCGAATTCCAAAAAATGACTTTGTGACGTCACAATTACCATTTTTAAAAAAGGTCCTTTGGGAGAGGGGGCACTGTGCAGCGCCCTCCGGTGACATATCTACCGGGGGTGCATCAATCGACGGTAGGGGCCCTAAGGTTTCTTGCGTTGGCTCCCGCTTGTAGCTAGCTCGTCGCAAAGCCGAGATGTAGGCGCTCAAAGATGACCGTTTTTACGTACGATTCTACACTTGGTAACAAACGGGTACGTACGACTCTACACAAGGCCGACATGCCTCAACTAAATTGTCTGCTGAGAGAAAAGTAATCAAGCGATCGACTTGAAATTGCTCATCAGCCTTCTTGAGGCTTGTATCTATTTTTTACCGTCTTTGCCGACTTCGAATTCCAAAAAATGACTTTGTGACGTCACAATTACCATTTTTAAAAAAGGTCCTTTGGGAGAGGGGGCACTGTGCAGCGCCCTCCGGTGACATATCTACCGGGGGTGCATCAATCGACGGTAGGGGCCCTAAGGTTTCTTGCGTTGGCTCCCGCTTGTAGCTAGCTCGTCGCAAAGCCGAGATGTAGGCGCTCAAAGATGACCGTTTTTACGTACGATTCTACACTTGGTAACAAACGGGTACGTACGACTCTACACAAGGCCGACATGCCTCAACTAAATTGTCTGCTGAGAGAAAAGTAATCAAGCGATCGACTTGAAATTGCTCATCAGCCTTCTTGAGGCTTGTATCTATTTTTTACCGTCTTTGCCGACTTCGAATTCCAAAAAATGACTTTGTGACGTCACAATTACCATTTTTAAAAAAGGTCCTTTGGGAGAGGGGGCACTGTGCAGCGCCCTCCGGTGACATATCTACCGGGGGTGCATCAATCGACGGTAGGGGCCCTAAGGTTTCTTGCGTTGGCTCCCGCTTGTAGCTAGCTCGTCGCAAAGCCGAGATGTAGGCGCTCAAAGATGACCGTTTTTACGTACGATTCTACACTTGGTAACAAACGGGTACGTACGACTCTACACAAGGCCGACATGCCTCAACTAAATTGTCTGCTGAGAGAAAAGTAATCAAGCGATCGACTTGAAATTGCTCATCAGCCTTCTTGAGGCTTGTATCTATTTTTACCGTCTTTGCCGACTTCGAATTCCAAAAAATGACTTTGTGACGTCACAATTACCATTTTTAAAAAAGGTCCTTTGGGAGAGGGGGCACTGTGCAGCGCCCTCCGGTGACATATCTACCGGGGTGCATCAATCGACGGTAGGGGCCCTAAGGTTTCTTGCGTTGGCTCCCGCTTGTAGCTAGCTCGTCGCAAAGCCGAGATGTAGGCGCTCAA
>NC_137255.1:226546-247012 GCF_965637545.1 Phallusia mammillata | reverse complement strand
TAGATACAAGCCTCAAGAAGGCTGATGAGCAATTTCAAGTCGATCGCTTGATTACTTTTCTCTCAGCAGACAATTTAGTTGAGGCATGTCGGCCTTGTGTAGAGTCGTACGTACCCGTTTGTTACCAAGTGTAGAATCGTACGTAAAAACGGTCATCTTTGAGCGCCTACATCTCGGCTTTGCGACGAGCTAGCTACAAGCGGGAGCCAACGCAAGAAACCTTAGGGCCCCTACCGTCGATTGATGCACCCCCGGTAGATATGTCACCGGAGGGCGCTGCACAGTGCCCCCTCTCCCAAAGGACCTTTTTTAAAAATGGTAATTGTGACGTCACAAAGTCATTTTTTGGAATTCGAAGTCGGCAAAGACGGTAAAAAATAGATACAAGCCTCAAGAAGGCTGATGAGCAATTTCAAGTCGATCGCTTGATTACTTTTCTCTCAGCAGACAATTTAGTTGAGGCATGTCGGCCTTGTGTAGAGTCGTACGTACCCGTTTGTTACCAAGTGTAGAATCGTACGTAAAAACGGTCATCTTTGAGCGCCTACATCTCGGCTTTGCGACGAGCTAGCTACAAGCGGGAGCCAACGCAAGAAACCTTAGGGCCCCTACCGTCGATTGATGCACCCCCGGTAGATATGTCACCGGAGGGCGCTGCACAGTGCCCCCTCTCCCAAAGGACCTTTTTTAAAAATGGTAATTGTGACGTCACAAAGTCATTTTTTGGAATTCGAAGTCGGCAAAGACGGTAAAAAATAGATACAAGCCTCAAGAAGGCTGATGAGCAATTTCAAGTCGATCGCTTGATTACTTTTCTCTCAGCAGACAATTTAGTTGAGGCATGTCGGCCTTGTGTAGAGTCGTACGTACCCGTTTGTTACCAAGTGTAGAATCGTACGTAAAAACGGTCATCTTTGAGCGCCTACATCTCGGCTTTGCGACGAGCTAGCTACAAGCGGGAGCCAACGCAAGAAACCTTAGGGCCCCTACCGTCGATTGATGCACCCCCGGTAGATATGTCACCGGAGGGCGCTGCACAGTGCCCCCTCTCCCAAAGGACCTTTTTTAAAAATGGTAATTGTGACGTCACAAAGTCATTTTTTGGAATTCGAAGTCGGCAAAGACGGTAAAAAATAGATACAAGCCTCAAGAAGGCTGATGAGCAATTTCAAGTCGATCGCTTGATTACTTTTCTCTCAGCAGACAATTTAGTTGAGGCATGTCGGCCTTGTGTAGAGTCGTACGTACCCGTTTGTTACCAAGTGTAGAATCGTACGTAAAAACGGTCATCTTTGAGCGCCTACATCTCGGCTTTGCGACGAGCTAGCTACAAGCGGGAGCCAACGCAAGAAACCTTAGGGCCCCTACCGTCGATTGATGCACCCCCGGTAGATATGTCACCGGAGGGCGCTGCACAGTGCCCCCTCTCCCAAAGGACCTTTTTTAAAAATGGTAATTGTGACGTCACAAAGTCATTTTTTGGAATTCGAAGTCGGCAAAGACGGTAAAAAATAGATACAAGCCTCAAGAAGGCTGATGAGCAATTTCAAGTCGATCGCTTGATTACTTTTCTCTCAGCAGACAATTTAGTTGAGGCATGTCGGCCTTGTGTAGAGTCGTACGTACCCGTTTGTTACCAAGTGTAGAATCGTACGTAAAAACGGTCATCTTTGAGCGCCTACATCTCGGCTTTGCGACGAGCTAGCTACAAGCGGGAGCCAACGCAAGAAACCTTAGGGCCCCTACCGTCGATTGATGCACCCCCGGTAGATATGTCACCGGAGGGCGCTGCACAGTGCCCCCTCTCCCAAAGGACCTTTTTTAAAAATGGTAATTGTGACGTCACAAAGTCATTTTTTGGAATTCGAAGTCGGCAAAGACGGTAAAAAATAGATACAAGCCTCAAGAAGGCTGATGAGCAATTTCAAGTCGATCGCTTGATTACTTTTCTCTCAGCAGACAATTTAGTTGAGGCATGTCGGCCTTGTGTAGAGTCGTACGTACCCGTTTGTTACCAAGTGTAGAATCGTACGTAAAAACGGTCATCTTTGAGCGCCTACATCTCGGCTTTGCGACGAGCTAGCTACAAGCGGGAGCCAACGCAAGAAACCTTAGGGCCCCTACCGTCGATTGATGCACCCCCGGTAGATATGTCACCGGAGGGCGCTGCACAGTGCCCCCTCTCCCAAAGGACCTTTTTTAAAAATGGTAATTGTGACGTCACAAAGTCATTTTTTGGAATTCGAAGTCGGCAAAGACGGTAAAAAATAGATACAAGCCTCAAGAAGGCTGATGAGCAATTTCAAGTCGATCGCTTGATTACTTTTCTCTCAGCAGACAATTTAGTTGAGGCATGTCGGCCTTGTGTAGAGTCGTACGTACCCGTTTGTTACCAAGTGTAGAATCGTACGTAAAAACGGTCATCTTTGAGCGCCTACATCTCGGCTTTGCGACGAGCTAGCTACAAGCGGGAGCCAACGCAAGAAACCTTAGGGCCCCTACCGTCGATTGATGCACCCCCGGTAGATATGTCACCGGAGGGCGCTGCACAGTGCCCCCTCTCCCAAAGGACCTTTTTTAAAAATGGTAATTGTGACGTCACAAAGTCATTTTTTGGAATTCGAAGTCGGCAAAGACGGTAAAAAATAGATACAAGCCTCAAGAAGGCTGATGAGCAATTTCAAGTCGATCGCTTGATTACTTTTCTCTCAGCAGACAATTTAGTTGAGGCATGTCGGCCTTGTGTAGAGTCGTACGTACCCGTTTGTTACCAAGTGTAGAATCGTACGTAAAAACGGTCATCTTTGAGCGCCTACATCTCGGCTTTGCGACGAGCTAGCTACAAGCGGGAGCCAACGCAAGAAACCTTAGGGCCCCTACCGTCGATTGATGCACCCCCGGTAGATATGTCACCGGAGGGCGCTGCACAGTGCCCCCTCTCCCAAAGGACCTTTTTTAAAAATGGTAATTGTGACGTCACAAAGTCATTTTTTGGAATTCGAAGTCGGCAAAGACGGTAAAAAATAGATACAAGCCTCAAGAAGGCTGATGAGCAATTTCAAGTCGATCGCTTGATTACTTTTCTCTCAGCAGACAATTTAGTTGAGGCATGTCGGCCTTGTGTAGAGTCGTACGTACCCGTTTGTTACCAAGTGTAGAATCGTACGTAAAAACGGTCATCTTTGAGCGCCTACATCTCGGCTTTGCGACGAGCTAGCTACAAGCGGGAGCCAACGCAAGAAACCTTAGGGCCCCTACCGTCGATTGATGCACCCCCGGTAGATATGTCACCGGAGGGCGCTGCACAGTGCCCCCTCTCCCAAAGGACCTTTTTTAAAAATGGTAATTGTGACGTCACAAAGTCATTTTTTGGAATTCGAAGTCGGCAAAGACGGTAAAAAATAGATACAAGCCTCAAGAAGGCTGATGAGCAATTTCAAGTCGATCGCTTGATTACTTTTCTCTCAGCAGACAATTTAGTTGAGGCATGTCGGCCTTGTGTAGAGTCGTACGTACCCGTTTGTTACCAAGTGTAGAATCGTACGTAAAAACGGTCATCTTTGAGCGCCTACATCTCGGCTTTGCGACGAGCTAGCTACAAGCGGGAGCCAACGCAAGAAACCTTAGGGCCCCTACCGTCGATTGATGCACCCCCGGTAGATATGTCACCGGAGGGCGCTGCACAGTGCCCCCTCTCCCAAAGGACCTTTTTTAAAAATGGTAATTGTGACGTCACAAAGTCATTTTTTGGAATTCGAAGTCGGCAAAGACGGTAAAAAATAGATACAAGCCTCAAGAAGGCTGATGAGCAATTTCAAGTCGATCGCTTGATTACTTTTCTCTCAGCAGACAATTTAGTTGAGGCATGTCGGCCTTGTGTAGAGTCGTACGTACCCGTTTGTTACCAAGTGTAGAATCGTACGTAAAAACGGTCATCTTGAGCGCCTACATCTCGGCTTTGCGACGAGCTAGCTACAAGCGGGAGCCAACGCAAGAAACCTTAGGGCCCCTACCGTCGATTGATGCACCCCCGGTAGATATGTCACCGGAGGGCGCTGCACAGTGCCCCCTCTCCCAAAGGACCTTTTTAAAAATGGTAATTGTGACGTCACAAAGTCATTTTTTGGAATTCGAAGTCGGCAAAGACGGTAAAAAATAGATACAAGCCTCAAGAAGGCTGATGAGCAATTTCAAGTCGATCGCTTGATTACTTTTCTCTCAGCAGACAATTTAGTTGAGGCATGTCGGCCTTGTGTAGAGTCGTACGTACCCGTTTGTTACCAAGTGTAGAATCGTACGTAAAAACGGTCATCTTTGAGCGCCTACATCTCGGCTTTGCGACGAGCTAGCTACAAGCGGGAGCCAACGCAAGAAACCTTAGGGCCCCTACCGTCGATTGATGCACCCCCGGTAGATATGTCACCGGAGGGCGCTGCACAGTGCCCCCTCTCCCAAAGGACCTTTTTTAAAAATGGTAATTGTGACGTCACAAAGTCATTTTTTGGAATTCGAAGTCGGCAAAGACGGTAAAAAATAGATACAAGCCTCAAGAAGGCTGATGAGCAATTTCAAGTCGATCGCTTGATTACTTTTCTCTCAGCAGACAATTTAGTTGAGGCATGTCGGCCTTGTGTAGAGTCGTACGTACCCGTTTGTTACCAAGTGTAGAATCGTACGTAAAAACGGTCATCTTTGAGCGCCTACATCTCGGCTTTGCGACGAGCTAGCTACAAGCGGGAGCCAACGCAAGAAACCTTAGGGCCCCTACCGTCGATTGATGCACCCCCGGTAGATATGTCACCGGAGGGCGCTGCACAGTGCCCCCTCTCCCAAAGGACCTTTTTTAAAAATGGTAATTGTGACGTCACAAAGTCATTTTTTGGAATTCGAAGTCGGCAAAGACGGTAAAAAATAGATACAAGCCTCAAGAAGGCTGATGAGCAATTTCAAGTCGATCGCTTGATTACTTTTCTCTCAGCAGACAATTTAGTTGAGGCATGTCGGCCTTGTGTAGAGTCGTACGTACCCGTTTGTTACCAAGTGTAGAATCGTACGTAAAAACGGTCATCTTTGAGCGCCTACATCTCGGCTTTGCGACGAGCTAGCTACAAGCGGGAGCCAACGCAAGAAACCTTAGGGCCCCTACCGTCGATTGATGCACCCCCGGTAGATATGTCACCGGAGGGCGCTGCACAGTGCCCCCTCTCCCAAAGGACCTTTTTTAAAAATGGTAATTGTGACGTCACAAAGTCATTTTTTGGAATTCGAAGTCGGCAAAGACGGTAAAAAATAGATACAAGCCTCAAGAAGGCTGATGAGCAATTTCAAGTCGATCGCTTGATTACTTTTCTCTCAGCAGACAATTTAGTTGAGGCATGTCGGCCTTGTGTAGAGTCGTACGTACCCGTTTGTTACCAAGTGTAGAATCGTACGTAAAAACGGTCATCTTTGAGCGCCTACATCTCGGCTTTGCGACGAGCTAGCTACAAGCGGGAGCCAACGCAAGAAACCTTAGGGCCCCTACCGTCGATTGATGCACCCCCGGTAGATATGTCACCGGAGGGCGCTGCACAGTGCCCCCTCTCCCAAAGGACCTTTTTTAAAAATGGTAATTGTGACGTCACAAAGTCATTTTTTGGAATTCGAAGTCGGCAAAGACGGTAAAAAATAGATACAAGCCTCAAGAAGGCTGATGAGCAATTTCAAGTCGATCGCTTGATTACTTTTCTCTCAGCAGACAATTTAGTTGAGGCATGTCGGCCTTGTGTAGAGTCGTACGTACCCGTTTGTTACCAAGTGTAGAATCGTACGTAAAAACGGTCATCTTTGAGCGCCTACATCTCGGCTTTGCGACGAGCTAGCTACAAGCGGGAGCCAACGCAAGAAACCTTAGGGCCCCTACCGTCGATTGATGCACCCCCGGTAGATATGTCACCGGAGGGCGCTGCACAGTGCCCCCTCTCCCAAAGGACCTTTTTTAAAAATGGTAATTGTGACGTCACAAAGTCATTTTTTGGAATTCGAAGTCGGCAAAGACGGTAAAAAATAGATACAAGCCTCAAGAAGGCTGATGAGCAATTTCAAGTCGATCGCTTGATTACTTTTCTCTCAGCAGACAATTTAGTTGAGGCATGTCGGCCTTGTGTAGAGTCGTACGTACCCGTTTGTTACCAAGTGTAGAATCGTACGTAAAAACGGTCATCTTTGAGCGCCTACATCTCGGCTTTGCGACGAGCTAGCTACAAGCGGGAGCCAACGCAAGAAACCTTAGGGCCCCTACCGTCGATTGATGCACCCCCGGTAGATATGTCACCGGAGGGCGCTGCACAGTGCCCCCTCTCCCAAAGGACCTTTTTTAAAAATGGTAATTGTGACGTCACAAAGTCATTTTTTGGAATTCGAAGTCGGCAAAGACGGTAAAAAATAGATACAAGCCTCAAGAAGGCTGATGAGCAATTTCAAGTCGATCGCTTGATTACTTTTCTCTCAGCAGACAATTTAGTTGAGGCATGTCGGCCTTGTGTAGAGTCGTACGTACCCGTTTGTTACCAAGTGTAGAATCGTACGTAAAAACGGTCATCTTTGAGCGCCTACATCTCGGCTTTGCGACGAGCTAGCTACAAGCGGGAGCCAACGCAAGAAACCTTAGGGCCCCTACCGTCGATTGATGCACCCCCGGTAGATATGTCACCGGAGGGCGCTGCACAGTGCCCCCTCTCCCAAAGGACCTTTTTTAAAAATGGTAATTGTGACGTCACAAAGTCATTTTTTGGAATTCGAAGTCGGCAAAGACGGTAAAAAATAGATACAAGCCTCAAGAAGGCTGATGAGCAATTTCAAGTCGATCGCTTGATTACTTTTCTCTCAGCAGACAATTTAGTTGAGGCATGTCGGCCTTGTGTAGAGTCGTACGTACCCGTTTGTTACCAAGTGTAGAATCGTACGTAAAAACGGTCATCTTTGAGCGCCTACATCTCGGCTTTGCGACGAGCTAGCTACAAGCGGGAGCCAACGCAAGAAACCTTAGGGCCCCTACCGTCGATTGATGCACCCCCGGTAGATATGTCACCGGAGGGCGCTGCACAGTGCCCCCTCTCCCAAAGGACCTTTTTTAAAAATGGTAATTGTGACGTCACAAAGTCATTTTTTGGAATTCGAAGTCGGCAAAGACGGTAAAAAATAGATACAAGCCTCAAGAAGGCTGATGAGCAATTTCAAGTCGATCGCTTGATTACTTTTCTCTCAGCAGACAATTTAGTTGAGGCATGTCGGCCTTGTGTAGAGTCGTACGTACCCGTTTGTTACCAAGTGTAGAATCGTACGTAAAAACGGTCATCTTTGAGCGCCTACATCTCGGCTTTGCGACGAGCTAGCTACAAGCGGGAGCCAACGCAAGAAACCTTAGGGCCCCTACCGTCGATTGATGCACCCCCGGTAGATATGTCACCGGAGGGCGCTGCACAGTGCCCCCTCTCCCAAAGGACCTTTTTTAAAAATGGTAATTGTGACGTCACAAAGTCATTTTTTGGAATTCGAAGTCGGCAAAGACGGTAAAAAATAGATACAAGCCTCAAGAAGGCTGATGAGCAATTTCAAGTCGATCGCTTGATTACTTTTCTCTCAGCAGACAATTTAGTTGAGGCATGTCGGCCTTGTGTAGAGTCGTACGTACCCGTTTGTTACCAAGTGTAGAATCGTACGTAAAAACGGTCATCTTTGAGCGCCTACATCTCGGCTTTGCGACGAGCTAGCTACAAGCGGGAGCCAACGCAAGAAACCTTAGGGCCCCTACCGTCGATTGATGCACCCCCGGTAGATATGTCACCGGAGGGCGCTGCACAGTGCCCCCTCTCCCAAAGGACCTTTTTTAAAAATGGTAATTGTGACGTCACAAAGTCATTTTTTGGAATTCGAAGTCGGCAAAGACGGTAAAAAATAGATACAAGCCTCAAGAAGGCTGATGAGCAATTTCAAGTCGATCGCTTGATTACTTTTCTCTCAGCAGACAATTTAGTTGAGGCATGTCGGCCTTGTGTAGAGTCGTACGTACCCGTTTGTTACCAAGTGTAGAATCGTACGTAAAAACGGTCATCTTTGAGCGCCTACATCTCGGCTTTGCGACGAGCTAGCTACAAGCGGGAGCCAACGCAAGAAACCTTAGGGCCCCTACCGTCGATTGATGCACCCCCGGTAGATATGTCACCGGAGGGCGCTGCACAGTGCCCCCTCTCCCAAAGGACCTTTTTTAAAAATGGTAATTGTGACGTCACAAAGTCATTTTTTGGAATTCGAAGTCGGCAAAGACGGTAAAAAATAGATACAAGCCTCAAGAAGGCTGATGAGCAATTTCAAGTCGATCGCTTGATTACTTTTCTCTCAGCAGACAATTTAGTTGAGGCATGTCGGCCTTGTGTAGAGTCGTACGTACCCGTTTGTTACCAAGTGTAGAATCGTACGTAAAAACGGTCATCTTTGAGCGCCTACATCTCGGCTTTGCGACGAGCTAGCTACAAGCGGGAGCCAACGCAAGAAACCTTAGGGCCCCTACCGTCGATTGATGCACCCCCGGTAGATATGTCACCGGAGGGCGCTGCACAGTGCCCCCTCTCCCAAAGGACCTTTTTTAAAAATGGTAATTGTGACGTCACAAAGTCATTTTTTGGAATTCGAAGTCGGCAAAGACGGTAAAAAATAGATACAAGCCTCAAGAAGGCTGATGAGCAATTTCAAGTCGATCGCTTGATTACTTTTCTCTCAGCAGACAATTTAGTTGAGGCATGTCGGCCTTGTGTAGAGTCGTACGTACCCGTTTGTTACCAAGTGTAGAATCGTACGTAAAAACGGTCATCTTTGAGCGCCTACATCTCGGCTTTGCGACGAGCTAGCTACAAGCGGGAGCCAACGCAAGAAACCTTAGGGCCCCTACCGTCGATTGATGCACCCCCGGTAGATATGTCACCGGAGGGCGCTGCACAGTGCCCCCTCTCCCAAAGGACCTTTTTTAAAAATGGTAATTGTGACGTCACAAAGTCATTTTTTGGAATTCGAAGTCGGCAAAGACGGTAAAAAATAGATACAAGCCTCAAGAAGGCTGATGAGCAATTTCAAGTCGATCGCTTGATTACTTTTCTCTCAGCAGACAATTTAGTTGAGGCATGTCGGCCTTGTGTAGAGTCGTACGTACCCGTTTGTTACCAAGTGTAGAATCGTACGTAAAAACGGTCATCTTTGAGCGCCTACATCTCGGCTTTGCGACGAGCTAGCTACAAGCGGGAGCCAACGCAAGAAACCTTAGGGCCCCTACCGTCGATTGATGCACCCCCGGTAGATATGTCACCGGAGGGCGCTGCACAGTGCCCCCTCTCCCAAAGGACCTTTTTTAAAAATGGTAATTGTGACGTCACAAAGTCATTTTTTGGAATTCGAAGTCGGCAAAGACGGTAAAAAATAGATACAAGCCTCAAGAAGGCTGATGAGCAATTTCAAGTCGATCGCTTGATTACTTTTCTCTCAGCAGACAATTTAGTTGAGGCATGTCGGCCTTGTGTAGAGTCGTACGTACCCGTTTGTTACCAAGTGTAGAATCGTACGTAAAAACGGTCATCTTTGAGCGCCTACATCTCGGCTTTGCGACGAGCTAGCTACAAGCGGGAGCCAACGCAAGAAACCTTAGGGCCCCTACCGTCGATTGATGCACCCCCGGTAGATATGTCACCGGAGGGCGCTGCACAGTGCCCCCTCTCCCAAAGGACCTTTTTTAAAAATGGTAATTGTGACGTCACAAAGTCATTTTTTGGAATTCGAAGTCGGCAAAGACGGTAAAAAATAGATACAAGCCTCAAGAAGGCTGATGAGCAATTTCAAGTCGATCGCTTGATTACTTTTCTCTCAGCAGACAATTTAGTTCAGGCATGTCGGCCTTGTGTAGAGTCGTACGTACCCGTTTGTTACCAAGTGTAGAATCGTACGTAAAAACGGTCATCTTTGAGCGCCTACATCTCGGCTTTGCGACGAGCTAGCTACAAGCGGGAGCCAACGCAAGAAACCTTAGGGCCCCTACCGTCGATTGATGCACCCCCGGTAGATATGTCACCGGAGGGCGCTGCACAGTGCCCCCTCTCCCAAAGGACCTTTTTTAAAAATGGTAATTGTGACGTCACAAAGTCATTTTTTGGAATTCGAAGTCGGCAAAGACGGTAAAAAATAGATACAAGCCTCAAGAAGGCTGATGAGCAATTTCAAGTCGATCGCTTGATTACTTTTCTCTCAGCAGACAATTTAGTTCAGGCATGTCGGCCTTGTGTAGAGTCGTACGTACCCGTTTGTTACCAAGTGTAGAATCGTACGTAAAAACGGTCATCTTTGAGCGCCTACATCTCGGCTTTGCGACGAGCTAGCTACAAGCGGGAGCCAACGCAAGAAACCTTAGGGCCCCTACCGTCGATTGATGCACCCCCGGTAGATATGTCACCGGAGGGCGCTGCACAGTGCCCCCTCTCCCAAAGGACCTTTTTTAAAAATGGTAATTGTGACGTCACAAAGTCATTTTTTGGAATTCGAAGTCGGCAAAGACGGTAAAAAATAGATACAAGCCTCAAGAAGGCTGATGAGCAATTTCAAGTCGATCGCTTGATTACTTTTCTCTCAGCAGACAATTTAGTTGAGGCATGTCGGCCTTGTGTAGAGTCGTACGTACCCGTTTGTTACCAAGTGTAGAATCGTACGTAAAAACGGTCATCTTTGAGCGCCTACATCTCGGCTTTGCGACGAGCTAGCTACAAGCGGGAGCCAACGCAAGAAACCTTAGGGCCCCTACCGTCGATTGATGCACCCCCGGTAGATATGTCACCGGAGGGCGCTGCACAGTGCCCCCTCTCCCAAAGGACCTTTTTTAAAAATGGTAATTGTGACGTCACAAAGTCATTTTTTGGAATTCGAAGTCGGCAAAGACGGTAAAAAATAGATACAAGCCTCAAGAAGGCTGATGAGCAATTTCAAGTCGATCGCTTGATTACTTTTCTCTCAGCAGACAATTTAGTTGAGGCATGTCGGCCTTGTGTAGAGTCGTACGTACCCGTTTGTTACCAAGTGTAGAATCGTACGTAAAAACGGTCATCTTTGAGCGCCTACATCTCGGCTTTGCGACGAGCTAGCTACAAGCGGGAGCCAACGCAAGAAACCTTAGGGCCCCTACCGTCGATTGATGCACCCCCGGTAGATATGTCACCGGAGGGCGCTGCACAGTGCCCCCTCTCCCAAAGGACCTTTTTTAAAAATGGTAATTGTGACGTCACAAAGTCATTTTTTGGAATTCGAAGTCGGCAAAGACGGTAAAAAATAGATACAAGCCTCAAGAAGGCTGATGAGCAATTTCAAGTCGATCGCTTGATTACTTTTCTCTCAGCAGACAATTTAGTTGAGGCATGTCGGCCTTGTGTAGAGTCGTACGTACCCGTTTGTTACCAAGTGTAGAATCGTACGTAAAAACGGTCATCTTTGAGCGCCTACATCTCGGCTTTGCGACGAGCTAGCTACAAGCGGGAGCCAACGCAAGAAACCTTAGGGCCCCTACCGTCGATTGATGCACCCCCGGTAGATATGTCACCGGAGGGCGCTGCACAGTGCCCCCTCTCCCAAAGGACCTTTTTTAAAAATGGTAATTGTGACGTCACAAAGTCATTTTTTGGAATTCGAAGTCGGCAAAGACGGTAAAAAATAGATACAAGCCTCAAGAAGGCTGATGAGCAATTTCAAGTCGATCGCTTGATTACTTTTCTCTCAGCAGACAATTTAGTTGAGGCATGTCGGCCTTGTGTAGAGTCGTACGTACCCGTTTGTTACCAAGTGTAGAATCGTACGTAAAAACGGTCATCTTTGAGCGCCTACATCTCGGCTTTGCGACGAGCTAGCTACAAGCGGGAGCCAACGCAAGAAACCTTAGGGCCCCTACCGTCGATTGATGCACCCCCGGTAGATATGTCACCGGAGGGCGCTGCACAGTGCCCCCTCTCCCAAAGGACCTTTTTTAAAAATGGTAATTGTGACGTCACAAAGTCATTTTTTGGAATTCGAAGTCGGCAAAGACGGTAAAAAATAGATACAAGCCTCAAGAAGGCTGATGAGCAATTTCAAGTCGATCGCTTGATTACTTTTCTCTCAGCAGACAATTTAGTTCAGGCATGTCGGCCTTGTGTAGAGTCGTACGTACCCGTTTGTTACCAAGTGTAGAATCGTACGTAAAAACGGTCATCTTTGAGCGCCTACATCTCGGCTTTGCGACGAGCTAGCTACAAGCGGGAGCCAACGCAAGAAACCTTAGGGCCCCTACCGTCGATTGATGCACCCCCGGTAGATATGTCACCGGAGGGCGCTGCACAGTGCCCCCTCTCCCAAAGGACCTTTTTTAAAAATGGTAATTGTGACGTCACAAAGTCATTTTTTGGAATTCGAAGTCGGCAAAGACGGTAAAAAATAGATACAAGCCTCAAGAAGGCTGATGAGCAATTTCAAGTCGATCGCTTGATTACTTTTCTCTCAGCAGACAATTTAGTTGAGGCATGTCGGCCTTGTGTAGAGTCGTACGTACCCGTTTGTTACCAAGTGTAGAATCGTACGTAAAAACGGTCATCTTTGAGCGCCTACATCTCGGCTTTGCGACGAGCTAGCTACAAGCGGGAGCCAACGCAAGAAACCTTAGGGCCCCTACCGTCGATTGATGCACCCCCGGTAGATATGTCACCGGAGGGCGCTGCACAGTGCCCCCTCTCCCAAAGGACCTTTTTTAAAAATGGTAATTGTGACGTCACAAAGTCATTTTTTGGAATTCGAAGTCGGCAAAGACGGTAAAAAATAGATACAAGCCTCAAGAAGGCTGATGAGCAATTTCAAGTCGATCGCTTGATTACTTTTCTCTCAGCAGACAATTTAGTTGAGGCATGTCGGCCTTGTGTAGAGTCGTACGTACCCGTTTGTTACCAAGTGTAGAATCGTACGTAAAAACGGTCATCTTTGAGCGCCTACATCTCGGCTTTGCGACGAGCTAGCTACAAGCGGGAGCCAACGCAAGAAACCTTAGGGCCCCTACCGTCGATTGATGCACCCCCGGTAGATATGTCACCGGAGGGCGCTGCACAGTGCCCCCTCTCCCAAAGGACCTTTTTTAAAAATGGTAATTGTGACGTCACAAAGTCATTTTTTGGAATTCGAAGTCGGCAAAGACGGTAAAAAATAGATACAAGCCTCAAGAAGGCTGATGAGCAATTTCAAGTCGATCGCTTGATTACTTTTCTCTCAGCAGACAATTTAGTTGAGGCATGTCGGCCTTGTGTAGAGTCGTACGTACCCGTTTGTTACCAAGTGTAGAATCGTACGTAAAAACGGTCATCTTTGAGCGCCTACATCTCGGCTTTGCGACGAGCTAGCTACAAGCGGGAGCCAACGCAAGAAACCTTAGGGCCCCTACCGTCGATTGATGCACCCCCGGTAGATATGTCACCGGAGGGCGCTGCACAGTGCCCCCTCTCCCAAAGGACCTTTTTTAAAAATGGTAATTGTGACGTCACAAAGTCATTTTTTGGAATTCGAAGTCGGCAAAGACGGTAAAAAATAGATACAAGCCTCAAGAAGGCTGATGAGCAATTTCAAGTCGATCGCTTGATTACTTTTCTCTCAGCAGACAATTTAGTTGAGGCATGTCGGCCTTGTGTAGAGTCGTACGTACCCGTTTGTTACCAAGTGTAGAATCGTACGTAAAAACGGTCATCTTTGAGCGCCTACATCTCGGCTTTGCGACGAGCTAGCTACAAGCGGGAGCCAACGCAAGAAACCTTAGGGCCCCTACCGTCGATTGATGCACCCCCGGTAGATATGTCACCGGAGGGCGCTGCACAGTGCCCCCTCTCCCAAAGGACCTTTTTTAAAAATGGTAATTGTGACGTCACAAAGTCATTTTTTGGAATTCGAAGTCGGCAAAGACGGTAAAAAATAGATACAAGCCTCAAGAAGGCTGATGAGCAATTTCAAGTCGATCGCTTGATTACTTTTCTCTCAGCAGACAATTTAGTTGAGGCATGTCGGCCTTGTGTAGAGTCGTACGTACCCGTTTGTTACCAAGTGTAGAATCGTACGTAAAAACGGTCATCTTTGAGCGCCTACATCTCGGCTTTGCGACGAGCTAGCTACAAGCGGGAGCCAACGCAAGAAACCTTAGGGCCCCTACCGTCGATTGATGCACCCCCGGTAGATATGTCACCGGAGGGCGCTGCACAGTGCCCCCTCTCCCAAAGGACCTTTTTTAAAAATGGTAATTGTGACGTCACAAAGTCATTTTTTGGAATTCGAAGTCGGCAAAGACGGTAAAAAATAGATACAAGCCTCAAGAAGGCTGATGAGCAATTTCAAGTCGATCGCTTGATTACTTTTCTCTCAGCAGACAATTTAGTTGAGGCATGTCGGCCTTGTGTAGAGTCGTACGTACCCGTTTGTTACCAAGTGTAGAATCGTACGTAAAAACGGTCATCTTTGAGCGCCTACATCTCGGCTTTGCGACGAGCTAGCTACAAGCGGGAGCCAACGCAAGAAACCTTAGGGCCCCTACCGTCGATTGATGCACCCCCGGTAGATATGTCACCGGAGGGCGCTGCACAGTGCCCCCTCTCCCAAAGGACCTTTTTTAAAAATGGTAATTGTGACGTCACAAAGTCATTTTTTGGAATTCGAAGTCGGCAAAGACGGTAAAAAATAGATACAAGCCTCAAGAAGGCTGATGAGCAATTTCAAGTCGATCGCTTGATTACTTTTCTCTCAGCAGACAATTTAGTTGAGGCATGTCGGCCTTGTGTAGAGTCGTACGTACCCGTTTGTTACCAAGTGTAGAATCGTACGTAAAAACGGTCATCTTTGAGCGCCTACATCTCGGCTTTGCGACGAGCTAGCTACAAGCGGGAGCCAACGCAAGAAACCTTAGGGCCCCTACCGTCGATTGATGCACCCCCGGTAGATATGTCACCGGAGGGCGCTGCACAGTGCCCCCTCTCCCAAAGGACCTTTTTTAAAAATGGTAATTGTGACGTCACAAAGTCATTTTTTGGAATTCGAAGTCGGCAAAGACGGTAAAAAATAGATACAAGCCTCAAGAAGGCTGATGAGCAATTTCAAGTCGATCGCTTGATTACTTTTCTCTCAGCAGACAATTTAGTTGAGGCATGTCGGCCTTGTGTAGAGTCGTACGTACCCGTTTGTTACCAAGTGTAGAATCGTACGTAAAAACGGTCATCTTTGAGCGCCTACATCTCGGCTTTGCGACGAGCTAGCTACAAGCGGGAGCCAACGCAAGAAACCTTAGGGCCCCTACCGTCGATTGATGCACCCCCGGTAGATATGTCACCGGAGGGCGCTGCACAGTGCCCCCTCTCCCAAAGGACCTTTTTTAAAAATGGTAATTGTGACGTCACAAAGTCATTTTTTGGAATTCGAAGTCGGCAAAGACGGTAAAAAATAGATACAAGCCTCAAGAAGGCTGATGAGCAATTTCAAGTCGATCGCTTGATTACTTTTCTCTCAGCAGACAATTTAGTTGAGGCATGTCGGCCTTGTGTAGAGTCGTACGTACCCGTTTGTTACCAAGTGTAGAATCGTACGTAAAAACGGTCATCTTTGAGCGCCTACATCTCGGCTTTGCGACGAGCTAGCTACAAGCGGGAGCCAACGCAAGAAACCTTAGGGCCCCTACCGTCGATTGATGCACCCCCGGTAGATATGTCACCGGAGGGCGCTGCACAGTGCCCCCTCTCCCAAAGGACCTTTTTTAAAAATGGTAATTGTGACGTCACAAAGTCATTTTTTGGAATTCGAAGTCGGCAAAGACGGTAAAAAATAGATACAAGCCTCAAGAAGGCTGATGAGCAATTTCAAGTCGATCGCTTGATTACTTTTCTCTCAGCAGACAATTTAGTTGAGGCATGTCGGCCTTGTGTAGAGTCGTACGTACCCGTTTGTTACCAAGTGTAGAATCGTACGTAAAAACGGTCATCTTTGAGCGCCTACATCTCGGCTTTGCGACGAGCTAGCTACAAGCGGGAGCCAACGCAAGAAACCTTAGGGCCCCTACCGTCGATTGATGCACCCCCGGTAGATATGTCACCGGAGGGCGCTGCACAGTGCCCCCTCTCCCAAAGGACCTTTTTTAAAAATGGTAATTGTGACGTCACAAAGTCATTTTTTGGAATTCGAAGTCGGCAAAGACGGTAAAAAATAGATACAAGCCTCAAGAAGGCTGATGAGCAATTTCAAGTCGATCGCTTGATTACTTTTCTCTCAGCAGACAATTTAGTTGAGGCATGTCGGCCTTGTGTAGAGTCGTACGTACCCGTTTGTTACCAAGTGTAGAATCGTACGTAAAAACGGTCATCTTTGAGCGCCTACATCTCGGCTTTGCGACGAGCTAGCTACAAGCGGGAGCCAACGCAAGAAACCTTAGGGCCCCTACCGTCGATTGATGCACCCCCGGTAGATATGTCACCGGAGGGCGCTGCACAGTGCCCCCTCTCCCAAAGGACCTTTTTTAAAAATGGTAATTGTGACGTCACAAAGTCATTTTTTGGAATTCGAAGTCGGCAAAGACGGTAAAAAATAGATACAAGCCTCAAGAAGGCTGATGAGCAATTTCAAGTCGATCGCTTGATTACTTTTCTCTCAGCAGACAATTTAGTTGAGGCATGTCGGCCTTGTGTAGAGTCGTACGTACCCGTTTGTTACCAAGTGTAGAATCGTACGTAAAAACGGTCATCTTTGAGCGCCTACATCTCGGCTTTGCGACGAGCTAGCTACAAGCGGGAGCCAACGCAAGAAACCTTAGGGCCCCTACCGTCGATTGATGCACCCCCGGTAGATATGTCACCGGAGGGCGCTGCACAGTGCCCCCTCTCCCAAAGGACCTTTTTTAAAAATGGTAATTGTGACGTCACAAAGTCATTTTTTGGAATTCGAAGTCGGCAAAGACGGTAAAAAATAGATACAAGCCTCAAGAAGGCTGATGAGCAATTTCAAGTCGATCGCTTGATTACTTTTCTCTCAGCAGACAATTTAGTTGAGGCATGTCGGCCTTGTGTAGAGTCGTACGTACCCGTTTGTTACCAAGTGTAGAATCGTACGTAAAAACGGTCATCTTTGAGCGCCTACATCTCGGCTTTGCGACGAGCTAGCTACAAGCGGGAGCCAACGCAAGAAACCTTAGGGCCCCTACCGTCGATTGATGCACCCCCGGTAGATATGTCACCGGAGGGCGCTGCACAGTGCCCCCTCTCCCAAAGGACCTTTTTTAAAAATGGTAATTGTGACGTCACAAAGTCATTTTTTGGAATTCGAAGTCGGCAAAGACGGTAAAAAATAGATACAAGCCTCAAGAAGGCTGATGAGCAATTTCAAGTCGATCGCTTGATTACTTTTCTCTCAGCAGACAATTTAGTTGAGGCATGTCGGCCTTGTGTAGAGTCGTACGTACCCGTTTGTTACCAAGTGTAGAATCGTACGTAAAAACGGTCATCTTTGAGCGCCTACATCTCGGCTTTGCGACGAGCTAGCTACAAGCGGGAGCCAACGCAAGAAACCTTAGGGCCCCTACCGTCGATTGATGCACCCCCGGTAGATATGTCACCGGAGGGCGCTGCACAGTGCCCCCTCTCCCAAAGGACCTTTTTTAAAAATGGTAATTGTGACGTCACAAAGTCATTTTTTGGAATTCGAAGTCGGCAAAGACGGTAAAAAATAGATACAAGCCTCAAGAAGGCTGATGAGCAATTTCAAGTCGATCGCTTGATTACTTTTCTCTCAGCAGACAATTTAGTTGAGGCATGTCGGCCTTGTGTAGAGTCGTACGTACCCGTTTGTTACCAAGTGTAGAATCGTACGTAAAAACGGTCATCTTTGAGCGCCTACATCTCGGCTTTGCGACGAGCTAGCTACAAGCGGGAGCCAACGCAAGAAACCTTAGGGCCCCTACCGTCGATTGATGCACCCCCGGTAGATATGTCACCGGAGGGCGCTGCACAGTGCCCCCTCTCCCAAAGGACCTTTTTTAAAAATGGTAATTGTGACGTCACAAAGTCATTTTTTGGAATTCGAAGTCGGCAAAGACGGTAAAAAATAGATACAAGCCTCAAGAAGGCTGATGAGCAATTTCAAGTCGATCGCTTGATTACTTTTCTCTCAGCAGACAATTTAGTTGAGGCATGTCGGCCTTGTGTAGAGTCGTACGTACCCGTTTGTTACCAAGTGTAGAATCGTACGTAAAAACGGTCATCTTTGAGCGCCTACATCTCGGCTTTGCGACGAGCTAGCTACAAGCGGGAGCCAACGCAAGAAACCTTAGGGCCCCTACCGTCGATTGATGCACCCCCGGTAGATATGTCACCGGAGGGCGCTGCACAGTGCCCCCTCTCCCAAAGGACCTTTTTTAAAAATGGTAATTGTGACGTCACAAAGTCATTTTTTGGAATTCGAAGTCGGCAAAGACGGTAAAAAATAGATACAAGCCTCAAGAAGGCTGATGAGCAATTTCAAGTCGATCGCTTGATTACTTTTCTCTCAGCAGACAATTTAGTTGAGGCATGTCGGCCTTGTGTAGAGTCGTACGTACCCGTTTGTTACCAAGTGTAGAATCGTACGTAAAAACGGTCATCTTTGAGCGCCTACATCTCGGCTTTGCGACGAGCTAGCTACAAGCGGGAGCCAACGCAAGAAACCTTAGGGCCCCTACCGTCGATTGATGCACCCCCGGTAGATATGTCACCGGAGGGCGCTGCACAGTGCCCCCTCTCCCAAAGGACCTTTTTTAAAAATGGTAATTGTGACGTCACAAAGTCATTTTTTGGAATTCGAAGTCGGCAAAGACGGTAAAAAATAGATACAAGCCTCAAGAAGGCTGATGAGCAATTTCAAGTCGATCGCTTGATTACTTTTCTCTCAGCAGACAATTTAGTTGAGGCATGTCGGCCTTGTGTAGAGTCGTACGTACCCGTTTGTTACCAAGTGTAGAATCGTACGTAAAAACGGTCATCTTTGAGCGCCTACATCTCGGCTTTGCGACGAGCTAGCTACAAGCGGGAGCCAACGCAAGAAACCTTAGGGCCCCTACCGTCGATTGATGCACCCCCGGTAGATATGTCACCGGAGGGCGCTGCACAGTGCCCCCTCTCCCAAAGGACCTTTTTTAAAAATGGTAATTGTGACGTCACAAAGTCATTTTTTGGAATTCGAAGTCGGCAAAGACGGTAAAAAATAGATACAAGCCTCAAGAAGGCTGATGAGCAATTTCAAGTCGATCGCTTGATTACTTTTCTCTCAGCAGACAATTTAGTTGAGGCATGTCGGCCTTGTGTAGAGTCGTACGTACCCGTTTGTTACCAAGTGTAGAATCGTACGTAAAAACGGTCATCTTTGAGCGCCTACATCTCGGCTTTGCGACGAGCTAGCTACAAGCGGGAGCCAACGCAAGAAACCTTAGGGCCCCTACCGTCGATTGATGCACCCCCGGTAGATATGTCACCGGAGGGCGCTGCACAGTGCCCCCTCTCCCAAAGGACCTTTTTTAAAAATGGTAATTGTGACGTCACAAAGTCATTTTTTGGAATTCGAAGTCGGCAAAGACGGTAAAAAATAGATACAAGCCTCAAGAAGGCTGATGAGCAATTTCAAGTCGATCGCTTGATTACTTTTCTCTCAGCAGACAATTTAGTTGAGGCATGTCGGCCTTGTGTAGAGTCGTACGTACCCGTTTGTTACCAAGTGTAGAATCGTACGTAAAAACGGTCATCTTTGAGCGCCTACATCTCGGCTTTGCGACGAGCTAGCTACAAGCGGGAGCCAACGCAAGAAACCTTAGGGCCCCTACCGTCGATTGATGCACCCCCGGTAGATATGTCACCGGAGGGCGCTGCACAGTGCCCCCTCTCCCAAAGGACCTTTTTTAAAAATGGTAATTGTGACGTCACAAAGTCATTTTTTGGAATTCGAAGTCGGCAAAGACGGTAAAAAATAGATACAAGCCTCAAGAAGGCTGATGAGCAATTTCAAGTCGATCGCTTGATTACTTTTCTCTCAGCAGACAATTTAGTTGAGGCATGTCGGCCTTGTGTAGAGTCGTACGTACCCGTTTGTTACCAAGTGTAGAATCGTACGTAAAAACGGTCATCTTTGAGCGCCTACATCTCGGCTTTGCGACGAGCTAGCTACAAGCGGGAGCCAACGCAAGAAACCTTAGGGCCCCTACCGTCGATTGATGCACCCCCGGTAGATATGTCACCGGAGGGCGCTGCACAGTGCCCCCTCTCCCAAAGGACCTTTTTTAAAAATGGTAATTGTGACGTCACAAAGTCATTTTTTGGAATTCGAAGTCGGCAAAGACGGTAAAAAATAGATACAAGCCTCAAGAAGGCTGATGAGCAATTTCAAGTCGATCGCTTGATTACT